>NC_067413.1:6388141-6694600 GCF_009764475.1 Pristis pectinata
CCTCAGTGAGGACTGGTGTGTGTTCTCCCAACTTCCTGAAGTCCACAATCAATTCCTTGGTCTTGCTGACATTGACACCACTCAACCAGCCGATCTATCTCACCCCTGTACGCCTCCTCATCGCCATCTGAGATTCTGCCAACAACAGCAGTATCATCGGCAAATTTATAGATGGCATTTGAGCTGTGCCTGGCCACACAGTCATGAGTGTAGAGAGAGTAGAGCAGTGGGGTAAGCACACATCCTTGAGGTGTGCCTGTGTTGATTGTCAGCGAGGAGGAGCTGTTACTCCCGATCCGCACTGACTGTGGAATCCCAATAAGGAAGTCAAGGATCCAGTTGCAGAGGGAGGTACAGAGGCCCAGGTTTTGAAGCTTGTTAATTAGTACTGAGGGGACGATGGTGTTGAACGCCGAGCTGTAATCCACTGCACATACATAGAGTGGATGAGCTCAAATCAAACACACCAAGATATCCAGCAGCTTAACCTTAAAGTGGAGAGTCGAAATTCAAGACAAGGTTAACTCATTAATGAGAGGACATGAAAATAAAATCCACTAGCTTTCAACTTTTGGATACTTTATAAAGTTGTGCTGATAAACAGAACTGTCCAGCTAATGATGCTCAGTGGTCTCCAACTTTATACACAGGTGAATGGGTTCCTTTGCATGAAGCCTTTCATTTGATCATCTCATTATCTGGGCCATTCTGGACACGACCAGTGACTTCTCAGCTTGGCTTTCCCCATTGCAAGCATGTAAAAGAGTGTTCATCTGAGGGGTAGGGACATGTATGAGAGAGAGGAAGGCAGTTCAACAAGCGGTCATTGACTTGAAACCTTTACTGTTTCTCTCCCCACAGATGCTGCCTGACCTGCTGAGAATTTATAGCGTTTTCCGCTTTAGATTAGATTCATAGATATTTACAACACAGGAGATCATTCGTGTTGATACAAACCAGTTTATTTCAGATTCCCAGTATATACAGCATTTTGCTTATGCATCTAGTTGATACTTGTATGTGTGGGAACAAGAAAATAAGAGTCACCATGATAAACCACTCAGTTTTTAAAGATACCTTTATTAGTCACATGTACATCGAAACACACAGTGAAATGCATCTTTTGCGTAGAGTGTTCTGGGGGCAGCCCGCAAGTGTCGCCACACTTCCGGCGCCAACATAGTATGCCCACAACTTCCTAACCCGTACGTCTTTGGAATGTGGGAGGAAACCAGAGCACCTGGAGGAAACCCACACAGGCATAGGGAGAACATACAAACTGCTTACAGACAGTGGTCGGAATTGAACCTGGGCTGTTGGCACTGTAATAGCGTTACGCTAACCACTACACTACCGCGCCTGCCTCAAGATCAAGAGGCCAGTGTTACTTTGTCTGTTGTTAATTTCCCACCAGCCACCTTCATGGTTAACAGTTTACTAGGAGGAGAAGAGATAAAAGAGGAGAGGGGGGTTCTCCTTGAAACCTACTGGATACTGAAAGGCCTGGATAGAGTGGACGTGGAGAGGATGTTTCCATCAGTAGGAGAGTCTAGGATCTGAGGGCACAGGCTCAAGGATAAAGGGAGGTCCCTTTAAAACTGAGATGAGGAGAAATTTCTTCAGTCAGAGGGTGGTGAATCTGTGGAATTCGTTGCCACAGAGGGCTGTGGAGACCAAGTCACTGGGTGTATTTAATTGATTGATAGGTTCTTGATTGGTAAAGGGGGTTAAGGGTTACGGGGAGAAGGCAGGAGAATGGGATTGAAAGAAAAATCAGCCATGATTGAAACACGGAGCAGACTCGATGGGCCGAATGGTCTGATTCTGCTCCTATATCTTATACTCACTCTCTGTAGGTCTGGAGTCACATGTAGATGAAAACTGAAAACTTCCATCTCCAGAGTGTGAACCAGAGAGATTTTTACAACAAGTTGATATTTTTATAGTTCAGCAGTGACGGGGTTAAGTTACCAGCCCTGCAGGGAGAGTTCTGGACCATTGATCCGGAGACGTTTAGTTCAAGTCCCACCACACCAGCAGTGGAATTTAAATTCAATTAATTAAACCTCAATGCTCTGATGTGATGAGATGATCATGCAAAAGTCCTTCACTGTACCTCGGTACACATGGCAATCATAAACCAAACCAACTTGGAATTAAAATGAAACAGCTAATCTTGGTAACAGAAAACATAAATTGATGCAAACACCCATCTGATTGCCTTCGTTGCCAGCGATATCACATCCAGTGAACAAATTATTTTTTTAAAAAATTACCTTTAGTTTATAATTTCACCCTGTTATGGTGGGATTTGAACTTGTGTTTGTGGATTGCTAATTCAGTCTTGCTTGATCACATAACCAGTAGCATAAAAGTAAGTTTTTGTATGTCAGTTAATGAGACCATTCAGACTGCCTTTCCCCCCTATGACACCCCTTCAGCTATGGATTAACTAACTACACAAAATCAGGCCACTCTCTCCCATCTCTGGGTGAGAAATTGCAGATTTAGACAACGTAAAAATCTTAGTTATGTCATATTGGTTTTTCTTCTATGAAAATCAAAAGCACTGCAGATGCTAGAAATCCGAAATAAAACAGCAAAAGCTGGAAATACCCAACAGGTCAGGCAGTATCTGTGGAGAGAGCGAGTTCACATTTCAGGTCAAAGATGGAGGGTTCGGGCAAAGGGCTTTCGACCTGAAATATTAACTCTGCTTCACTTTTCCCAGATGTTGTCTGACCTGCTGAGTGTTTCCAGCATTTGTTTTTGTTATTGGTTTTCTTCCATGTCTATTTAAATCAAGATTATTTGGATCCAGTATATACTCAATGGGCTGAATGGCCTTTTTCTGTGCCCTAACAATGATCTGCGGTGATAGTGCACCATCTGCACAGGGAACTAAAAAGCATGCAAATAAAAAATGGCATTGAGTGCAGGAGCTGGGAATTTATGTTACAGTTATATAAGACATTGGTGAGGCCTCGCTTGGAGTATCGTGTACAGTTTTGGTCACCCTGTTATAGGAAAGATGTTATTAAACTAGAAAGAGTGTAGAAGAGATTTACCAGGATGTTGCCTGGACTTGGGGGCCTGAGTTACAAGGAGAGGCTGTGTAGACTAGGACCTTATTCCCTGGAACAGGGGAGATAGAGGGATATAAGATCCTGAGGGGCATAGACAAGGTGAAAGCACATAGTCCTTTTCCCATAGAGGGGCTGCTAAAAACAAGAGGGCATAGGTTTAAGATCAGAGGCGAGAGATTTAAAAGGGACATCAGGGGCAGCTTCTTCACGCAAAGGGTGGTGCGTATTTGGAAATGAGCTGCCAGCAACAGTGGTTGACATTAGCAACGTTTAAAAGCCATCTAGATAAGTGCATGGATGGGAGAGGTTTAGAGGGCTATGGGCCATGGGACTAACTCGATGGGCAACACAGGCAGCATGGTCAAGTTGGGCCAAAGGACCTGTTTCTGTGCTGTGTGAGCCTAAGACTCTAAATGTTTCAGAGCACTTAATGTGTCTTCTTATGTCTGGCCCCTGTAGAGTGTAGCAGTAGAACAATGGACCTCGTCTTCATCATCGATGGATCTAAAAGACTTGGAGCACAGAACTTCCAGTCGGTGAAGCAGTTTGTCAACAACATCGTGGATGCATTGGAAGTTGCACCGAATGCAACTCGGGTGGGCCTGGTGCAGTATGCTACTAAAGTCCAAACTGAATTTCCTCTCAGACGCTACAGCACTGCCAACGAAATCAAGGCAGCCGTGGGCCGGACAAAATATGCACCTCAGGGATTCAGGTCAGGGCAGGATCTGAGGCAGCTCTTCAAGCACAGCTTCAAGGTGGCTGAAGGAGCTCGAGCCCTTTCTCAGAACATCCCGAGGGTGGCGGTTGTCTTCACCGATGGGTATGCGCGAGGCAACATAGCAGAATGGGCAACTAAAGCAAAGCAGAACGGTAATGTGTCCTGTCGCTGTGGCCAATAAAGGATGTTTTCCCATAGGAAAATACTGCAGGTGGGACCATTCTAACCAACACACCGGTGCTGGTATTTGGAAACAGCTCCCCAATTAATCCTGCCTGCTCTCCCCCTCACGATCTACCTTGTTGTGACCTTGCACCTTATTCCACTGCACTTTCTCTGTAGCTGTGACACTTTACTCTGTACTGTTATTGTTTTTACCTGTACTATATCAATGCACTCTGTACTAACCCAATGTAACTGCACGGTGTAATGAATTGACCTATACGAATGTTATGCAAGACAAGTTTTTCAGTGTACCTCGGTACAAGTGACAATAACAAACCAATACCAATACCAATACGACCTTGTATTATCTTCAAGAATTTATCCAATTCCCTGTTAGAGAGCAATACAGCACAGAAACAGGCCCTTCGGTCCAACTTGTCCATGCTGACCAAGATTCCAATCTAAGATAGTCCCATATCCCTCTAAACCTTTCCTATCCATGTATCTGTCTAATTTATTAATGTACCTGTGTCAACCACTTCCTCTGGCAGCTAGTTCCATATACGCACCATCCTCTGCGTGAAGAAGTTGCCCCTCAGGTCCCTATTAAATCTTTCCCCTCTCACCTTAAACCTATGCCCTTTAGTTCTTGATTCCCCAACCCTGGGAAAAAGACTGTGTGCATTCACCCTATCTATGCCCCTCACAATTTTACACCTCTCTATAAGATCACCCCTCATTCTCCCCTCCTCTATAACGCAGCCCCTCGAGTCCTAGCAAAATCCATGATTTTGTACGAGGTATAAGGTCACCCCTCGGTCTCCTACGCACCAAGTAATAAAGTCCTAGCCTGCCCATCCTCTCTCAATAACTTAGGCCCTCGAGTCCTGGCAACATTCTTGCAAATCTTCTTTTCATTCTTTCCAGCTTAAACATGTCTTTCCTGTAACAGGGTGACCAAAACTGTACACAATACTCCAGGTGCAGCCTCATCAGTGCCTTGTACTACTGCAATATAATGTCCCAACTCCTATACTCAGTGCCCTGACTGATGAAGGCCAACGCGCAAAACACCTTCTTCGCCACCCCGTCTACCTGTGACGTCACTTTCAGGGAACTACGTACTTGTACTCCTAGGTTGAAAGTATCATGTGCATCTGCTTCCCCTGCAGAACTGTTAACGTTGGCTCAATGGAAAGAGAGGGAAGGTATAATGTTTATTAATCTGTCTCAACAGGTATCAACATTTATGCTGTTGGGGTTGGGAAGGCAGTTGAAGAAGGACTACAACAAATTGCTTCGTTTCCTCAGGATGAACACTTATATTACACAAAGAACCCCAGGTCCATGGCTGAAATTGCAGAGAAAGTGAAAGCTCAGATTTGCAAAGGTACTTCATGTAACATGCACCAGCATTTCTTTTTGATTTCCCTAAAAGAATCATGGCAAAACCACTGCCAGAGGCAAGGCAGATAGATCTCTGGATGGGGCCAGGCTAAAATACACAAAAACATAATAAGTAGCAGTACGATGCTTGGCCCTTCAACTCTGCTCTGCCATTCACCAAGATCGTGACTGATTCCTCTACCTCCAATATCACCATATCCTCCATTCCTTCAATATGCAGTAATTCGTGTTTTGAATTAATTCTATCACTGAGCCTCCATTGCAAAGAGAATTCCAAAGCTTCACCATCCTCTGAGAGAAAAAACCTATCAGAAAGAATAGTCTTGAATGGTCTATCCTTTCTTACTGAAACTGTGATACCTGGTTCAAGACTCCCCCCATAAAAAGGGGAGACATCCCATCCTTCCCACAACACCCATTTGAGGCCTGTAAGGATTTTGTAAATTTGAATGAGATCTCATTTTTCTGAACCCCAGAGACTACAATCTTAGTCTGCTCAATCTCTCAAGAAGCAAACTCGCCGCCCCTAGGACCAATCTAGTGAATTTTTGCTGCACTACCTCTATCCGTTCCTAGGTAAGGAGAGCAAAACTCTACCCAATACTCCAGGTGTGACCCCACATAGAGCCACAATAGAGTCATACAGCCATACAGCATGGAAACAGGCCCTTCGGCCCAACTGCTCCATGCTGGCCAAGGTTCTCATCTAAGCTAGTCCCATTTGCCCATGTTTAGCCCATATCCCTCTGAACCTTTCCTATTCATGTACCTGTCCAAGTGCCTTTTAAATGGTTTTAATAGAACATGGAACAGTACAGCACAGGAACAGGCCCTTTGGCCCATGATGTTTTGCTGAAGTAATTAAATGCCTAACTAATGCCTTCTGTCTACACAATGTCCATCTCCCTCCATTCTCTGTACATCCATGTGCCTATCTAAGAGCCTGTTAAACAGCTCTATCGTATCTGCCTCCACCACCACTCCTGGTAGTGCATTCCAGGCACCCACCACTCTCTGTGTAAAAAAATTTGCCCCTTCCACATAATTGCAGTGGAATTACCCCTGTACTCTAATCCTCATAATAAAGGGCAACATACCACTTGTCTTCCTAACTGTTGGTGCGTCTGAATGGCTGATTGTACACAAGGACATCAAGGTTACTTTGAGTATCAACATTACCCAATCCCTCACCATTTAAATGAAGTACTTTGCCTTTCTGTGTTGTACACCAAAGTGGATACCACCACAATTTTCCACATTGTATTGCATCTGCCACACTCTTGCCAAACCACTCATCTTGTCTTCGAAGTGCCTTCACGTGGTCCTCCATACTCACAATCCCACCCAATTTCGTATCATTGGCAAACTTGGCAACATGACATTTGGTCCCTTCAGTTAAATCATTATGTAGATCAGGCACAGCTGGCGCCCAAGCACGACCTGTTGTATCTCACTGGGCACAGCCTGAGAAAGATCTGCTCATTCCCAATTTTTATTTTCTGTCTGATTACCAGTTCTCAATCCATGTCAGTATATTACTCCAGCTTCTTCATTGAGCAACTCCCTGTGTGGAACCTTATCAGGAGCTTTCCAAATCTGGAAATGCATCATATCCACGGGCTCCACCTTATTATTCCACTAGTCACAGCCCCAAAGAACTCCAGATTACTTCACCTATTTATGGCTTTTCATGCACACGTGTATTTCTGAAGGCAAATTGCAAATTTAAGGCCAAAAAGCTTGTAAAAGGAATCATGCAAATTCTAGTATATGGAAAGATTGCATAAACTTAATACATTTAAGGAATTTGAGGCAAGGAACAGAAGGTTACGGAGACAGGATTGGTGAAGGTAATTAGAGTGATGAGTCTAGCCCAGTTATCCCAATGGCCTATTGCTGGGCTTCAGAACCTCTCCGAATGGGGGCAAAATTTTTAGTGATGTACAAGCAGGCCATTATGATGTGGGACAGGTTTTATGGGCCACCTGTTTTATTTCCCCCTCAACCATTATTTTCACAAATACTCCTCCATTGTGTAACTAATGAACTAGGGTCATTTGAAAGTCAAAGTAAAAAATAAATATGCCCAGAAGTCATCTCAGTAGAGGCATAAAATGTGGAACCAAAGAACCCCAAACATGGTGTGCAGCCGCCAATTGACGCATTGCTGCTCAGGATACCTGCAGAGGTTTAAAGTCTCCACTTATGCAACATTTACACAAGAGCAGATTGTATGTCCTCCCCAGGTTACGAATGCCCAACTTACGTGCAGCCCGTTCATGTGAGCATGTGGGAGACAGCGGGGATTTGACAACTGCTACGGGGCTGCAGGCATCTTCTGCTGTGTGGGAACGGGGCGTTTCCAAATGCCTTCTCTCCCACCCCACTCGAGCCATAACAAGCTGGGGCTGGGTTGAGCTGAGAACATTGAGCAGACTCACTCACTCACTCCAGCGGCTGCTCACGCTCCCATTACTGCTGTTTCTGTGATCCTCTCACACACACACACAACTGCTGTTCATTTCTGATACAGATAGTTCGGGTTACAAACAGTTCTCAGGAACGAAACCCTGTTGTAACCTGGGGACTGCCTGTAATGCTGTAACGTATGTTTTTAATTGTTTACAGGAAATCCATCAGTTGGGGATCAATGCAAGTGCCAAGCAGTTATGGCTTTCCGGATTCAAGCTAATGAAGAAATACAAAGATTAACCAAGAAATATATCCTTTGATGTGCAAAATTTAGATTGTGTTCACCCATGTTTATGATGTATGTCTTTTGATATTATGGTGGTTATAAGCCTTTTGGGTCCCAGGATGTCAGTGAGGCATGGGGATGGATCAAAGGGTCAATGTTAACTCTGCAGGACTAAGAATAGTCATTGTGGTAGAGATGAAACCATGTGCAATGCAAATGAACCAGACAACAGGTCTTGGAGGAAGATGGTGACAGTGAATTGTAAAAGTAACAAGGATTTTAAAGAAAACTCAGTCAACACCCAGAGACTTAGGGGTGGTTCCTAAAGGAAGTCATAACTGCCTTTTTGGCTCCTTCCAATAGCATCTTTGTAATCTATTCAGAGGAGATTCTGATCACAATCCCCACTGGCAGGTGATTGCATCAGACAAAACAGCAACCAAGCAAATAAAATATCACTCCACTATAGTAAAGATGTGATAGCACTGGAGAGGGTGCAGAGATTCACCGGGATGTTGCCTTGGGATGGAGCATTTTAGTTATGAGACTGGAGTGGCTGGGTCTGTTCTCCCTGGAGCGGAGGAGGTTAAGAGGAGAGTTGATTGAGGTATATACAATTATGAGGGGTATAGATAAGGTAGACTGCAGGAAACTTTTTCCCATATCTGAGGTAGATAAAACTAGGGAACACAAGTTTAGGATAAGGGAGAAGAGATTAAGCAGGGATATGAAGGGGACCTTCTTCACCCAGAGAATTGTAAGTGAATAAAACATATGTCCTGCTCCCTCCTTTACTCTAAGAATCATAAATTACTTGTTGCCTTGGTGCAAGGAAAGGAACAGCCATAAATGTAGAACTAGAAATACAACAGAACACGAAGGAAGCAAATCAGGCAGCACTTGTTCAAGCTGCCCTCCACTTTTCTTCATGCAGCCAATTCTGGTCAAAATTATTCATTGTGCCTAACGCATCCTCTATATTCCCATTATAAGTCTTTACACCTCAGGCTTAAATACTTTAGTTTGATTTAATTTAGGGATTTTTTTGTTATCTGTAAGAGCAAAAAGATTTAATAGCCTGTGTCTGGGGGGGGGGGGGTTCCAATTAATGAAAATTTAGAAGGATCTCAACTTATTTCAGAGTGGGAGGGTTTTGGAATTGCCTCAGAAATGATTGATTCTTACACAAAAAGATTTGCACAAGTTTCTTGAAGTATTTAAGAATTCAATTAAAGATGGGAAAAGACCATCTGGTAAAGTACGCATTTCAAAAAAGATTTGCTAATTTTAAGTTGCTATTTTTCAAAATTTAAACTGAAGAGACATTCACAACAGGAAGCAATATGTCTGCACCCCTAGTGGTTTAAGTTGTATCCAGTACAAAGTACAAATACTTAAAAGGAAGTAGCCAGTGTTCCTTGAAACCTCAAAGGTTCATCCTCTGAATGATTGCAGCGCAGTATTTTCCCGCCATGTCCAGCTGGTTCTCTTATGGTTGTTTGTGCACTCACTGACTTTTCTTCTTGGTCATGCTCGGTCTTGCTGACTAGCATATTTTCTTTGATCCTACAATGACCATCTTACCACTGGTCCCTGAAAATTGCCAGTCACTAGCCCTGATTCTTCATTTACAGATCCAGCTACTCTCTACCACCCTTGTTTACTTTCTCATACATTGAGCTACTTCTTGAAAGGGACCCACATATGTTGTCTAGTATTCTGTCACAAACAGCTTTTGCTTCAGTAACAGTCCTTTGGTTGTTTCAATCCTTGTTCCCTTAATCAATACACTACCCCTAATTTACTCGTTCCATGTCCCATGTTTCACTAAACCTACTGGGAGCACTCTAAAGTCCCAGGTGCTCTGGGTCTCCTAAAGTACCACATCCAACTTAGTGTCTTGACCTTCAGTCTGCTGTGTTTTAAGATAATTGTTTCAGCATACTCTTTGCATTTTCCTGTAACTCAACTTTTCAGTTGAGTTACAGGGAAAGGTCGAACAGGTTAGGACTTTATTCCTTGGAACGTAGAAGAATGAGGAGAGATTTGATAGAGGTTTACAAAATTATGAGGGGTATAGATTAGGAGAGATAAGTACAAGAGGACATAACTTTACAGTGAAAGGTTTAGGGGAAACTTCACTCAAAGAGTGGTGGGAGTGTGGAAAGAGCTGCCATCTGACATGGTAAATGCGGGCTCACTCTTAAGTTTTAAGAATAAATTGGATAGATACATGGGCGGGAGAGGTCTGGAGGGTTATGGACTGGGTGCAGGTCAATGGGACTAGCAGAATAAAATTTCAGCACAGACTAGAAGGGCCGAATGGCCTGTTGTGTGCTGTACTGTTCTATTAACATTGTTTTGATTTAGCTGACAAGCATGCATTGCTTCTCAACTTTATGCCATTTTAGTACATACTGTTTTTACTTTAACATACTGCTCTAAGTACTTCAGACTTGTACATCTGAAATATCTCACATACACCATCCCTCCACCCATTTACATTAGCTATACTACAGCCAACACGTTTTGCCTCAGAAGGCAACCTACACCACCAGCCCAGCTCTTAACTGAAGGCATTTTAGATCTACACTCAGGTTTGTAAAGCTATCAAGTAGAAATAACCAATAAAGGTTTCCAATGTGAAGGCAGTTATTTGCATTCATTCCAAATTAAGCCAGTCTTAAGTTACAAAACCTGAATTCACTGACCTTTGCATTTAAAATTTAAGCAGATTTTATTTATTCAATTTTGGGATACAGGCATTATTTAAAAAAATAACTCCAGCTCCTTAACTAGAATCCACTGGATGAAGTGATGAAAAGACTGAAGACTGTTGAGAAGTATGTCACAGCCAAGTAAGAGCAACAAGAACAAACATTTGTCCTTTCCCCAGCTGTAACTGGGGACTGTAGCTTGACACACTGAGTTATGTTTTCCAATCAGGTAACTAAACACTGCCATTATACATATTTTATTGAATCCAACCGACAAAGGAGAAATATTACCGTCTCTACTGTGCATGTCTAAAAAACAATGTGCATGGCATTTTATATTTGTACGCCAGCTGGGCTACTGCCGACTTGTACTGTAACTTACCAAGAATGAAAACGTGCAAACTCAACCATTTGTTTTTTTATATGAAAAGCTATTGTAGGTCATTAAAACAAGCTATATTTTATGCATATCATTCGCAACCAGTTTTCCCCACAGGATAACCTTGTTTATGAAGTGATTAATATGTAATAGTTTATGCTTTTAAAGTTTATGCAAATAAAGACAGCAGAATGCAATTTATCTTTATTTTTCTTCAGCTTCATAGCCTTTCACCCCAGTAAAGACTAGTCAGCACAGCAATCTGAGCACTCAAATAATGTTGTTTCCACCCTCCCCCCCCCCCCCACCCCCCTTTCCACTCAACAATAATTGCTGTACAGTGAATATTGCAATAAAATCTTTACCTGGCCCAACTCTAATGCCGAGATACCACAACAGCAAGGAGGAATCATCAAATCAATTCTTGGATTAACTAAAACTCAAGGGAGTGCATCCTCAAAAAGTCTGATGACTTTTCAATGAAGGTCCCAAGTGCAAATTTGGAGCACATTATTAAAAATTGGAAACAGTTCATCTTTTTACTGAACAGCTTTATTTGTAAAATATTTGAGTCACAAGAAATTTATTTCTCACTGATCTGCTCCGGCATACTTCTGATGATGTCAGAATCACCTGAAAGAAAAGATCCATTAAAAGTCAAATTCATTTCACCATAGCCTTAGTTAAGTAGGTATAAACGATACAGAAAATAAGCATTGCACCAATGACTCAAAGTCAATTTGTATTTGTTCCATTCCATTTAGAACCAAGGCTTTTTGTCCTATAGATAAAGTTTCAAGGCATAATGCAATAAACTCAAGTTGTTGCTGGCAAATATTACAACAGAACTTGAAGTAGTCCTGTGGACAACAAGCACAGCATTAATCTAGCGAATGACTAGCCTGACTTGACTAAAGCATTAAAATCAAGCCAGCGAGAATATTCGCAATAACACAGGTAACCAATAACCAAGTGTGCAAGAGCCATTACCACATGCATGGTCTCAACATACTGTGCAAATCAATCCCACAATCTCACTGGATCAGAGAATTCAGATCCAGTAACATGCATCTGAATGTAGTCTAAGGAATTGTATAAATTACCTGGATCAATGATGGCCAGTGTGCACACCCTGTAGTATTTACCACAAGCAGTACCTAGCTCAATATTATGGCCACTGTAATGATGTACACCAGTCTTGGCTAACATGGCATAGTATTCAATTTCTGATTTCCTGAAACAAATACAATATACCGTCAAAACAGTATCAAAATACAAACTTTTATCAAGATATGGCTGCCCATTAGCTCAATCGAAAGCAAAATGCACCAACTACAGGTGACTGTCAAAGTCACCAGGCTTTATATCTGAAAATAATTTCTCTATTTGAAATATTTTAACATAATTTTACATAATGGATGCAACAAATTCTGTTCAGACATCAACGTGCCTTGTTTGTATAAATCAAATACAAACTATACATAGCCAGGTGAATTAGTTTGACATCAAGTTATGGCAATCCAATTGTAATATACGCCAAGATGACTAAAAATAACACTCAAGGTCAACGCAAAAGAACAAAACCTTTAAGTCAAAATCCCCACCAAAATGGCTGAATCAGTGGCAGTCATTACATAGTTCCAACTTGTGAATTCCAATTAGAACCCCATCAATCAACTATTCACAATCTATGACTTGGTTCAAGGGACTGAATATAACGTAGCCAAATTTGCTGATGATACAAAGATAGATGGGTTAGCAAATAGTAAGGAAGATGTGATTATCTACTTTGGAAGGAGGAATGGTGAAGCAAATTTAACCAGTTGTACTACAAACTGTTGCAGTACAAAGAAACCTGGAAGTCATACTGCATGAAACACAAAGGGTTGGTATACAGTGACAGCAAGTAATTGTTGAGTAACGTTGGCCTTTACTGCAGGGGGTAAGGAGTATAAACAAAGATTTTAATGCTACTTTACAGGGTGCAGGTGAGACTGCACCAGGACGACTGCATTCTGGTTTGTTCTCCTTATGCATGGATATACTTGCATTGGTGGAAGTGCAGAGAGGGTTCACTGATTTTTGGGAGGAAGAGATTGATGTATGAAGAGAGGCTGCCTTTATACTCACTGGAATTTAGAAGACAAGCATGATCTTATGAGAGATACAAGATTCTGAGGGGAACTAATATAACAGATCCCAAGAGATTGCTTCCCTTATGGGGGGGGGTTTCTGGACCCAGGGGATTGGTTCAGAATAAACCATTGCCCAGTTCTTCTTTTATCAGATGGTCATGAATCTTTGCAATTCGCTACCTGAGAGAGCTGTGGAGGCAGTCATTAAATATATTCAAAGTGGAGATTGACAGACATTTGAACTTTAAGAATGAGGGGGTATAGGAAGAGAGAGATGTTGAGGCCAAGGCAGGATCAGCCATGATCTTATTGAATGACACAGCAGGCTTAAGGAGCCAATTATCCTGCTTCAGTTATTTGTTCAACCTGGAATGTTAGTGCTGGTTCTCTCAGATGCTGCCTGAAAAAGCAATTTTTTAAAATATATTTCAGTAACTCATCATCCCCTTCTTCTTATATCTCTACAATTTTTTTCTCCTTTTCTAGTAATTGGAGAATTTGTTCCCTCCCACCTACCCCTCTCCCAGTGATGCCTTGTTATTCACTCCACTGTAACACCATTTCAGTGAGCACCACCACTGCTGCATTATTCAATCTTTCCAGGTCTTCATCCTATCAGAGACATCTCATTTTGTTTTTCCACTTCATTTCACTCTCCAATTTTAAACACAATTTATTTTTAACTTTTAAAAGTTCCAGTAGGTATTCAACATGAAACACTAACTTTTCCTCTCTCCAGATGCTGACTTGCTGAGAGTTTTGTTTTTCTTTCTAAATTGCAATATATCTGGTCAAAAATGAGACAAAAATAACGGACAGCATCATCTCAAAATGCTGCAACTCACCTCAAGGCTGGACAGTTGTTGGCAAGAATAACCAGCTTGGCTTTGCCTTGACGAATCATTTTCAAAGTCTGTTTGTAACCCAGCACATATTTACCACTTTTCATTACCAGCTGAAGCCTGGAATTGATGGATTCCAAAGACTTTTTCTGCATTAAAAAAAAGTGTCATTATGATAACTAGAAATACAATCAGAGTGCAAATTAAAAACAGAACCAGCTCCAAGACACCTGAAATTTTCAAATGATTTGATGGCCAATACCTCTCAAAATGCAGACACCAGATCTAATAAATTAGATGAACAAACACACTTAGATCCCGTGTCATTATTTCAATGGGGATTTTAGGCAGACAGATTAGGAATCAAAGTTGAGAATAATTCAATTAATTTGCTTTAACCATTCATGTGCATTTAATTATTTTTACTTTATATTTATTTTATTCAAATTAAATAGCTCTGAATGGCAGATATTTTAAAAACTACAGTGCTTTCTGGCCAGCAAAATAATGCATTCTCTACCCCATAAAATTGTGGAGGCAGAATCATTGAATACATTCAAGAAGCAGATCTGACAGACATTTGAACTACAAGGGAGTCAAGGCATGGAGTGAGCATGGTCGAGAGTGAATTGACCATGAATGACAGTGCCATCTTCAAGGACCGACTGGGTTGCTCCTACTTATGTTCTTATTGAAGTCATTACCCACTCTTACACTGGCTTTGCACTTGGCCCAACTGACTTCAAGGCAGCTGTGAGCAGATAAGGGGAACTAGGACTGGCCAGTCACCACCAGTCTCGGCTACAGCAATGGGGTCCTATTCCCTTCAACTGAATCTCCAGAATGTTCCACGATCATTCCAGACTATAGAGCAAAGGCCTGGTCTCTTCACTGATAACCATCTTAAACCTTCACAAGCAACAGCCTCACTTACAAAATGCCATCTCGTCTCCAACTTGCCCAGATTCCTATGTCTGAACTTCTCTAGCCTTCAGACAGATTTCAGGGAGAGGGCCTTGGGTGAAATAGTGTAGGCTTTGGAGTAAGTGAGCGACAACCTCCACTTGGGGATCAGAAGGGAACGAGACTCCTAGCCTCAAACAAGGTTGGCACTTTTCTTGAAGGATTATCAGTACAAATAATGTTTAACAGGGAAAATCACTACCCAATTTCCCATGATACCCAGTTAAATCCAGTCTGAAGGTCAATGACCACACATTACTATTGAAAACTTCACTCAATTGAAACTACATAGCTCTAAATATCTTTGTCAAACCTATATTGCGCTTTGGCCAAAGGATAACACCTCTATGCATAAATTAATCACATGCCACTCCATTAAATCTTCTCTGCACTACCAGAGATCTTGGCACCCTAAGAGTGAACAAAACAATCCAGCAGAGACCTTGGTTGATTTATAACCCCGGATCTCCTCTCAGGGTAGAAATGTCAGAGTTATACAGCACAGAAACAGGCCCTTTCACCCAACTCATCCATGCCAACCAATGTCAAATACTAGAGGGCATGCATTTAAGGTGAGAGGGTAAAAGCCTGAAGGAGATGTGCAGGGCAAGTTTTTTCTTACTTACACAGAAAGTGGTAGGTGCCTGGAACAGGCTGCCAGAGGGAAGAGGTGGAATCAGATACAATAGAGATGTTTAATGGGCACTTGAATATGCAGGGAATAAAGGGATATGGATCACATACAGGCAGATGGGATTAGTTTCATTCAGGCACAGACATGGTGGGCCGAAGGGCCTGTTCCTGTGCTGTACTGTTCCGTGTTCTGATAGATTTTTAGACCCTAAAGGAATCAAGGGATATGGGGACAGCCCAGGACAGTTGTGTTGTATGGATCCTGAACTGACCTGTCCCACTGTCCCCTCTGGAGAGAGGAAGAGGCTGGTCCCTGCGGCCTCTCTACCCGCCATCACCCTCACCAAGCCCTCCCGCCCCCCCTCTAGGGCTCCCGGGACCCTTCAGCCCCAAGCGGTGGGAGATGATGGGAACTGGAACCGACGCCACCCGGCGGGACACCCGCCCCCACCCCTCCCTCCCTCCCTCCCGGCGGGACCGCTGGGCGGCGGCGGGGGGGGGGGGGGTGCTGGTTGGAGGGTGCTGCGGGCCGGGCCGGGGTGAGCCGCCCCCCCCGGGCCGGGCCGGGCCGCGCCGCCGCCTCTCCACGTGAACCAGGCCCGGGGGGGGGGGGGGGGGCGGAGGAAGGAGACTCACCGTCTTCTTTGCCGCCACCATGGTGTCCGCTGCGTTTCCCGCCTGAACCCCCGGCGACTGGACTAACGTTAGGAGCGAGCCGTGAGGCGAGGGAGCGGCGGAGGGAGGTGAGGGAGCGGCCGGCGGGCGGACGGAGCCGAGCGGCGAGGCAACCCTGAGATGGCGGCCGGGAGAAAGGAAGGGCCGTCCCACAATCCCCCGCTTTCAGCCGGCGGGTTGACGTCACTGCGTATGCGGCGGGGAGGGGGCGAACCACATGACCCGCCCGGCACCATGGCAACCCCAAGCCAAGGCCCAAATTTTAGGCTTAACGTCAAATTTAAATGTTTAATTTCTTCCACATACTTTGTACTTCTTGGGTTTTAAGGTTTGCAGTTTTGCTAAATGGCACTGATGCAGCTGGTGGAAGGATTGCAGGTTAGTTTTACTTTTTAAAAAATATTAGGCAGCATTGACTGAATGCATCAAGAATAAGGTGCAAACTAGTCAAAAAAGTCAAAGTCGAGTTTATTGTCATGTGCACAAGTACATGTGTGCACCGGTGCGATGGAAAACTTCTTTGCAGCAGCATTACAGGCACTTAGCATCTGATAAGCAGTATTGACAAGAAAAACAAAACTTAAACATTAATTATACACAATTTTTACAAGAAAGTTCTTTCCTAGTTCCGTCCAGATGGTACTGCAAGCCAAAAGTCATGAATTAGCTGCACAGAGAGTTGTGGACACAGCCCAGTCTATCACGAAAACCAGCCTTCCCTCCAATGGCCCTCATCAATTTTTACAGACGCAGCATCTTAATAAATGCAAAACAGCTTAGTATGGCAAATGATTTCACCAAGACTGCAAGAAATTGCAGTGAGTTGTGAACACAGCGCAGTCAATCACAAAAACCAGCCTCCCCTCCATTGACTCTGTCTATACTTGATGCCTCAGGAAAGCAACCAACATTATCAAGGACCCCTCGCACCCCAGTCACTCTCTCTTCTCCCCCCTCCCATCAGGCATCAACTTGAAAATATGCACCACCAGGCTTAAGGACAGCTTCTATCCTGATGTTATAAGACTCTTGAACGGACCTCCTGTATAGTAAAGATGAACCCTTGATTTTTCAATCTACCTCATCGTGGCCCTTGCACTTAACTTTCCTCCTGCACTTTCTCTGTAACTGTATTCTATGTTCTGTCATTTCTTTTCCTTTTGTATTAACTTGATGTACTTATGTACTTTTGGTACATGTGACAATAATGAACCAATTACCATTGCATGTACAGCAGCAGTGGCTCTAAAAATAATTCCCCTGTAATCCTGTTGCCAAAATGTTATCGTCACACCTTCACATGAAATTGCAGAGACATAACTGCCCTTTTTATCTCTTTCTACCATCCAGGGATCCAAGCAACCCACCAACGAGTCCATAGAGCACCACCTTCCCCACTGTGGAAGGGTCAGCAGACACTGCACAAGACTCTCCTGTCATCTTCGAGCCCATGGGACCAAATTGGAAGCAAGTCATCCTTGACCCCTGCCTCCCCCCCCCCCCCCCCAAGGGACTAAGAAGAAGAAGCATTTTACAGCAAAACTACTGACATTCACTGCCACAATAACTTAAAGCTGAGAGTAAATTTGGGGTCTTCATACATATGTAGGTTCACACAGAAATCCTGAAGTCTCTGTCAGTGGTTCTGCACTGTTTGCAGAGTTCCACGCTGTAATTGAGGGGAATTACTTCAACTGACATGAATTTCAGGTATTCCTGAAATGGATGTGGTATAAAATACTCCAAAAATCTTACTGCATGTAAGTGAGTTTTTAATGGCATTAAAACCCATAATTAGTGCTCGGCAAACTGTTTGGCCATAAAATTTCATGCTCAATAAATGTAATTCCCACAGTGAAATATTTGAATATATAAGGTTTTATATGGTTCCAGGGGCAAGGGATCTTTTGCTCCGTTAGACTGGAGAGGTTGGAAGTGTTCTTCTTCCAAGAAAGGAAGTTAAGAGGAGATTTGATAAAGGAATACATGATAGGTGGATTGATGGAGGGCTGTTTGGTTTGTTATTGGATTCCTGTGACCACTGATGTATCACAGGAATCGGTACTGGGACTCTTGCTTTTATTATATACATTAACTATTTGGATAGGACTGTAGAAGGTACGATTAGTAAGTTTGCAGATGACACAAAAATTGGTGGTGGTGTTGATATTGAGGAGGATAGTGGTAGGCTATAGGATGATATTCATTAATAAGAGGGCAGAGCAATGGCAGATGGAATTTAATCCTGATAAATGTGAAGTGATGCACTTTGGGAGGTCTAATAAAGGTAGAACATATACAACATATGCAAGGGTAGATCATATGGCCAGTCCAGATGAAGGGTCTCGACCCGAAATTTCAACTGTCCATTTCCCTCCATAGATGCTGCCTGACCTACTGAGTTCCTCCAGCGCTTTATGTGTTGCTCCAGGTTCCAGCATCTGCAGTCTCTTGTATCTCTAGAACATATACAATGAATGGTAGAGCCCTAGGGAGTATTGATGAACAGAGGGCCCTCGGTGTACAAGGATCCCTGAAGGTGGCAGCACAGGTAGATAAGGTGGTGAAGAAGGCATTCAGGATATTTGCCTTCATTGGCCAGGACATGGAATATAAAAGCAAGGAGGTTGAGGTACAATTTTATCCAACTTTGTTCAACCACGGCTGAAGTACTGTGTACAGTTTTGGTCACCACATTATAGGAAAGACGTAGTTGAACTGGAGAGGGTGCAGAGGCGATTTAACAGGATGTTCCCTGTGATGGAGTGTTTCAAATATGAGGAGAGACTGAACACGCTGGCTTTGCTTTCCTTGGAACGGAGGAGGCTGAAAGAGGGACCTGATGTAGGCATATAAAATTATGAAGGGCAGAGCTAGGGTGTTTAGTAGGAAACATCCCCATAACAGAGGTGCCTCAAACTAGAGGGCGTAGGTTTAAGTTAAGATGTTCAGGGGAGATCTGAGAGGGTGGTTAGAATCTGGAATGCACTGCCTGAAGGGCTGGTGGAGGCAGAGACTCTCACAACACTTAAGAAGTATCTAGACAAGCACTTAAGTTACCAAGGCACAGAGGGCAACAAACCAAGTGCTGGTAAATGGGATTACTATAAATTGGTCAGCATTGTTATGGTGGGGCAAAGGGACCCTGTGCTATGACTTCTGAAACATAATTCTTTTTCCTGTATACTGCTTCCTTTACAATTCCAACAGTTACAAATACACCGGTTACAATTACAATGTTTAAAAGACATTTGGACAGGTACACGGATAGGAAAGGTTTAGAGGGATATGAGCCAAACGCAGGCAAATGGGACCAGCTTAGATGGGCAAATTGGTCAGCATGGACTAGTTGGGCTGAAGGGCCTGTTTCTGTGCTGTACACTCTATGACTCTATTAATCATAAATCTCAAGATGTCAAATATTCTTCAATTTCACCAAAAAAACTATGCACATTCATACAGAGCATACACAGCGCATCAAAGCAATTTGCACAAACGATTCTGAATTCTTACTTTACTCCGACAGTCAAACAGGAAGTTCAAGCAATGGATTCTCCCCTCTCGGGGGAATCCTATGAAATAGAAAAAGGAGTAGTTTGTTCTGCCTCTCAAGCCTGTTCCACCATTTAGCAGGATCGGGGCTGATCTTCTAGATTCATAGGGTTATACAGCATGGATTCAGTGCATCAGTACATCAATGCATTCCCACTCTGTCTCTATATCCTTTGAAGAAGTGTCAAAAATCCATTGATGTTGACCCTGACGATACTTAATGATGAAACATCAACACCCTTCTGGAATAGAAAACTCCAAAGATTCATGACCTTTCAAATGAAGGAATTTCTCCCCATCCAGATCTCAATGGCCATCCCCTTATACTCTCAGCAAACAGTCTGTCAGGCCAAATTAATAATCTTACATGTTTCGCTAAGGTAACCTTTCATCCTTCTGAACTCCAGGGAGTATACACCAAACAACTAAACTTCTCCTTGTAGGATTTGCTACTTCTCCATTATGACCAATAGGAAATACCAGTTTGGTCCTAGCTGTTAATTAACAAATACTGGAACACCTCTGTGATACCAGAAAACTCAGGACACCCTCACTACGTAAATGAAAATCAAAGAAACTGCACATAGAGTTATAAGATAAGGTAAGCTATCTATATTAGTCACATGTACATCGAAAAACACAGTGAAATGCATATTTTTGCGTAGAGTGTTCTGAGGGCAGCCCGCAATTGTTGCCACGCTTCTGGCGCCAACATAGCATGCCCACAACTTCCTAACCCGTACGTCTTTGGAATGTGGGAGGAAACTGGAGAACCCGGAGGAAACCCACGCAGACACGGGGAGAACATACAAACTCCTTACAGACAGCAGCCAGAATTGAACCCGGGTCGCTGGCGCTGTAATAGCGTTACGCTAACCACTACACTATCGTGCCTGCAGCACAGCCCAACTCGTCCATGCTGACCAAGATACCCGTGAAATCTAGTCCTATTTGCCTGTATTTGAACACGCTGTAAATCTAAAATAAAAACAGAAATTGCTGGACATACTCAGCAGGTCAAGTTGCATCTGTGGGAAGAGAAACAGCATTAATTTTTCAGACTGGAGACCCTTTTTTCGGGTTGGAGCTGGGAAGGAGAGAGAAGAAGCTTGTAAAGCTGCAGGGAGGGTGGGAGAGGGGGATGTCTGATAGGATAAAGTCAGGGGAACCATGGGGATAAGCTGTAGGCAAGGTTATCTGGTCAATGAGTGAATGGGAGCAGTTAGAGAGTGAGAATATAGACAAAAGAATGTCGGAGTTGTGAAATCCAGAGCTGGAAGACATGTCCAGCAGGACAGGCTGGGCACGTATTGGTATTGGTATTGGTATTGGTTTATTATTGTCACTTGTACCGAGGTACAGTGAAAAACTTGTCTTGCAAACCGATCATACAGGTCAATTCATTACACAGTGCAGTTACATTGAGTTAGTACAGAGTGCATTGATGTAGTACAGGTAAAAACAATAACAGTACAGAGTAAAGTGTCACAGCTACAGAGAAAGTGCAGTGCAATAAGGTGCAAGGTCACATCAAGGTAGATCGTGAGGTCATAGTCCATCTCATTGTATAAGGGAACTGTTCAATAGTCTTATCACTGTGGGGTAGAAGCTGTCCTTAAGTCTGGTGGTACATGCCCTCAGGCTCCTGTATCTTCTACCCGATGGAAGAGGAGAGAAGAGAGAATGTCCCGGGTGTGTGGGGTCTTTGATTATGCTGGCTGCTTCACCAAGACAACGAGAGGTGAAGACAGAGTCCAAGGAGGGGAGACTGGTGTCTGTGATGCACTGAGCTGCATCCACAACTCTCTGCTATTTCTTGTGGTCCTGGGCAGAGCAGTACTCCACTCACAGTGGAAAGAAAAGGCAAAAAAAGCTCATTAAATCACCATCACTAGATTACTCAGCCTCTTGAAAGGATATTCTTGAGAGGACAACTCTTGTTGACAGAGAAACAATGAACATTTTGAGCCAGTCTTATTACCTACTTACTGCAAAGGCTATTTCTTCCTGAGTTGCTGATTGCTTAGCCAACGCTTACAATATCCCTTCGACCCAAGATAGACTTACAATGGGAGAGGAGCAAAGGACTGGGGATACTGGAATCTAGATGAAAACACTATGATACTGGAGGAACTCAGTAGGCCAGGCAGCATCCATGGGGAAAAACAGACGGTCAACGTTTCAGGTCAGGACCCTTCTTCAGGACTGAAGATAGGAGAAGGGGAAGCCCAATATATGGGGGGGGGGCACAGAGCAGTGATAGTTGGACATAAGAGGGGAGGTGGGGTGGTAGGTAGATGCAGGTAAGAGACAGTGATAGGCAGGGTGCGGGGGAGGAGGGGAGAGCAGATCCACCGGGGGATGGGTCAAAGGTATGGAGGCAGACGCCCCATGGGGAGAGGGGAGGAGGGAAAAAAGAATAGGTGAGGAACTGTGGAGAAAAAAGAGAGAGAGGCGAGGAAAGGGAAGAAAAGAAGAGGCGTGGTGGGGGGAGAGCTGGGTTACTTAAAGTGGGAGAATCGGACGTTCATGCCATTAGGCTGTTAAGGTTCCCAAGATGGAAAATGAGGTGCTGTTCCTCCAGTTTGTGTTTGGCAGTGGAGGAGGCCGAGGACTGACTCATCAGTGATGGAGTGGGAGGGGGAGTTGAAGTGACTGGCAATGGGGAGATGCAGATTGCGGTTATGGGCAGGGCACAAATGTTCTACGAAATGGTCACCTAGTCTGTGTATGGTCTCGCCAATGTAGAGGAGGCCACACTTGGAGCACCTCCCCGCCCCCCATGGGGCATCTGCCTCCTTACCTTTGACCCATCCCCCGGTGGATCTGCTCTCCCCTCGTCCCCCGCGCCTGCCCATCGCTGTCTCTTACCTGCATCTACCTATCACCACCTTGTGCTCACCCCGCCTCCCCGCTTTTGTCCACCTATCACTGCTCTGCTTTTCCCTCCTGTATATTGGGCTTCCCCTTTTCCTATCTTTAGTCCTGAAGAAGGATCCTGACCTGAAACGTTGACCATCTGTTTTTCTTCATGGATGCTGCCGGGCCTGCTGAGTTCCTCCAGCATCCTACAATGGGATGTGCATCAGCCTGGTCCAATGTGGAGATGGAATTAATCTGATAGGCTGAATGGTCTCCTCCTTTTCCTATGTCCCTGTTTCAATTTTCTATGCATATCCTTTGAGTCCATTTGTGAGTTACAGCATTTTTAGGTGGCATTTATATGAGTTGCATGTTCCTCTCGAGATAGAACAGTATATGGGCTGAAAATCTGCCTTACTTGGAGCATGGAACCAGAAATTTCAGGTGAATGAGATTTTCTGATTGCACAGTCAGAGATGAGACTAAACCAATTGCCCGTGTGTTTCCTCTGGTGGATCCAAAATGGCAGAGGGGGGCATTAACCTGGGCCAATGTTCATCCTCAACAACATTGGAAATGATCACCTGGTCATTCTCACTTTGTGGGAATTTATTGTGTGTAAATTGGCTGTTGTGTTTCCTGCTAAACATAATTGTCTAAACTTACTACAAGATAATAGATGTCTTGGGACACCGAAGATCATGAAAGGTAGGGTATAGCTGCAAGAATTTAGATTGTTTAGCATTTCTACATGTCAGAGGCTAGATATCCCTGCTAACAAAGTACAGTAGAAGCAGTTGGCTTTGTCATTAATTATCCATCCATGTTAATTCACTAATAATGGTTATGAATCTCGAATGTCATAGTATTTCAATCATAATGTGTTATTTCAGACCTCAGCTGATTTGCTCTGACAACTCAATGTGTAAAATAGGGTGTCTGCTACATTCAATGCTTCTCGCCTGTGATATTGGAAGTGACAACCTTTGTTGGTAGGCAGTGAAAATGCTCAGAAGTTAATGCGATCAAATCATTTATCCTGTCAGAACAAAAGCAATGGAATGTGTTTGACAAAATAGTTGTGCAATATGTTTGCTGCCTGAAAATCTCAGCAGACTTCTTGTGTTTCCCAGATCATTTGGATAATCCCAATGTGCTTCTTTGGTGGGTATGAAAGAACTTTTCAAAGAATAACATGGGAGCTTCCCATGGAATCCTAGACAAAATTATCCTCAGCCACCAAAACTAAAGATCAGATTATCATGTCCCTAGAACTGCCCATCCTACACTCCTTCAGTTGCTTCTCTTAAGCAGTCCCTTCGGATGGCTTGCTTCCACTCTGTGTTCACGGGTTCTGAGGTAGTTGATGAGCACTATTTGGGAACTCAGGCTTTTCCACAGTTGGGGCAGGTGGTGACAGGGGTGTGTGGGTAGTTTGCGAGGTGATCCGCTCCTTCTGCCACATCTGCCAGGCCCCAGTGTGTTCCTAGTTCATGGCCCCAAAGTTCTCAATATCATCCCGAATGTTCCTTCTCCATTTTGGGAGGTCGTAAGACAGAGATCAGTGAGGATGTTGCATTAGTACAATTATTTCTCCTCTGACAATGCAACACTCCCCGAGTACAACAGCTCCAACGGTACAACATTCCTTTAATACTGCTCCTCTGATAGAACAATGCTCCCTCAGTACTGCAATTCCCTCAGAATCTGTTATTGTTTCAGCAAAAATCAACCACAAAAGCTCCTCTGGCCTCATGGCCAATAGTACTGGGTTCATCCACCATGGGGAAGATATTTCTTTCCAGAAGAACACCAGATGAAGGTTAAAACTAAAGAGGGAACAAGGAACATTTCGGGTAAAACATTGATAAGGTACTGTGCTGCCCATTCCTAGTCTGCACTTCATTGCTAACAGTTCATTATCAGTCAGGACAATGTAAGTCAATCCATCTTTAGTCAGGCAGATTATATCCTGCTCATATGGCAACCGATCACAACACAGTGAACATCATTGTGTCTCTGCTGAAGCAGAGACGAGGTTAATGGGGGATAAAGTTGTCCGGGTGTTAAGAAAACAGCTTGCCTGTTTGATTAACTTGCTCCAGGCAGCTGGACAATTCCCATTTGCTGCTTCTTCCCCCAGGTACAGTAAAGACGGAGCAAGGCACCACCACCTTTGTGAAGTTTTATTGAATTTTTTTGCTGCCAAGCCAAATTCTTTGGACCGATTCTTTTTCTCTTGCCGGCAAATCTTTTTTTTTTGCTGTCACAGACTGTTCTTGGAGCAGATTCAATGGGTTGTTCGAGCAGCACACGGACCCAACTACAGGACAGTAACAGACCGAGCTCCAAGCAGGAGGAGAGGAATGGAGCCAGCAAACGTGGTAAGTGCTTCTTGTAGACTGATCTACCAGAGCTCACAGTGACCAGTGATAAAACACACGAACATTTTGTGCTTGCCATAAGTTTTTCTAATGTGTAGTTTATGCAGTTGTTGAAAGTCACGTCTTTTTACTAATCTTTCAAAAAGATTCTCTTAAAATTTTCTCTCCTGGTGTGTTTTGATGCTAACTGGCTGCATTTAATAGATTATTAGGTAGGATGAGTTGGGGGAGAAGTTGCAGAGGAGAGTTACAAGAACTTAGCAGGACTGGAATGTTTTAGTTGTGAGAAAAGGTTGGATAAGCTGGGGTTCTTTGCTTAGGAACAGAGGAGGCTGAGGGGAGATATAGGTGTATAAAATTATGAGGGGCCTAGGCAGAGTGAATAGGAAAGTCATATTGCCTGTAGCAGAGGGTTCAAAAACAAGGGGAGCACACAGTTGGAAAGATTAGAAAGGAGATGGGGACATTTATTTTTAAATCAAATTGAGTTTGTTGTCATGTGCACAGTACGGTGAGGTACAGGTACAATGAAAAACTTACTTGCAGCAGCGTCGCAGGCACATAGGTACAGACAACACACAGATCATAAATTATACAAAGTGAAGAGAGAGAGAAAGAAAAGGCTGTGCAAAAACAAGGCATTAGTACAAAAAGAAAGACACAATCAGAGGCAAGTCCACGGCAGTGCAAGAGATGGTACATAGTGTTCCGTTGCTGAGATAGGATTAGGGTTATGCAGATCAGTTCAAAAACTGGAATCCGACGGCTAAAAGGGTGGGAGAGGTAGAGACCCTGATCACATTTAACCAGTACTTGCATGTACGTTTGTAGAGCAGTGATCTGCAGGGCCACGGATCCAGAGCTGGAAAGTGGAATTAATCAGGATAGCTCTTTTTTGACCAGCACATACACGAGGGACCGAATGTCTCCTCCTGCATTTTTCTATGATTCTAAGCAATACAGAGATCGGGCAGAAAAGTGGAGCTGAGATGTAGAATTAGCCAGGCCCTTCAGGTGCCACAGTGGCACAGCTAGTAGAGCTGTTCCCTCACAGCTCCAGAGACCTGGGTTCGATCCTGGCCTCCAGAGCTGTCTGTGTGGAGATTGCACGTTCTCCCTGTGATCGTGTTTTCCCGGGGAACTCCGGTTTCCTTCCACACCCCAAAGATGTGCGGGTTGGTGGGTTAATTGGCCACTGTAAATTGCCCCTGGTGTGTAGGTGAGGGGTAGAACCTGGCGAAAATTGATGGGATTGCGGGGAGAATAAAATAGAATTAATTTAGGATTAGTGTCAATGGTGTTTAATAGTTGGCATGGACACGATGGGACAAAGGACCTGTTTCCAGGCTCAGTGACTCCATGATTCTTACTGAAGGGTGAAGAGCCACATAAGGTTGTAGTATTTCCTTCTATTCCAACCTCTTATGACTAGCTGGCTGCCGTTTTGGTTTAAGGGCCGGTATTTACAGCTGAATCAGAACAAGAAGATAAAGCAACCATTGATCACCAGGAGAGAGAAAAGATAGACTAGTGATTCTGAACAGAAAACATCAGTGAGTGCAGAGGGAGGTCCCAGAACACTCAGAGGCTTTCTACAGTACCTTTCATAACTTATAGATTTCCCAATGAAGGGCACAGATACAGCAGCCTGGCATTTATTGGATTATTGTCTGGAGGTCTTGACTGTTGACCAGAAAACATGAATTCAGGTCCTATTGTGGCAGCTGAGAAACTGAAATTCAACTAGTTAAATAAATCTGGAGTTAAAGCTACTCTCAGCAATGAAGCTACTAGATCGTCTTTAAAAATCCATCTGCTTAAGGGAAGGAATCAGAAAACCTTACTCCATCTACATAACTCTAGACCCACCAATGTGGTTGGTTCTTAATGGCCCTCTGAATTGGCCAAGAAAGTCACCCAGTTTTGGAACAATCAGGGTGGACATTAATTCCAGCTTTGCCAATGTTTTCTGCAGCATGATAGTGTAGCGGTTAGCGTAACGCTTTACAGCGCCAGTGACCCGGGTTCAAATCCGGCCACTGTCTGTAAGGAGTTTGTACATTCTCCCCGTGTCTGCGTGGGTTTCCTCCGGATGCTCCAGTTTCCTCCCACATTCCAAAGACATAAAGGTTAGGAAGTTGTGGGCATGCTATGTTGGCGCCGGAAGCGTCGTGACACTTGCGGCTGCCCCCAGAACACCCTAAGCAAAAAGATGTATTTCACTCCATGTTTCGATGTACATGTGACTAATAAAGAAATCTTATAATCTTATAAATAAAAGAACTTTTTGAATGATAATGCAATATAGGAAATATCACGGCAAAATTTCCCACAGGAAAGTGTCACAAATAGTATAAGAAAATCACCAAGTAAGCCCACATTCCTGCTGTTTAGTACATAATTAAAATTACTTTTTTTTATATGATTTTAGCGATGCTGGTTCAGACATATGTATATTTGCTCTCCTGCTCTTCAAAACCATGCCATTTAATCTTATATTTCCATTTGAAAAGTCAGTTGGAGCCTTGATTTAATGTTGCACTTGACAGACAATCCCTCCCACAGTGCAGCACCCCTTCTCCAATGCAACAAGCTTTTTATGATGTTTGCTCGCATCTCCGGAGTGGAAATTTGAATCCACAACTTTCTGCCTGGAGACAACGTACTAGAGTCCACTGAATCACAGATACTGAAGAGGACATGATATTCCTGAAGAGAATCTGATTGGTGAGAAACGTATCACTGACGACAGAGAAGATGACGTGAAGTGGGGTATAAGCAGATTTTGGAAGGTTTCCACATTATTCATTGTGGAAGCAGATCACACAATGCAGATAAGTTCTCCATGTAAGGAAAAAGGGGTAGGTGAGAGAGGAAGGAGTGAAGGAACAGCAACATGAAATAAGATATAGATTGTGGGGGTGAGGGAAACTGATGAATATAAAACTAGAACAAATCTGGAATAACAATCTGCTGGAAGAACTCAGCAGGTCGAGCAGCATCTGTGGTGGGAAAGGAATGTCTATCTCCATCTATCATCCACCTACCTCTGTCTCCCAACACTACCCCTCTCCCTCCCCTACCTGGCTCAACCTGCCCGTCATTTTTCACCCCACCTCAGTCCACCAATCACCTCTGGCTCAATCACCACTCCCGCCCCTCATCTTTATACCGGCCGTCTCTCCTCTCCACTCTCAGCCCTGATGCAGGGTCCCAAAACGTACATAATTTCTTACCCCCCCCCCCCCCACAGAGTTCCTCCAGCAGTTTGTTGCTTCAGGTTCCAGCATCTGCCGTCTCTTGTGTCTCCGCAGAACAAATCGTGGATGGCAAACATTCATCCCCATAAATCCAATTTCATCATGAATTATTTTCATGAATGACTTCACTTAAACTGTGTATTAAGGAGTTAGTTTTGTCATTTCAAATGTATAGTGAAAATTAAAGCATATCTTTTATCTGTCCAATTTTTCATTGCTCCATTATTGGCAGCCATGCCTTCAGTTGCCTGTGTCCTAAGTTCTGGAATTTCCTTCTCTAAACTCCAGGGGGTAAAACCGAAGTTAATGGGCACATAGGGGTAAACATTCCAACCGTTGGAATCATACCTTGCACAAAGGAAGATGGCTGTGGAGGTTAATTATTCACCCTCAGGTCATTGCTACAGGAGTTTGTTAGGACAGTGTTCTTAGCTCAACTAATTACTTCATCAATGAGCAAAAAACAAAGTGCTGGAGGAACTCAGCGGGTCAGGCAGCAGCTGTGGAGGGAAATGGACAGTCGACGTTTTGGGTTGAGACCCTTCACCTGGACTGAAAGATAGAGGGGAGGGAGCTGATGTAAAGAGGTGAGGGGAAGGGACGGGGCAAGCAGTAGGTGGATCCAGGTGAGGAGGGGTGACGGGCAGATGGAGGAGGGGGGAGTGGGAGCAGCGACAGAGGCTGGGAGGTGAGAGGTGGGGGTGACAGGGGGCTGCAGATGGTGGGATCTGATAGGAGAGGAAGGTGGAGCATGGAACCGGATAAGGGAGGTGGGGAGGGCAGACGGGACCCAGTGGGGGGGGAGGGGACCCAGTGGGGGGGTGGGGACCCAGTGGGAGGGGTGTGTGGGTGATGGGCAGATGGAGTGGGTGGGAGAGGGGAAAGAAACTAGTTGATAAGGGGCTGCGAGGAGGGTTGAGTGTAAGTGGAGCTGGGGAGATCAGGAGAGAAAGGGGCAGAGGGGGAGCAGATTGCCTGAAGTTGGAGAACTCAATGTTCATGCTGTCGGGCCGTAGACTACCCAGGCAGAATACGAGGTGACGTTTACTCTAGTCTGCGTTTGGCCTCACCCTGGCAGTGGAGGAGACCGAGGACAGACGGGTCGTTGTGGGAACGGGGAGGGGAATTAAAATGGCTGGCAGCAGGGAGCTCCAGATGCTTCATCCATGAGATGAGATATCTTTATTGGTCACATGTACATCGAAACACACAGTAAAAAGCATCCTTGCGTAGAGTGTTCTGGGGGCAGCCCACAAGTGTCGCCACACTTCCAGCGCCAACATAGCATGCCCACAACTTCCTAACCTGTACGTCTTTGGAATGTGGGAGGAAACCAGAGCACCGGGAGGAAACCCACACAGATACAGGGAGAACGTACAGACTCCTTACAGACAGCGGCCGGAATTGAACTCGGGTCGCTGGTGCTGTAATAGCGTTACACTAACCATTACACGAGGGTCAAAAATGCAGACTTCACTGATGGTTGCCCACTGTTCTACCCCATTTGCTTTCCCTCAGATAACATTGAGGCACGGGCTGATAAGTGGCTAATTATATTAGCGCCACAAATGTGCCAGGCCATCACCATCTCCAACATGAGAAAGTCTGACCACTTACCCCTGATAGTCACTAGCATGACCATCAGTGACAGAGCGAGTTTCACCACTTCCTGGCTAAAGAGGATTCTATTGAATTTATTAGTGACCTTCCTAGTTTTGGGTCCCTGATGTGTGAAAACATCTCAAAATCTACACCATAGATTTCATAGAACACTACAGCACAGTACAGGCCCTTTTGCCCACAATGTGCCAACATTTTCTCCTGTTCTAAGATCTATCTAATCCTTCTCTCCCACATAGCCCTCCATTTCTCTGTCATTCGTGTGGCTATCTAAGAGTCTCTTAATGTATCTGCTTCCACCATCTCTGCCAGCAGTGGGTTCCACTAAAGCTGTTACAATAATTGTTTAAGCCACCCATTGAAACCCTTTGTGATCTGGAAGATTTCTGTCAGGTCACTTCTCAGCCTACACTACAGAAAGGATGTGGTAGCTGTAGAGAGAGTGCAGAAGAGATTCATCAGGATGTTGCCTGTAATTATAAGGAGTGATAGGACAGGCTGGGGCTTATGCTCATTGAGAAGCTGAGGGGTGACCTTATAGAGGTTTATAACATTATGAGGGACATAGATAGGATAGTTGGTCAGAAACATGGAGACACAAGAGATGCTGGAATCTGGAGCAACACACACAAAATGCTGGAGGAACTCAGCGGGTCAGGCAGCATCTACGGAGGGAAATAAACAGTCGACTTTTTGCATCAAGACCTTTCATATGGACTGGAAAGGAAGAGGGCAGAAACCAGAATAAGAAGGTGGGGGAAGGGGGAGGAGGACAGACTGGCAGGTGACAGGTGAGTCCAGGTGAGGGGGGAAGGTAGGTGTGCAGGAGAAGAAGGGGGGGGATGAAAGAGAATGATGAGCTGAGATGCTGAGAGGTGGAAGAGGCCAAGGGCTGAAGAAGAAGGAATCTGCTAGGAGAGGAAAGTAGACCATGGAATAAAGGGAAGGAGGTGGGGAATAGGAGGGAGGTAGTGGGCAGGTCATGAGGGCAGGGGAGGGGAAAGGGAAGGGATGAGGGGGCCACAGGAATGAGGGAACAAGGGGTGGGAGGGGGGGAAAAGGGGGAAAACAGAGGGGAGGAGTTACCAGAAGTTAGGGAAGTCGATGTTGAAGGAGTCAGGTTGGAGGCTACCAAGTGGGAATATGAGGTGTTGCTCCTCCAATCTGCATCTGGCCTCAACATGGCCGTAGAGGAGGCCGTGGACAAACAGGTCAGTATTGTGGGAAGTGGAATCAAAGTGGGTGGCCGCCGGGAGATCCTGGCTGTTGTGGCAGGTGGAGCGAAGGTCCCTGACGAAGCGGTCACCCAATCTGTGTCGGGTCTCGCCGATGTAGAGGAGGCCGCACCGGGAGCACCGGATGCAATAAATGACACCCTCGGATTCACAGGTGAAGCGCTGCCTCACCTGGAAGGACTGTCTGGCTCCTGAATGGTGGTGAGGGAGGAGGTGCAGGGACAGGTGTAGCACTTTGCACGGTTGTAGGGAAAAGTGCCGGGAGGATCATTGGTGGGGAGGGACGAGTGGACAAGGAAGTTGCAGAGAGAGCGTTCCCTGCGGAAAGCTGGGGGGGGGGAGGGGGAGAGGTGAAAGGGGACAGTAAGAATCTTTTTCCCAGGGTAGGAGATTCAAGAACTAGAGGGCACAGGTTTAAGGTGAGAGGGGAGAGATTTGAAGGAGATCTGAGGGGTGGTTTTCACACAGAGGCTGATGGTTATCTGGAACGAGCTGGTCGAGGCAGATACAATTACAGTGTTTAAAAAGTGTTAGGACGGGTACTTGGAAAGGAAAGGCATAGAGGGATACGGGCCTAATGTGGGAAAATGGGATTAGCATAAATGGGCATCACATGATGAGGTAGGCCAAAAGGGCTAATTTCTGTGCTGCCTTTAACCACAAGGCTCTCACCTTATGGGATTGTTATCATCGCTCTGTAAAAATCACCTAAAGTATGGAATCCCTCTTCTTCCTCAATTCCACAGCAGTAACACGTGCAGATTTGCCAAAGTTACGAGCTAATGTTGGCTCAGTATGGGAAATACAGGATCTGGGATCCAAGCAAACGGAACCAGCAACTGCAGTTCTGGGGCTGGGAAATTAACAGGGGTTGAATTTAAGTGGGGAAATGTAACATCAAATCAGTGATAGAAGCACAGTGGGAAATAAAGACGGAACTAAGACAAGACAGAGACAGAAAATAAAATACAAAGTATAACATTTTTAAAATCTTGCCACAAAACTCAACAACTAAAGAAATTAGACATGACTCTTATTAATTATTTTTATCGATAGGGCATTTATGGTTTACATTTCTGCAGTGGGACTAAGGGGAAATTAGTGGCCAAATACCATGGGTTAGGGAGGTTAAGAGCAAGATAATTTTTCATGAAGCTAAATATTGAGAATGCAATTTTTGTGGACATTCAGGGTAACAGTGAAGATAATTAGCTCTGCCAATATTTCCAGAGAAAATTCTCCCGCAATTTTCCTTCTGCCTGGCTTCCGCAGCTCTTCACACACAGAAGCTCACACAAGGAAATAGGGGCAGGAGTACTTGGTCAGCATGGACGAGTTGGGCCGAAGGGCCTGTTTCCGTGCTGTATAACTCTGCAAGTAGGCCACCTGTTCCCTCAAACCTGCAACCATTCAGTATGATCATGGCTGATCTACCCAGGACTCTTCAATCTCAGTTCCCCAGAGCCTTCAATGTTCTCTGCTGCTCCCTTAAATACCTCCAGTGATCCAGCCTCCACAAACCTCAGGGGGAGAGAATTCCAGAGATACACCACCCCCTTCAAGAAGAAATTTCTGCACACCTCGGCTTTAAGTGACCAACCCCTTACTTTGTAATTATGTCCCCTTGTTCAAGATTCTCCCACAAGTGGGAACATCTCAACACCGAGCTTGTCATGCTCCCTCAGGATGTTCTATGTTTCAGTAAGATTGCCCTTATTCTTCTAAACTCCAAAGAATGCAGGTTTAATTTTTTTAGCCAGTCATAATAAAGACCAACTTCTCATTCCTTTGAATTAGTCCAATGAACGTCTCCTGGAAATGAACCTTGATGATAGGCTGCAATGTGCTTGTAGCATTGGGAAGCAAAAATATCACCCTGATGTTGCTACATACATCTGTGATGGACTGGGGTTAACCAGGGCATTAATGATGATCAACAAAGAATTATTATTTGGAAATCTAATGTTGGCTGCTACAGCATGCTCACATTTTCAGATAGGGGAAGAGGTGGGTGCTTGAGGAAAGAGAAAACAGTAACGACTTGTATTTGTAGAACATCTTAAACATAAGAAAATGTCCCGATGCTTTTCATAGAAGCATTACTGGACAAGATTTGATATAAATGCTAGGATGGGTTACAAAAAGCTGGTTAGTTTTAAATGAGCATCTTAAAGGCAGAGAGAGGGGGATGGAAAGATGGAGAGGTTTAGGGAGGGAGTGCCAGAGCTTAGGGCATTAGTACTTGAAGCTATGACCATCAATGATGGAATGAAGGAAACTGAGGACGATCAAGAGACAAAAACTGGAGGAGTTTTTGTGCCCCACTTGGAGTACTGTGCTCAGTTCTGGTCGCCTCACTACAGGAAGGATATGGAAGCCATAGAAAGGGTGCAGAGGAGATTTACAAGGATGCTGCCTGGAATGTGGAGCATGCCTTATAAAAGCAGGTTGAGGGAACTCGGCCTTTTCTCCTTGGAGCGACAGAGGATGAGGGGGGACCTGATAGAGGTGTATAACATGATGAGAGGCATTGATCGTGTGGATAGTCAGAGGCTTTTCCCCAGGGCTGAAATGGTTGCCACAAGAGGACACAGGTTTAAGGTGCTGGGGTTAGGTATGGAGGAGATGTCAGGCGTAAGTTTTTTACTCAGAGAGTGGTGAGTGTGTGGAATGGGCTGCCGGCAACGGTGGTGGAGGCGGATGCAGTAGGGTCTTTTAAGAGACTGTTAGATAGGTACTTGGAGCTTAGAAAAATAGAGGGCTATGGGTAAGCCTAGTAATTTCTAAGGTAGGGACATGTTCGGCACAGCTTTGTGGGCCAAAGGGCCTGAATTGTGCTGTAGGTTTTCTATGTTTCTATGAGAGCAGAGATCTCAGAGGCTTGCAAGGGCTGGGGATTAGGGAGAAATAAGGAGGGGCTATGCCATGTAGGAATGGATCGGAAAGATAGTTTTAAAATTGAAAATACAGGTTCTTTTCTGCCATTCAAAAGTGAAATATGTGAGCTCTTAGCAGCAGAATGAACTAAAATGGATAAAATTAAACACCAAAAACAAATGTATGTGCATCTGCTGAGCACAGTGGCACATTGGTCTGTGCGACGAAAGTTAAAATGCAAATCAAATAACCAGGTGTAGAGATTACTTGGAAACTCGAGAAGAATATCAGATCTGTAAGTTTTATTGGGGAAGTGGGGTGGTGAGTGTTGGGGAGTGAACATTTGTTTAGAACTAATAAATTAAATTCTTTAGTGCTGTTTTCCAGGATTTGTGTTTGAAAATCATTTTTCCAAATGCAACAACGATATTTCTGGGTACTTTCCTGTCACTCTGGAAAGTAACAGGGCATTGTTGAATAACCAGTTGCCCTTTCACGTCTGATGAGATTTCTGTATCGGAATGGTATCTCCGTCCAGTGTTCCTTTTGAGACGTTGTAGGGGACCCTAGACCGCGTAATCCTGGAATTGCCTATTGTTGGACACACTTGGGAGAACTAGGACTTACAGCCACAGCCCTGGAGTGGGACACCGGTCAGCCCACTCCACCAGCCCACTCAACACACCCTGCACTTCATTAACCCTCTCTTCAGCCGGGGATCTGCCAGGTCCTCAGCTAATGAAGCAGCCCATTCCGGCATTAAGCACAGAAGGACATAAGACTCCTGAATGGACTTCTTGTACATTAAAGATGAACTCTCGACCTCACGATCATGGTCATTGCACCTTATTGTCTGCCCGCTCTGCACTTTCTCCGTAACTAACTGTAACGCTACATTCTGCATTCTGTTATTGCTTTTCCCTTGTACTACCTCAATGTATTTATGTTTTGAAATGATCTGTATGGAAAAACTACAAAGTTTTTCACTGTGACAATAGTAAATCAATTCCAATTCCAACTCCAACCTATACAATATTTAGCCATGGGCTGGTAAGTGGCAAGTAATTGTGGCAAGAGTCACAGAAGTACCAGGCAATGGTTTGCCCCCATAACAGAGATTCTAAACACTCACCCTTGACATCATTGGCATCAGCATCACTGTGTCCCCCACCATCAACATCCTGGGGAGGTCACTGGACCAGCCACATAGTGCGGTCACAAGAGCCCTTCAGAAGCTGGGTATTCTGCAGCAAGTGACTCACTGCCTGACACCCCAAAGCCTTTCCCCAACTACAAGGCACAAGTCAGGAGTGTGATGGAGTATGATCCAGTGGCCTGGATGAGTGTTGCTCCAACAACTCTTGACAAGCTCAACACCATCCAGAGCAAAACAACCCACTCAATTAGCACCCTATTAACCTCTCTAACTATTCATTCCCTCTACCACTGGTACACAGTGGTTGCAGTGTGCACCATCTACAAAATGGACTTCAGTTACTCACCCATGCTACACCAATAGCATCTCCCAAACTTGTGTCTCTACCGCAAAGCAGGACATGGGAACATGATGTTATGAGCCCAGGTTGCTACTTGATGAGTGTCCCTTTAAGGCACCTGGACGGTAGTGCGGTAGTGTGTGTGTGGTTTTATCTGACTACTACGAGTGGGAGCGGAAAAAAGCGACTATAACTGGAATGTGCTGGCAATTACACAGACGGACAGAGAGAGAGAGAGAGAGAGAGAGAGAGAGAGAGAGAGAGAGAGAGAGAGAGAGAGTTGGTAGCACTGACTGCCAGTCTCTGGATCTACGAGTAAATCACAATCGTTGTGATTGTCGCCATACAATGCATGTATCCTACTGTGTCCTACTAACACACCCACTAGTGTGTATTAGCGCTTCCAGTCAAATATCTGGTTACTAATGACATGGAGTCACACAACGTAGAAACAGGCCCTTCAGCCCAATTGGTCCATGCCAACCAAGATTCCCATCTAAGCTAGTCCCATTTGCCCATATTTGCCCCATGTTTTGTCTTGAAACCTTTCCTATCCATGTACCTGTCCAAGTGTCTTTTAAATGTTGTCAATGTACCTGCCTCACCCACTTCCCCTGGCAGCTCATTCCACATACGGACCACCCTCTGGGTGAAAAAGTTGCCCCTCAGGTCCCTGTTAAATCTCTGCCCTCTCACCTTAAACCTGTGCCCTCTAGTTCTTGATTCCCCAACCCTGGGAAAAAGACTGTGCACATTCACCCTATCTATGCCCCTCACAATTTTACACCTCTCTTTAAGATCACCCCTCATTCTCCCCTCCTCTATAACGCAGCCTCTCGAGTCCTAGCAACATCCTCACAAATCTTTCCGGCTTAGTGGCATCTTTCCTGTAGCAGGACGACCAAAACTGAACACAATAGTCCAAGTGCGGCCTCACCGACGTCCCACGCAGCTGCATTGCTGTTACTACCGTTCACCCAACGTGTTACAATATTTTGTTCAACGAAATATAGAAAACATTTAATTGAAAAAAGGACTTATCTACAAAAATTATTCATCTCAAAATTCATAATATTATCAAAGTCTTTTGCTTGCACAGGTGGAGGGTTAAATATTGGCCAGGGCACCAGAGAATTGCCCCCTACTCTGCTTCAAAATAGTGCCGTGGAGGTCTATTACCACTCTCAGCTGCCTGACCTGTCATGAATTTCCCGTTAATATTTCAACATCCATGTCTTCTTTTGGCTTTTTGTAACAGAGATGGAAAACCTGGGTTAGTATAAAAAGACGGGAGAAACACCCACAGTTCTTGTTCGGGCAGCAAGGACAATAATCAACAGCCAAGACTTGATGTTCTGAGCACCGATGGAAAGTCAGACATGGAACATTAGCCAGTCTCTTTCCAATAACCTGGTGTGTGTTTCAGGATCTTAAAAAAAATCTCCAGTACACTTTAATTTGATCTATTGTGTCTGGCAGCAGAATTAATTTGATTAGCTGGTAGTTTTCTAATTTCAGCAACGTTTCTTATTGTATTTTGTGAAATGAAGCACTTTAAAACACACCTTTGAGCATTGCTTGTTGACTAATGTGTGACCTTTACTGGTTTGTTACAACCATAATAAAGAGGATCTGATTCCACAAAGGAGGTCTCCTGTTAGATCACATTACACAATGAATTATTCAGTTTCTCTCTCTCTCTCTCTCTCTCTCTCTCTCTCTCTCTCTCTCTCTCTCTCTCTCTCTCTCTCTCTCTCTCTCTCTCTCTCTCTCTCTCTCTCTCAAAGGATTACTGTCATTTAGTTTGGAACTTCTGACTCCCTGTAAACAAAAAGCAACTATCTTTTCATCCATTGTCCCTGACCACGGTGGCTCGAGATCATACAGTCTTCGTAATGATGCTATCGCAAAGTCTCCTTGCAGTAGCGTCTTCACTCAAGTGTTACTGTTCCATTCTTCATCTGCCTTAGCCTTTCGTTTAATGTAACGTAATACTCACTTTCTGTTTCAGTTCCTTCCACATTCAGCTGCAGGTTTGAGTACATAATCCACTGACCACTGAAGACAGGTTACAACTTTCTGAGGTCCTTGTGTCCTCAATTCTGGCCTCTTGCATGTTCCCAATCATTACACCATCGTTGATCGTGCCTTCAGCTTCTTAGGGATAAAACTCGAGAAGTCCCTTCCTCAACTTTACTCCTTCAAATCACTCTCCTTGACCAAGCCATTCTGCTTCACCCCTAATGTCCTCAGTGTTCATTATTTTTCTTAATGCTCCCACGGTTTACATTGAAGGGAAGGTTCAATAGGCCTGTAGCTAAAACAATATGAATTATAGAGTCATAGGGTTATACACCATGGAAACAGGCCCTTCGGCCCAACTTGTCCATGCCAACCAACATGCCTATCTAGGCTAGTCCCACTTGCCTGTGTTTGACCTATAACCATCCAAACCTTTCCTATCCATGTACTTATCCAAATGTCTTTTAAATGTTGTTATTGTACCTGCCTCAACCACTTCCTCTGGCAGCTCGTTCCATATACACAATCCCCTCTTGTGTGAGAAAGTTACCTCTCAGGTCCCTTATAAATCTTTCCCCTCTCACCTTAAATCTATGCCCTCTAGATTTTGATTCCCTTTCCCTGGGTAAAGGACTGTGCACATTCACCCTCTCTATGCCCCTCATGATTTTATACACCTCTATAAGGTCATCCCTCATTCTCCTACACTCCAAGGAATAAAGTCCTAGCCTGCCCAACCTCTCCCTATAACTCAGTCCCGCAAGTCCTGCTCACATTCTTGTAAATCATTTTTGCATTTTTTCCAATTTAATGACATCTTTCCTACAACAGGGTGACCAAAACTGTACTCAATACTCCAAGGTGCGGCCTCACCAACATCTTGTACAACTGCAATATAACGTCCCAACTCCAGCACTCAATGCCCTGACTGATGAAGGCCAGCGTGTCAACCCCCTTCTTCCCGCCACTTTCAGGGAATTGAACAGCATAGAAATCTACGGCATGCGAGGCCATTTGACCCATCCTGTCCTTGCTGACTGAAAAAGAGCAAGCCAGCTTGTCCCACCTCTGAGCTCTCAGTCCACGGTTTTGTAGGGTTAGAGCACATCAGGTGCTTATCCAGGCACTTTTTAAATGCTCTGAGGGTTTCTGCCCTCACCATTCTTTCAGGCAGTGAGTTCCAAATCTCCATCACTCTCTGGGTGAGAAAATCATTCTCTGACTCACCTTTAATTTTTACACTACTAAACTTAAGTTTACATCCCCTGGTTATTGACCTTCCACGAAGGGAAATCGGTTCCTGTGCCCACCACGTCCAGGCCTCTTGTGCTTTTATACACCTGTTACAGTGGCAATAACTTGAGCCTAGACAGTCTTCCATCAGAATTCAAATTGAGCAGCTGTGGCAGTATCCTTATAAATCTCCTCTACAAAATTGCGTCAGTAGGTCCATTGTTTCTGCCTGCTCCTACCCTACTGAACTCGTCTCCTCGTATCTTGACTCCATCTTGTCCCTCCGGTCCAGTCCCTTCCCACCTACGTCCATAATCCCTCGCATCTTTTCCGCCACTTCAACAACTTTCAGTTCCTTGACCCTGGCCGTCTCATTTTCACCAAGGACGTCTGGTCTCTGTACACTTCTATCCCCCATCAGGAAGGCCTCAGGGCTGCCCGGTTCTTTCTCCATCTGGGAGAACTGGGGCTTACCCTCTGCAACTTCTCTTTTGGCTCCCCCACTTTCTCCACTCTCACTGCACCTACTCCTATTTTCCTGGTTTCTAAGACATTTTATAAAAAAAATAACATGAAATCACCCAAAAACACTTAAGTAATTGAAAATCCTCTTTCAGGGTGATGGCCTTGTGGGTCCCAGCTCAGATCTAACCTGTTATGGGATCCTGAACACATTCCCCACCACGAATGCCAGGGAATTCCAGAAGCTCCTGCCACAATATTGATCTCCATGTGAAGATTGGATACGGAAAGCAATTGGGAAATTGGGGTGGCACTGCTGCCTCACAACTCCAGAGACCTGGGTTCAATCCTGCCCTTGGGTGCTGTCTGCGTGGAGTTTGCACGTTTTCCCTGTGGGTGTCTGGGTTTCTCCCAGTTTTCTCCCATATCCCCGTGACATATGGGTTGGTAAGTTGGTAAATTGGTCTATTACTGGGCAGGCACGGTAGTGTAGTGGTTAGTGTAACGCTATTACCGTGCCAGCAACCCAGGTTCAATTCCGGCCGCTGTCCGTAAGGAGTTTGCACTTTCTCCCTGTGACTGCATGGATTTCCTCTGGGTGCTCCGGTTTCCTCCCACATTCCAAAGACGTACAGTTTAGGAGTTGTGGGCATGCTATGTTGGCACCGGAAGCGTGGTGACGCTTGCGGGCTGCCCCCAGAACACTCTACCCAAAGATGCATTTCACTGTGTGTTTCGATGTACATGTGACAAATAAAGAAATCTTATCTTACCTTATTGTCACATGTACTGAGGTACAGTGAAAAACTTAGTTTTGCACGCCATCCATACAGATCGTTTCATTACACAGTGGATCGAGTTAGTACAAGGGAAAACAACAACCGAATGCAGAATAAAGTGTTGCAGTTATATTTGGGAAGTTGGTGGGTCAATTGGTCACTGTAAGTTGTTCCCAGTATGTCAGTGAGTGGTAGAATCTGGGGGTTGATGGGAAGGTGGGGAGAACAGAATGGGATTAGTGTGAATGTGTCGGCACAGCCTCAGTGGGCTGAAGGGCCTGTTTCTATGCTGTGTGACTCTATGAGCTCAGGACTTCCATATCCCTCAGTCTGGCGGCTGGTGCTGCTTTTTTTTGGTTCAAGCATAGGCAAGGAAGAGCCTACAGAGGAACAAATACGGTCCAGATTTTTCTGGCAATTGCACCCTGCAGCCACAGTGTGCGGGTGGTGGAGGGAATGAATACTCAGGGTGGTGGATACGGTACCGGTCCAATGGACTGCTTTGTCCTGGATGGTGTTGGGCTCCTTAGAGCTGCACTCACGCAGGCAAGGGAAGGGAGAGAAGATCTCCTGGGACCAATGCTCGACAGCAGCCAATTGGCGAGGTTGCAAGATGCTTGTGGGTGGCTATTTGTGAGAACAACTACAAACTCCATCACTGACAACAGAAGCTGGGCCGATATTTCAGATTACAGCTGATGTGTTAATGGAGCAACAAACGATCTGCTGGGGGAGCTCAGCAGGTCGAGCGGCACCTGTGGGAGGAAAGGAGTGGTTGATGCTTCGGGTGGAAACCCTGCATCAGGACTGAGAGCGGAGAGGGGAGATGGGCAGCATAAAGATGAGAGGGGGAGCGGTGAGACAGGAGCCCGAGGTGATCGGTGGACTGAGGAGGGGTGAAGGGTGACGGGCAGGTCGTCTCAGGTAGGGGAGGGGAGCGGGGGCAGGTGAATGAGAGATGGAGGCAGACAGAGAGGGAACATAAAAAGAATGAGAGGTAGATGGAGTGAGGTGGGGGGGAGGGGGAGGTCGGAGACAGCTGCCGGAGGGGGATGAGCAAGAACACAAAGGGCTCCCAGTGCCAAAGTAAAGGAGGTGAGAAGGGGAACCATCGGGGGAGAGGCGTATGGCAGATGGAACCGGAACCAGATAGGGGTGTGGGAGGCAGGGGGAGCCTACGGGCGAACTGTGTGTGTAGAGGATGGACGGAACCAGGAGGTAGATGAAGATGAGTGATAGGACGGGGGTGGAATTGAGAGAAAGGGGACAAAAATGGGAGGACTGGAGGAGGATCAGGGGAGAGAGAGAGGTAGGGGTGTGCAGGGAGTGGGGGCAAAGGGGGAAAACCCACCAGAGGGGAGGAATTAGCTAAAATTGGAAAACTCACTGTTCATACCATTGGGTTGTAGACTACCCAGGCGGAATATGTGGTGTTGCTCCTTCAGTTTGCGATGGGCCTCACCCTGGCAGCGGAGAAGGCCAAGGATGGACAGCTCAGTGTGGGAATGGGAAGGGGAGTTGAAATGGTCTGCAACTGGGAGCTCGGGCTGGCCATTGCGGACCAAAATGTAGATGCTCTGTGAAACGGTCGCCCAATCTATGCTTGTTCTCACCGATGTAGAGGAGGCCACATTGGGAGCACCAAATGTAGAAGATGAGGAGGTGTCTGACATGTTAATGTTGTTGCCTCTTCCCCAGGGCACCAATGCTCAATACAAGAGGGCATGGCTTTAAAGTAATGGGTGGGAAGTTCAAGGGAGATATCAGAGGGAGGTTTTGTATCCAGAGAGTGGTTGGGGCATGGAATGCGCTGCCTGGGGTGGTGGTGGAGGCAGGTACATTGGTCAGATTCAAGGGATTACTAGATAAGCATATGGAGGAATTTAAAATAGAGGGATATGTGGGAGGAGGGGGTTAGATAGTCTTAGGTGAGGTTTAAAGGTCGGCACAACATTGTGGGCCGAAGGGCCTGTATCGTGCTGTACTGTTCCATGATTCTATGATTCTATAAATGCAGGTTATTGTTGTGTTAAAGTTAAGAATGTATATTAATGGAAATATGTTTACTGATCAAAAACTATTTTGCCTCTTTCCTTTGATGGGAATGTTCACTAATGGAATAAACGATAGCTCCAGATGTCAATGGCCCTATAACCAATGAAGGGGAAACAATTCCAGATCAGTCCCAACTACTGGAACCCAGACCAGCCGACACTGCCCCTGGCAAGGTTGTCACCAGTGAACCAAGCCCTTCAGAAGATGGGGTACACTTGGCCACAGTTACTGAAGACAGTTCAGCTCTTGCAGGAGTGACTTCTGAAGAACCAGAGACACCTGCAGCTCTGGTGGAAGAGAGCGCACTCTCTGATGCGGATGATATTGAAGAAGTCCAACCTTCTGAGGACCAGATTGAAGGTAACACATCAGCTGTGATCTGAAATATTGGCCCATGTTCTGCAGTTAGTGATGGCACTTGTAATCGTCCTTGTAGATAGATGCCCACAAAAGTCTCCCAATCTCTGTGATATGGACTTTCCCAAATCCCAACACTGATTGCTGTCAAGCATTAATTCTAGGACCTGCTCCCTACCCCTGCCTGGATGAATCCTGCTCCAACCACATTCAAAAAGCTTGACACCATGAAGGACGTTGGAGCCTGTTTGATTGGCACCCGAAACGTTCATGCCCTCCATCACCAGCACACGGTGACTGCGGTGAATACCATCTGCAAAATGCACCAGTTATTCACCTAAGCAGCTCTAACACCACCTCCCAAACTCACATATGCTGGAAAGACTCAGCAGGTCAGTCAGCATCTGCAGAAAGAGAAACGGAGTTAACTTGTGGAAGTCAGTCCGTGCTGCAATAAAGTAGACAACTGCAGAACCAAGGAGCGTACAATTAGTTCTTTATTAGTTAACACCAGTGGGAGTGAGGGATACAGAGAAAGAGTAAACAGTGTAACCCGTGCTCTGTACTGATCCCCACTCAAAGATTTACATGTTTGTGTGCCTCCTTTTATACTTAATCTAAAGATGCCTATGTGCAGAGTTGCACATACTTGGGCAGTTGCTTACAGCAAACATTAGCAAAACAAGATATGCTTTAAGCACTTCTTTGTTTCACCCAAGCACCTGCAAATCTTGCAGTCATAACTATAGTCACGCCATGGTTGAAGCAATAACAGCTGTACGTTATTAACCCTTACATTCCCAGTTACTTTTACAAACTTTTCATGTCGAAGACACTTCATCAGAATTGGGAATGAGAAAAAAAAACATGTTAGTTTGAAGTAGCAGAGAAGGGGCAGGAGGGATAGATAGAACAAAGGGAAGATCTGTGATAGGGTGAGGCTAGGATTGGCTGTGGGGACAAGTAGTGACCGATGGGTTAAAGGCAGCAGTTAGACAGTGATAATATAGACAAAGGATTAGATTAGATCATTGTGATATATACCAGGGTGCAATGAAGCTCACAGAGTAAACAGTATACATGGTAATAGTAAATACAGCCATCAACACAACAACAAGCGCAAAATGACAAAAACAGCGCAAAGATTGTAGTGCAATCTGAAGTAGTGCAAAAACAAATCCTAAAGTGACAATAGCGGTATAGCAGGTCAGGATGTACCACTGGAGAGAACTAAACCCAGCCAATATCACAGATGGTTGGTGTAAGCAGAACCGGACAGTTCTGCTACAGACAGAGGAAGTGAATGACCTAAAGTTGTCGAATCCACTATCGAGTCTGGAAGGCTGCAATGTGCCCGGAGAGAAGAGACATTATTCCTTAAGCTTACATTGGATCTCGTTGATATTGGGTCTCCCTTCTCGTTGCAGGAGGGAGACTCGGTATCAAATTCTACAACTTCCAGTAACCGTGTGTCTCAGGTTTGCTCACTTCTGTTGTCCTCACCCAGCTGTGCTTCCCAAATTCTTGACTTCACCACCTCGAAGGACAAAGGCAGCAAATACATGGGAATTTTACCTCTTGTAGGTTCCCCTTCATGTCACTCACCGTGAATACATCACTATCCCTTCATCATCTGGATTTAAATCCAGGAAACCCCCCCCCCCCCCCCACCCACCTTAACTCATCTCAATACAGGAAATGCGGCAGAGGACAATTTCAGCACTTTTCAGATCTCTCTTAACCTTCTCTGCTCCAAGGAGAACTGGGAATGAGAATAAACAAACTAACTTGTTTTTTCTCCTTCCCAGTTCTGATGAAGGATCTTCGACCTGAAACATTAACCCCAGTTTCCCCACTCTGTCACATAACTTAACACCTTCTTGCAAGGACCATGTATCCTCACCCAGATCGTGACATCCCTCCCTAAAGTGTAGTGGACAAAAATGCACACGGTAACCCCACTAGCTTTGTGCCCACATTCTGACCCTTTCCTCCGTCTCTCCTGTGGTCTTGCTCTCTTTGTCTCCACTTCTGTTCTGCTCTGTTTTCTGTTATTGTTTTTACCCTGTACTACCTCAATGCACTGTGTAATGAATTGCTCTGTATGAACGGTATGCAAGACAAGTTTTTCACTGTACCTCAGTACATGTGACAATAATAAACCAATTCCAATACCAATATTTCAGGACCAGGATCAGGTTTATTATCACTGACTTATATGGCGTGAAATTTGTTGTTTTACATTGCAAAACATAAAATTACAATAAATTACAGAAATAAATAAATAGTTCAATAAAAAAAGAATAACGATGTAGTGTTCATGGGTTCATGGACCGTTCAGAAATCTGATGGTGAGGGAAATAAGCTGTCCCTGAATCATTGAGTGTGGGTCTTCAGGCTCCTGTACCTCCTCCCTGATGGTCATAAGAAGAAGAGGGCATGTCCCAGGTGGTGAGTGTCCTTAGTGATGGATGCCTCCTTCTCGAGACACCGCCTCTTGAAGATGTCCTCAATGGTGGGGAGGGTTGTGCCCGTGATGGAGCTGGCTGAGTCTACAACCCTCTGCAGCCTCTTGCAATCCTGTGCATTGGAGCCTCCATACCAGGTGGTGATGCAACCAGTCAGAATGCTCTCCACCATATATCTATAGAAATTTTCAGGAAGAACCCTTGTATGCAGGTGAGCAGGTAACGTGGGTATCCAGGTAACGTGGCTGTAACTTGACTCAGATTTCATGGTTTCTGTGTCCAGGTGAGACGGGAAAGAGGGTGGTGTGTGAGACAGCTGTCGAAGCCAAGGATGAAAAGGAAGAAAGTGAAGTGGAGACATCAGAAGACATTCTGGCCTCAGGCACGATGGAGATAAGTATGTTGGAAGTAAAGTTGTTTATTAAATGTGCCGATCCTTCACCAGGCTAAGCACAGGCTGAGCAATAGGCTAAGAAGGAGAAACATCTCATGGTCCACCTTGCATTTCATATAGTGTTGAGCCCTTGGTCCAAAATCTTCATCCAACTGTGCCCATACTTGTACTGGAATCAATGCTATTTGCAGCATCTCCAACCTAAGATCACAGAACTACAGATCCAAGCTGGTAACTAGATGACCAAAGCCTAAAATACAACACTCTTCCTTGGTAGTACCCAGCACTGTGACCATGATGCTTTCACCTGCGAGGTTCATTTAAAGAACAAGTCTTTGTTACCCATTAACAAGTAAACTAAATGTCTAGGACCTAAACTGGATTAGAGGGCATGTGCAATAAGGAGAGGTTGGACACACTTGGGTTGTTTTCTCTGGAGCGGCAGAGGCTGAGGGGAGACCTGATAGAAGTTTATGAAATTATGAGAAGCATAGATAGGGTGGACAGTAGGAATCTTTTTTCCAGGGACAAAATGGCAAATACCAGAGGACTTGAATTTAAGTTGAGAGGGGGAAAGTTTAATGGAGATATGTGGGGCAAGTTTTTTTCAATCTGAAGGTGGTAGGTGCCTGGAACGGGCTGCCAGGGGTAGTAGTGGAAGCAGATACAGTAGTGGTGTTTACGAGGCTGTTAGACACATGAATATGCAGGGATGGATAAGATAAGATATCTTTATTAGTCACATGCACATCGAAACACACAGTGAAATGCACCTTCTGCGTAGAGTGTTCTGGGGGCAGCCCGCAAGTGTTGCCTCGCTTCCGGCGCCAACATAGCATGCCCGTAACTTCCTAACCCATACGTCTTTGGAATGTGGGAGGAAACCGGAGCACCCGGAGGAAACCCACGCAGACGGGGAGAATGTACAAACTCCTTACAGAGAGTGGGGCGAATTGTAATAGCATTAGGCTAACCGCTACACTATGGATCATGTGCAGACAGAGAAGATTAGTTTAAGTTGGCATCATGTTTGGTACAGATATCGTGGGCCAAAGGGCCTGTTCCTGTGTTGTACTGTTCTATGTTTTATGTTCTATGTTCATTAACAAGTAAACTAAATTTCCAGGATCTATGATTTTGTCTACATTGGTAAAAATCCCCATGACGCTGTTCAAGCATTAATATCTTTAACCAGCTTTGCTGCACAGATAAACACATTCATGGTTATTTCCAGGGGAATATCAGCATACATCAGTCACCCATTTGAGAGCCACCAATATCACCGGGATAATTCAGTCAATATCCCCCAGGCCATAAACCATCCTGAAACATTTCAGCCTGTCTTTTGCTGGACCATCTTTGAGCAGGCAAGCAAATTCCCTGAGGTAAATGCTCTATTGGGACCAATCAGAGACAGAAGTTTATTGTTTCCCTCTCTGCAGCGAGTTGTTCCAGCAAGTGCTCTGTGCTCTGCTCTAACCTTTTGCCCAGCTCAGCACCATCTCTTTGAGAATGAAGTTGAGAAACCAAACACGTTATATTTTCCTTGAAATAGAAAAAAACGTATTAGTTTTATTCATGGGATGTTTCATGTTGGCAGGGCCAGTATTTGGTGCCCACCGCTGATAGCCCCTGAGTTCGGTGGTAATTTCAGAGGGCAGTTAAGTCAACCAAGTTGCTGTGGATCTGAGCCACACATAGGGCGGACCAGGTACAACTGGCAGTGTTGCCACAGAGGGCTGTGGAGGCCAAGTCATTGGGCATATTTAAGGCAGAGACTGATAGGTTCTTGATTGGTAAGGGGGTTAAGGGTTACGGAAAGAAGGGGGGAGAATGGGGTTGAAAGAAAAAAGAATCAGCCATGACTGAATGGCAGAACAGAGTCGATGGGTCAAATAGCGTAATTTTGATCCTATATCTAGTGTTCTTATGTTGTTCCCTGACAAGACATTAGTAAACCAGTACAGAGCTTTACAATAATCCAAGTTTTATGTTTCATGTGGGATTCAACCTCATCTCTCTGAAGCAATGGGATAGTCCACTAACTTAACCACTAGTCCACCATCCCCACTAGAGTCATAGAGTAGTACATCATGGAAGCAGGCCCTTCGGCCCAACTCATCCATGCTGACCAAGATGCCCAACTAAGCTAATCCCATTTGCTCGTGTTTGGCCCATCTCAATCTAAAATGTACATCAATATAAAACTACAACAAACATTCTTCCTAAAAATTGCCAATTAGCTGCTCATCAACTCAATAAAACTTCTTAGCCATCATCATCATCTACACTTTATTTCCCCAAAGAAAACTGGCTAGGCAGGTAAGTGGCCGCAGAAGATTCTCTCCCCCTCTGGTTTAATATCTCTCAGGAACTGTTTGATCCTGTGGTAAATGCTGGAAGTATATTCCTACTGAAGAAAAGAATCATGCGTTATGAAGGAAACGACAAACAATTGCCTAAAAATTCCAGTGGCTTCTCTGGGCCTTGGGTGCTACTGAATGGGTGTTGCATACAGGTTGGTTCCAAGGGCAGGTCTGGGCTAGAGATGGGTCTGCAATCATTGATCCCAATCAAGGCCTGGGGCTGGATCCATTCACCAATCAGCTAAGTGTCTGGGTGAGGTAGGCTCAGAGATCAGGACCTGGTCCTGGGACAGTTTGTTGATTAGGCAGGTAGCAGTGGGGCAACGGGATTGGGTTGGGTCAGTCATCAGCTGTGGGGTTGTAGTAGAGGGGTGGAGGAGTCAGCAGTCGGGTAAGGACCGGCGATGAGGATTGAGGTGTGGTCTAATTTCTCCTGCAATGTACCAAAAGGAGCATTGAGAAGGAACAACATTATCTGATGCCCATTTGATACAGAAATCACAGCTGATGTGCAAACATGACTCACGCCAGAATGTTTCCGGCTGAATTTTTGTACAATGCAAAGTAACCCAGAAATGGCTATACCACATTTCACTCTATAGTGGGTAAATATCCAAATGCAAAATGCTGAAATAAACAGCATTACTTGATCTGATTTCTAGGTTAATAAATTTTGCTAGAATATTTTCAATATTACAGTTTACGGATGTGGAGAGGATGTTTCCATTGGTAGGAGAATCTAGGATCCGAGGGCACAGCCTCAGAATAAAGGGACGTCCCTTTCGAACTGAGATGAGGAATTTCTTCAGCCAGAGGGTGGTGAATCTGTGGAATTCGTTGCAACAGAGGGCTGTGAAGGCCAAGTCATTGGGTGTATTAAAGGCAGAGATTGATATGTTCTTGATTGGTAAGGGGGTTAAGGGTTACGGGGAGAAGGCAGGAGAATGGGGTTGAGCAAAAACATCAGCCATGGCCAAATGGCAGAGCAGACTCGATGGACCGAATGGCCTAATCCTGCTCCTATATCTTATCGTCTTAATAAATGAATTGTATTTTGTTGATATTTTGCTGTCATCTACACTGGGTAGATGTCCAAACTAATACCTACTTTCACCATCTTCTTCCTTTTAGTAACAGGAAATAAGGTAGATTAAAGCTTTGCTACTTCAGTTTCGGGAAGCTATCCATCAATATTCTCCTCTCACCTGGAATCTGTACAGCTGCTTCAAATCTTGCAACCACTCTCCTTGAGAGATTTTAAGAGTCAGTATCGGCCATCCTGCAGATGAAAAAGGAAGCTGCTTTTACCCAACTTTTGATCTGGTGTTTCTACAAACGTTTGCCAAGCTACAGCCAACCAATACATTCAACTGGATAACGCAGTGTGTTATTGATGTGCTTTGACAATACAGTTACTTCACTGTACAGGTGAGAGGCAATTTTCTTGTCTGCAGCTAGCATTTTCCTCTCTACATTCACCATCCTTTTAAATCAACGAAACCTCAGCATGTGCCGATCTTTCTAACACGGGACTGGAACCTCACAGGTGAAAAAAATACCTTTAAATTCTTAATTCAGAAGAAAACCAGCGACACTAAAACCAAAATAATTAGAGACAAAATGGTGTTGCACAATCATCTTGTAATGGAAAGGGGCACGTAACAATCTGGTGGTATTTTGTAATCTCATAATGCTGCAGTACGAAGTAGAGTATCATTTTATAAATGCATTCCTTGTTTTGTAACACTGCACAAGAGCATGCTAATGACATTACACAGGGCTTCACAGTAGGAATCGTTGCCGTTGGGGTATGGACTTTTTGAGAGTTTCACCAAGTTGCTTGCAGTATTGGGTACTGTTGCTTGGCTGAGGTGGTTTGATAATGTGTTCCACCAAAATGGTCTTTTTAATGTTTAATGCTGCATCATTAGATTTAAAAATATATATAAATAAATCAATTTTATGATTGGTCACATATTGAAAATGTTTATATGAAATTTGTTCTAAGACCAAATCTAATTTTTGAGTAAGATTTTTTTGTTTTGCAAAGATTCTATGAATTATGGGTTCTGGATTAGCATGGGTAAATGGATTTAAGACACAGAAGAGCCCCGATCCAACTGAATGAAGCAGCAGCCTGGAAAAGCTTCATGATCTCTCCAGAGTATCATGTTGGGAAGAGAGATGATACATCAGAAGAACTATACACTTCCTTAAAATGGTCTGTATTTTGATTTGCTTAGGTGTAAATGCTGGAGGATGTGAAATATATAACAGCGTGAAAAAATACCATGAGTATTCATGTGGCTTATTCTTTACTTACTTGCAGTTCAACCTGGCTTTCCTGAAAATATGAGGCGTTATCATCTCACCTTACATAGTTTCCCAAAGAAATAGCAGTTGCAGTTCCTGTGCAGAGCAATGCAAAACTTAAAGGGATTAAGTGGCCACATCTAATGAGGTGCATCAGGTCGAGATCTCTAGTCCTGTTACCGGCCCAGTCTCTACTTTAAGGCTGTTTCCCCTTGACCTATTTTTATTTCTCCATTTCACTCCTGATCCAGGATTAAGGGAACCAAGGTTGTTTACCAAAGTCCCCCAGAATGCAAGAATGTGTTTCAATGTGCCACGATGAAACTGGAGCCTGCAATGGAAATATCTATTCTGCACAGATCTAAGAACGTGGGCAATGGGAACCACAAGCTCTACGGCCTCTCAAGCCTGTTCTATCATGCAGTATCTTGGCTAAACAGATCTGAGCTTCAGCTCCACTTTATTGCCTGTACTCTGTGACCCTTAACTTGCCTGTTAGACCAAAACACTATCATATTGTTGAATATATTCAAACGATTAGGGACCCCCCAGTCTTTGAGTAGAAATTTCCAAAAGTTCCAACCCTCGGAAATTCCTCCTCAGTTCAGTCTCAAATGAGTAACCTCATATTGTGAGACCACGTCACCTAGATTGATCCCATGATTCACAAGGATGTTGCCCAGACAAGGGGGTTTGAGGGAGGTACGAGGAGAGACTGGATAAGGTGGGGCTTTTTTTTCCCCTGCAGTGTAGGAGGCTGAGGGGGTGTACAGAATCATGAGGGAAATGGACAAGGTAAATCAGCAGTATTTTTCCCCCAGCATAGGGGAATCAAAACCTAGAGGGCCTAGGTTTAAGGCGAAAGATTGAAAGGGCATCAGGGGAGGAACTTTTCCCACACAGAGGGTGGTGGGTATATGGAACGAGCTACCAGAGGAAGTGGTAGAGGCGGGTACAATTACAACAGTTAAAAGACACTTGGACAGGTACGTGACTAGGAAAGGTTCAGAGGGATATGGGTAAAATGCGGGCAAATGGGACTAGCTCAGGTAGACACCGCGGTTGGCATGAATGAGTTGGGCCGAACGGCCTGTTTCCGTGCTGTATAACTCTGAGGAGAAAGGTGTTCCCAGCATCCCACCAAAATAATTATTTTCCAGGTAGGTCTTCAGGGATGCTTTTTGGATATTTGTGTTTAAAGTTTAAACCCACAGATACTCTCACCTCTGCTGATTTCTCTGTCAGCACCCGAACAGTCCAGGGAAAACACAGATAATACTTAAACAAGTGCAACAGGTTGATACACATGTGGCAAAGACTGGCTCCTAAAAGTTAACCTGAAATACCTTACTCGTACTCAAAATGTTCCTGAGAACTAAACTGGTAAATTGGTTTATTATTCACTTGCACTGAAGTACAGCGAAAAAACTGTGTTTTGCATGCCATCCATACAGATCATTTCATTACCACAGTACTTTAAAGTAGTACAAGGGAAAACAGTAACAGACTGCAGAATAAAGTGTTACAGCTACAGAGGAGCAGGCAGACAAGGTGCAAGGCTGTGACGAGGTAGATTGTGAGGTCAAGGGTCCATCTTATCGTACTAGGGGACCATTCAATAGTCTCATAACTGTCCTTGAGCCTGGTGGTACGTGCTTTCAGGCTTTTGTATCTTCTGCCCGATGGGAGGGGGGAGAAGAGAGAATGTCCAGATGGGTGGGGTCTTTGATTATGTTGGATGCTTCACCAAGACAGCGGGAAGTGTGGACGGAGTCCATGGAGGGGAGGCTGGTTTCCGTGATGTGATGAGCTGTGTCCACAACCCTCTACAGTTTCTTGTGGTCTTGGGCAGAGCAGGCATAGGATGCTTTCTGTGGTGCATTGCTAAAGATTGGTGAGGGTCAAAGGGGACATGCCAAATTACATGGTCAAGTAAGCAGTAATCAAATCAAGTCATTTGAACCCATGCATGAAATAGCTGTGTGAGTAGGCAAGGAACTCTGGAACACTCAGAACAAGTCTTCAAATGCTGTCCAGACAGACCCTTAGCTCTACCCAGGGTGGGACATGGGTTAGTGTCCATCCAAAAGTCCTGCAGCCCCCTCAGAGCTGAGCTGACATGTCAGCCTGTACGAGGACATCGCAACTAAGCCGCCTCATTTCACACCAAGTGCACTTCAATCACAGGTTAGGAAGAATCACTAGCTTCTGAAATACAAGGTAATGTGTTAAATGTCATTAATGCTGAAAAAATTTGCATTGAGTTGAAATCTTGCTTTTTATTAAACTATTGATCCATACAGTGGATGCAAGGCTGCAATAAAATCAAGTGGCAGTGTCTTCCCTTGTTTCGTGTATTATATCCCCACAAAGTATTGATCGTGGTTTATAATTTCTGGTCCAAGGGTCCGTTCACAATAGGTCCCAAAATTGCCACAGCTTCGATCTCAACTCGGCCTCCCTGTAAAGAAGATAAAACTTAGTCACACAACTAAGGCACACATCTGGCCAACGGACATGATCAGTGGAGTGGACTCCACAACACTGCCCATCCTACCAAACCCAGAGGGGAGAACTCAAAGGCTCAGCAGATTTTACAGCAGAAAGCGCCCAATTGGCCCAGGAACAAAAAACAGAAAACGCCAGGGATACTTAACAAGTCAGGCAGTAACTATGATGGTAACAGTGTTAACGTTTCAGGTCAAAGACTGTGTTTGTGCTCTAAACAGCCCCCAACAACTACCTGTATTCAACCAGTGACTTTAACACAGCAACACACCCACAAGCACATACAGCAGAGCAACATACCCACAAGCCTGTTTGACCTCTTCCCAAAACAAACCTCCAAAATCCAGCCTAATTTGGGTCTGAATGCAAATGGCAACAGTCACTGCTGGCTCAGTTACTGGAGGTTTGAGTCCTGACTGATGCAGAGTTCCTATCAGAGCCATGATAGCCATCAGAGCTATATAGGTCCCTGGTCAGACCCCACTTGGAGTCTGTGCTCAGTTCTGGTCGCCTCACTACAGGAAAGATGTGGAAGCCATAGAGAGGGTGCAGAGGAGATTTACAAGGATGCTGCCTGGAATGCGGAGCATGCCTTATGAAAGCAGGTTGAGGGAACTCGGCCTTTTCTCCTTGGACAGACGGAGGATGGGGGGGGGACCTGATTCAGGTGTATAAGATGATGAGAGATATTGATAGGGTAGATAGTCAGAGGCTTTTCCCCAGGGCTGAATTGGTGGCCACAAGAGGACATAGGTTTAAGGTGCTGGGGAGTAGGTATAGAGGAGATGTCAGGGGTAAGTTTTTTTACTCAGAGAGTGGTGAGTGCGTGGAATTGGCTGCCGGAAACGGTGGTGGAGGCTGATACGATAGGGTCTTCCAAGAGACTGTTAGATATGTATATGGAGCTGAGTAAAATAGAGGGCTATGGGTAAGCCTAGTAATTTCTAGGGTAGGGACATGTTCGACACAGCTTTGTGGGCCGAAGGGCCTGAATTGTGCTGTAATTGTTCTACATTCTATGTTCTAAAACCCACCCTGGGAGCTGGGAAACTTAAATATGGAACTGAAAAACAAACTGGTGTGATTAATGGTGCTCATAGTCACACAGCATGGAAAACAGGCCCTTCGGCCCAACTCATCCATGCCGACCCAATTGCCAAACCGAGCTAACCCCATCTGCCTATGTTTGGCCCATATCCCTCTAAACCTTTCCTATCCATGTACCTATCCAAGTGTTTTTTTAAACGTTGTAACTGTACCCACCTCTACCACTTCCTCTGGCAGCTTGTTTCATATACGCACTCCCCTCTAATGTGAAAAACTTGCCCCTCAGGTCCCTTTTAAATCTTTCACCTTTCACATTAAACCTATGCCCTCTAGTTTTGGACTCCCCTATCCTGGGGAAAAGACCGTGACCATTCACCTTATTGATGCCCCTCATGGTTTTATAAACCTCTATAATGTCACCCTCAGCCTCCTTCGCTCCAGGGAAAAGAGCCCAGCCTGTCCAGCCTCCCAATATAACTCAAACCCTTCAGTCCTGGTAACATTCTCACAAATCTTTTTTGCAGTTTAATGGATGACTGGATTGTCATGAAAACCCACCCCATTCACTGACGTCCTTCAGGGAAATGTACTAATCCAGAATGGCCTACACTGGACTCTTGGTTCAACAATGCCAACTCCAAAATGACCTCATTGCATCAAAACAAACAGACTGAAACTTGTCAGACTGGCCAGCGTCAAAGTAAGCACCAGTTTCAGATGTGGCAATGTCACCATCAGTTGATCTTGCAACAGCTTTCTCACAAACACCCAAGGACCAGTATCTAAGGTGGAGCTGTTGCACAGCTAATCGAGCAACAGCCGACACAGTCTCCCTCGTAATCACATCTCCCTTCAGCACTGGTGCACCGTTGCTACAGTGTGCATCGTCCACAGAATGCGCTGTAGTTGCTCACGCAGGTTACTCCGACAGCACCTCCCCTACCTCTGATCTCCTCCACCAAGGACACGGGAACACCACCACCTTCAGATTCCCCTCTAAATCGCACACCACCTCAGGTTACAATTCCATTGCTGTTGCTGCATTGTTGCTGGGTCTAAATCTTGAAACTCCTTCTCAACAACACTGAGGGAACACCTTCACCAGTTCAAGGCAGTGGCTCACCACCACCTTTAAGGGCAATTAAGGATGACTAATAAAAGATAACCACACCTGTATCCCCAAAAAAAGTGAATTAAAAAAATCCTTTCATAAAATTTGATATTCTGCTTAATGTTGAGGGAGTTCAAACTTGCACAACAGTAATATGCCGAGAGTAGATTTATTGGGCAAAATCAGTGATTGTAAAGGAAATGTCACTGTAACATCTGTCTCTCTCTCTCTCTCTCTCACACACACACACACACACACACACACTCACACACACCAACAACAACTCACCCGTGGCAATGCTGCAACCTGATAGGCTGCTCTGGCTGGAAAATTGCTCTTAAAATCTGAGAAAACATAAATTTAATCAAATGGAAATTATAGAAAACAGAAAGAGGTCTTTATGTCCCTGCCCAATCTGGAGCCATTCCCATGTCTCCAACCATCCAACTTGTCTGTCAGACCACCCGCTTTTTCTTTCTTAGCTTCCCCTTGAGTCATCCACAGGATTCATCTCAGCCACACCTTGACCACTCTCTGGATAAGGAAATTCCCCACTGTATTCATTAATGACCATCTTATATTTAAAGGGCCTACTTCTGCACTCTCCCCACAAATGGAAACATCTTGTCTACTTCTTCTGTAACAAAGTCTTTCATAATTTTGAGGGCCTCAATTAGATTTGAGTTTTGCAGGAAAGAGGCTTGCATACACAATCTTTCCTGATGGGAATAACCTTTCGGAATCACAGCATGGTTACAACATGGACAAGGCCATTCAGCCTGTGGAGTCTCTCCTCATTTTTTCCTTCTATGTCCTTCATGATTTTAAATATTTCAATCAGATTTCCAAAACCTCCTCTGTTCCAAAGAGAACAATAGCTTCTCCAGTCTACCCACAGATCTATCACTGAATAATTTTAATAAATCTCTTCTTCACCCTCTCCAAAGCCTGCCCATCTTTCCTGGCACCCAAACGGGACATAATAGTCCTTGCGGTCAAACCAGTGTATAAAGGTGCATCATGATTGAAAACCCTGCTCCTAGCTTAACCAGCTGTCAAAAATGTGAAGGATTTTTGAGAATTAAATTACTCTGGCATTCAGAGATTTAAAATGAAAAAGTATTTAAAATGATTGAAAGATTACATTTAAAAATAATAAGCAAATAATGTAAAATATTGAACCAAGCAGAAATAATCAAATGAACTTGACTTTCCCTTTTGCTTTATTTCCAAATCCCTGCAATCCCTATTGAAACCAATGGGGTTGCAGATCCTTTACAAAGCCAACCACGTCATTCACTCAGTTCAGCACTTCTGCATTTGACAATGCATGTGCGCTAGACCCAGACTTTCTTGCACTTAACAGGCTAGATTCCACCAATCCCATTTGGCATTTGCCAGCAAGATCTACAAATGGAAATAACTCAATCCATTGAGATATCTTTGGTAGCAAAGCTCCTTGGTACTGAAGTTAAAAGGAACCACGAAATATAACACTTCATTGTGAATGCTTATGTAATTTGGAATTATTCATCAGCCCCCCCTCCCAGTCAAAAAAAACAATAATTCTACTTACATTGCTTGTAAACTTCATTAACACAGTTGAAGTCATTGATGTCTGCCAGCAGAACAGTTGTTTTTACAACTAGAAGATAAATTTAAAAACTTCTCATTAACCACACAAAACTGCAACTATTGGCAATGAAGTGATTAGTGCACTAACAATTTAAAAATCAACAAGAAAAGCTGCATTTTTACTTTAAAATCTATTCTGACAAAGTTCCATGGAGATAGTAATGACATTGTGAAGTAAATCCAACAGTTCTATACACCAATTCACCTTTAAAATTAAACATTAAATACCAGAAGGTGAAGGAGCATCTGCCAAGAGTTGCTGTTTCAGGTATAAAAACAGAAAATGCCTGAAATATATTGCAGGTCAGCAGCTGCTGTGGAAAGAGAAACAGTTTACGTTGCAGGTCCGGGAACCTTCATCAGGACTGGGTAAGAGAGAAAACCAAGTTATCAGTACAAGATATACCGAGGCAGGCATGGGTAGAACAAAGGAAGTATCTCTGGTAGGGTGAGACCAAATGGGTTAATGGATGCAGTTAAAAGCACATTATACATTTAGTCTGTGTAACAGAATGTGGACCATTTCCAGCAGGCCAGACTACATGACTAAAACTGAGCCAAAGCAATGACTGGCAGAAATGGCCAGTTCTGATTCAGACAGATGGAAAAGGTGAGTTACCTCAAGTTGGAGAACTCAATGTCAAACTTGAAAGGCTGCTAGGTGTTGTTGGATTCGATTGTTTTAAGTAGTTTTTTAACACGTATGGTGTTTAATACACCTCAAAGTGGCTGCACAAGGAATGGCCGCTGTTAGCTTATTGGTTCATCCATCAGGTGAATATGTTTTCTCTCACTGGTTGGTTTGCCCACAGGTATCTAATGGGTTTCCTGATTTGGACGATTGTTAGCTAAGCAGCACCCCTTATCTCAGGTATAAAAGGTGTCATTTTTTGTTAATCTCTCTCTTGCTCTCCTCCCCCCCAGCCCTAGCTCATCTTTAATTCCCTTTGTCTCAGCTCGTCAAAGCTAGTGCCATGTGCTCTGTGACTGTTTCTTTGTTTTAAACTTTTCCAATAAAACTCTGTGAAGCACCAAGTTGTTTTCACCTCATTCCTGGACTCCTGAAAGAACCTGCGGATTCGAAAATAACCGGATCCGACAGTGTCCAGACAGAAGATGACGTGTTGCTCCTCAAGCTTGCATTGGGCTGGTTGTAACAGTGTAGGAGGTGACAGACAGAGGGGTCAGATTGGAAGTGGGATGGGGAATTCAAATGGCAGTCGAAAATTCAGGGTCACCCCTGCAGATTGATCATGGGTGCTCTGCCAAGTGGTCACCCAACCTGCATTTGGTTTCTCCTATGTTTCAGATCGATGACATTCTCATTCAGAAATGAAAGGTTGGCAAGGCGAACCATTAAGCCATGTTGTCTCCAAAGACACCCAACTATCCTTGGGATTTTCCATTCCATACTCCGATGGCATCATCCACTGTGTTTTGCTTTTATGTTAAACTCCCCAATTCTGACCACAGTAAATTTTGACAATATTCCCTATAAAATAAGAATTAATAAACATTTATTTTTCTTTAGTTATTTCCTCTGTTATTTGCCTTATGATTAAAAGCTCCCCTGTCATTGGCTACAGCTGCAATAAAAAAGGGAATGTGACATTTAAACCTCATACCATTATCATAGTCACAGTTTGCAGCCTTGAGGATCTCTCCCATGTTGATGAGAGCCTGTCAAAAAAATTCCATGGATTAGTTCATACATTCTGAGTAAAAAAGGTGAAATCTAATCCCTCCACGCACCCACCCCACTGCCTCCACCAATCCTCCTTCCCCACTGAAAGCAAGAATGCAATCAAATATGTAATCAAAATACACTGGAGAATAGCCAGTGTTGTTCCTCTGTTTAGATTAGATATCTTTATTAGTCACATGTACATCAAAACACACAGTGAAAAACCTCTTTTGCGTCGAGTGTTCTGGGGGGCAGCCCGCAAGTGTCGCCACTCTTCCGGCGCCAACGTAGCATGTCCACAACTTCTTAACCTGTACGTCTTTGGAATGTGGGAGGAAACCGGAGCATCCTGAGGAAACCCACACAGACAAGAGGAGAACGTACAAACTCCTTACAGACAGTGGCCGGAATTGAACCCTAGTCGATGGCGCTGTAATAACGTTAAGAAGGGCAAAAGGGACCATAGAACCATAGATTCTATATAACCATATGATTCTATGTACAAAGGATATTATAGGCCAGTGAGCCTTACATCAGTGGTAGGGAAATTACTGGAGAAGATTCTTAGGGATAGGATCTACTTGCATATGGAAAAGCATGGACTTATTAGGGATAGTCAGCATGGTCTTATCTAGGGGAAGTCATGCCTTACAAAGTTGATTATTTTTGAGGAGGTGATGAAGATGATTGATGAGGATACGTCAGTAGATGTTGTACATGTGGAGTTTAGTAAAGCTTTTGACCACATCCCTCATCGAGAAGATTATGACACATGGAGACTTGGTAGATTAGACTCAAAATTAGCTTGGCCAGTTTTGGATTACAGCATGATGGGAAGGCCAAGGCTAAAGATCATTTGAGGTTTGCATGCATTGATTACATTCACCTATACTTCAAATAGTAAAAGGATATGAAGAATGAGGAAAAAGTACTCACGACTTCATTGAATCTAGTATCGTGGGTCAGTAGACCTTTGGTGATCACCACATTGCCGTTTGTGGGAACTTACTATGAAGAAATTGGCTGTTCCACTTCCTCTGTTACAATAATAGCTACAGCACATTAAGAGCAGAAAATGCTGGAGATGCTCAGCAAGTCAGACAGTGTACGTGGACAGAGAAACACAGCCGAAACATCAACTCCGTTTCTCCTTAGATGCCACCTCACCCGCTGTTTTTCTTAAACCAATTGTTTAGTTATCAGAATAGAATACCAGTAGTTTACACTTGAGCCCTGTTCAAATCACTGATCATAATCTTCTCATTACTACCATTGAAGTGGCCTGAAGACTCACACTCAACGTTTCAGGAACAGCTTCTTCCCCTCCGCCAACGGATTTCTGAGCGGTCCATGAACCCATGAACACTACCTTGTTATTCCTTTTCTTTCTGCACTCTATTTATTTTTGTAATTTATAGTAATTTTTAAGTCTTTGCACTGTACTGCTGCTGCAGAACAACTAATTTCACGTCATACAAGTCAGTGACAATAAACCTGCTTCTGATCCATTTTCTGCTACAAGGTATTTTCTATAAGCATTCATTTGCAGACATGTAGAGCTTAGTCATTCTCCTACCTCTCATACAATACAGATACAACTGTACCACTTTTGTCGATAGAGGTTTCATGGCTATGCTGAGATCAATGCTGCATATGGCGTCTACAGTTTATTATGTGAAGAAGATACCATGGGCTGCCACCTACTGGCACCAAGACATCACAAGGCAAGGATGCCTCCAATTATCGTTCCACCAAATGGGAAAGATCAAGATCACACCAATAAACATTAGGTCGGTCAACTGCTATTGTCCATGAGATGCAAAGGTACCAAAATGAACTGGAATTTTCTGACTGGGAAAATTGTATGCAGAGTTGACAGCAGTGGAGAAAGACATTATATGGACTGCTTAAAGCGAGTGGAAAGACAAGGTTAACATCAAGAAGAAGTGAAGAACAATTAACACCAAATTAACCGTTGAAGGAGTGTGGGAAGTGACAAGTCTTAATATTCTGAGAATCAATGCACTTGTTTTATGAAGGTGTTACCTGCTTGACCTCTTGTGATGTTCCTCCAGTTACAAGCTGTCCAGTTGCAGGATCCATCCCCAACTGCCCAGAAATGTACATGGTTCGATCCACCACTACAGCTTGGCTACAAAATACAATCACAAAGCACACAATTGTCACAGACCAATAGGACACCACACAACAGTAGCGACCCCAAGCTCTGGAATTCCTTCCACCTCTCTCCCGCCGTAAGACACTCCTTAAAACTTGATTGCTTGGCCAAGTTGTTGGTCACCTAAGTAGCCAAAATTTTGCCCACTTGAGCTCTTGCCAAGATGTTCTACTTGAATGAAGTCACTATATACATGATGTATGAAAGAGTAAGAGTGGGGTAGAGAAAACCTTTCCACTAGTCTCACAACAAGCATGCAGAAAAAGTTAGGGTTGCTGCTTATAACAGTGGGATAGAAGCCGTCCTCGAGCCTGGAGGTACATATGGAACAACAGGTTTTATTTAATAGCTTGATAATTGCTGCCAAACAGCCTCACTGACCCTGGAAAAAGACAAATTCATGAGTGTGGAATTGGTTTACTCCAGAGGTTAGCGTCGGAGATTTTAACAAAACTCCTAATTTGGAGTCAGAGTCGCATAGCACAGGAACAGGCCCCTTGGGCCAGCTTGTCCATGTTGTTACTACCTATACTAATCCCAGTTATCCACCTTAGGTACGTTGCCTTCTTTGCCTTGGTGATTCAAGTACTTGTCTAGATGCTTCTTAAATGCCATATCTGTCTCCACCGCCTCTTCAGGCAGCATACTCCAGTCTTCAACCACCCTCTGTGTGGAAAAAAATTCCCCCCAAACCTTTTCCTCCCACCTTAAACCTGTGCCCCCTTGCCTTTGACACCCCACCATGGGAGAAAGCTTTTTACTCTCTGCCTATAATTCCTCTCATAATTTTATACACCTCTATCAGGTCACCTCAGCCTCCCCTGCTCCACAGAAAACAAACCAGGCCTATCCAATCTCTCCTTATGACTGTAATGCTCCAATCCTGGCAACATTCTGGCGAACACAAGAGACAGCAGACACTGGAATCTGGAGCAACAAACAATCTGCTGGAGGAACTCAGCGGGTCGAGCAGCACCTGTGGGGGGGGGGGGGGGGGGAAAGGAACTGTCGACGTTTCAGGTCGAAACCCTGCACCAGGACATTCTGGTGAATCGCCTCTGCATCCTCTCTAGTGCATTTAATACTTGCACAGTTTATTGAAGATTCTTCACTGGTTGGTTGAAGACTCGTTATTTATTGTCCCACTCAGAAGCAGCACAGATTCCCCTGTATCAGGGACTGTGCTTAACCGAATGCGGCGTCAGAGGAATTTCTGCCCTGAAGCCTGGAAATAAACTCTGTGGACAGCCATCAACAAGATGATGACAAGTTCATTTCCTTTGCTGCTGTCTGCAAAATCTGGGCCAAAAGATGAGAAATGACCATTTTCATAATGTGACCCCAAAAATGATCTCAGAATAGATGGAAGTCTTCCATAGAGGACATCTTCAAGAGGCGGCATCCATCACTAAGGACCCTCACCATCCGGGACATGCCCTCTTCGTGTTACTACCATCGGGGAAGAGGTACAGGAGCCTGAAGACCCACACTCAACGATTCAGGAACAGCTTCTTCCCCTCCTCCATCAGATTTCTAAACAATCCATGAACACTACCCCGTTATTCCTCTTTTGCACTATTTATTTATTTTGGTAACTTATTGTAATTTTTATGTCTTGCACTGTACTACTGCCGCAAAACAACGAATTTCACGACATATGTCAATGATAATAAACCTGATTCTGGTGTTAACCCTTTCATAACCTCAGGAGAGGGGGAAAGAGAAAAATCACAATGAAAGACTGAAGAGGGAAGGTAAATGGTTAAGTATAAATGCCATCTAAAATTTGTACTCTTGGACTATACCAACAACTTGATATCAATCACATTTCTCTGGTAAGTGGGCAGGTTTGTTTAATATTTAATGAACAAATGCAAAGACAGGCCAAGAAATACTTTACTACTGCAAACTCTGCACTGTTCCTTATGCTCAAGTCAGAATTTATTCTATTACAGGTAGCTGTAAAACCATTATATATATTTTGACTCCAATAAACCCTCACATCAAATAAACACGAGGGCAACAGCAATTAATGCCTCATTTGGATTGTTTACTAACATCCCATGTTGTATGATGTCTGCTGATGCAGCCTCAGGGTTTTACACTAACACTGCAGGCTGTCCAGAACTCACCTTCTCTAATATAGCAACATTTGTCCTGTTTAAACACCCAATATAAAATACCTCATTGACTTAATTACAAAGCACCTTTCCTTATAGTACAACATTAAAAAGTTACATGCTAGTGACAAACAAAATTTTAAAATGAGCCACAGGAGGAAATATTAGAACAGGTTTCAAAAGGCTTGGTAAAATCGGTACATTAGTTTATTATTGTCACCTGTACTGAGGTACAGTGAAGAACTTTGCTTTGCATGCCATCCATACAGATCATTTCGTCACATTTTTATGTCTTTACTTCTCGCACTGTACTGCTGCCGCAAAACAACAAATTTCATGACCTATATTGGTGATAATAAACCTGATTCTGATATCAGTATAATCGAGGTAGGACAAGGAAAAAGCAATAACAGAATGCAGAATGAAGTGTTAGAGTTACTGATATTGGTATTGGTTTATTTCTGTCACTTGTACCAAGGTACAGTGAAAAACTTGTCTTGCATATCGATCGTACAGATCAATTCATTACACAGTGCATTGAGGTAGTACAGGGTAAAAACAGTAACAGAATGCAGAGTAAAGTGTCACAGCTACAGAGAAAGTATATTGCAGGTAGACAATAAGGTGCAAGGTCACGAGGTAGATTGTGAGGTCAAGAGTCCATCTTATCGTGTAAGGGAACCGTTCAATAGTCTTATCACCGTGGGATAGAAGCTGTCCTTGAGCCTGGTGGTATGTGCCCTCAGGCTCCTGTATATTCTGCCTGAGGGAAGAGGGGAGAAGAGAGAATGACCCGGGTGCGTGGGGTCTTTGATTATGCTGGCTGCTTCACTAAGGCAGCAAGAGGTATAGACAGAATCCATGGAGGGGAGTCTGGTTGCCATGATGTGCTGGGCCGTGTCCACAACTCTCTGCAGTTTCTTGCGGGTCTCAGGTAGAGCAGTTGCCGTACCAAGCTGTGATGCCTCCGGACAGGGTGCTTTCTATGGTGCATTGATAAAAATTGGTGCGTATCAATGGCGAAATGCCCATTGGGCATAAAGGAGATAGATTTTAAGAAGTTTTTTAAGAGAGGTTCAGGGAGGTCTTTTCGGAGTTTAGGTCACACACATCTACAGGGAGAGTTACCAATAGTGTCGCGATTCAAATCAGGGATGATCAATAAGCCAACTTAGGGGCCTGGAGGCATCATATACTGCACATCTCCCTCTGCTGCATTCCAGCAATGCTAGGTTTCTGGTGATCACAGTGGCAATAACAATGTTTTATTAATTGGTTTATAAACTTGGCCTGCCATCTTCAAAGATTTGTGCTGAACTACCCCCAGCTCTCTCCCTTCATGCCCTTCTACTAATTCGGGTGTGTCATCTATCATTGTTCTTCTTTCCAAAATCTATCACTTCAGAATTCTCCGAGGTGAATTTCCCTTGCTGAATCCACCAAATCCAACAATCCTCACTACCAGTTGATTTTGTCACATGTCCAAGCAAAATTATGTCCTGTTGCAAGTGCCTTCCTGTATATTGAAAATAATAGTGGTCCAAATCCTGGAGAGTTCCACTAGGAACCTCCCGACCAATACGACAGGCAGGCATCCACTCAATTAACTTTCTGTATTCTGTCCCTTTGCCAATTCTTTTATCCACACTGCCTCCTTTATTCCACGGGCTTCAATTCTGCGAACAAACTCAGGTCAGTAATCATGTCAGCAACGATCAGGTCAGTAATGACGAGGAAGGAGATAGAGAGCCTAGTGACGTGGTGTCATGACAACAACCTTTCCCTCAATGTCAGCAAAACTTAAGAGCTGGTCATTGACTTCAGGCAGTGGGGTGGTGCACATGCTCCTGTCTACATCAATGGTGCCGAGGTCGAGAGGGTTAAGAGCTTCAAGTTCCTAGGAGTGAACATCACCAATAGCCTGTCCTGGTCCAGCCACGCAGACACCACAGCCAAGAAAGCTCACCAGCGCCTCTACTTCCTCAGGAGGCTAAAGACATTTGGCATATCCCCTTTGACACTCACCAATTTTTAATCAATGCATCAAAGAAAGCATCCTATCTGGATGCATCACGGCTTGGTATGGCGACTGCTCTGCCGGGATCACAAGGAACTGCAGAAAGTTGTGGACACAGCCCAGCGCATCACAGAAACCAGCCTCCCCTCCATGGACTCCATCTACACTTCTCACTGCCTCAGTAAAGCAGCCAACATAATCAAAGACCCCACCCACCCCGGACATTCTCTCTTCTCCCCTCTCCCATCGGGCAGAACATACAAAAGCCTGAAAGCACGTACCACCAGGCTCAAGGACAGCTTCTATCCCACTGTTACAAGACTATTGAACGTTCCCCTAGTACGATAAGATGGACTCGTGACCTCACAATCTACCTCATTGTGACCTTGCACCTTATTGTCTACCTGTAATGCACTTCCCTGCAGCCGTTACACTTTATTCTGCATTCTGTATAGTTTTACCTTCTACTGCTTCCATGCACTGTGTAATGAATTGATCTGTATGAATAGTATGCAAGACAAGTTTTTCACTGTACCTCAGCACAAGTGACAATAATAAACCAATACCGGTTCATCGGGTGCCTTTTGAAAGATCAATTACATGGCGCTGATCTACCCTCTGCTACCCCCTGCAAAGTTAAATGCAAGTAAACTAATTTAGCTTCTCAGTTTTACTTTCAAGATTTTATGTGCTGTTTTCCAACTTCATTGTGGGAAAATACATCCAGCAGTTTACAACCATTATGAACTCAAAGGACTACACTGAATTTGCTATAGAACATCCAGGCTGTGGAAAACGTTGTAAACTGTATGTTTAATGAGTTGCTTAGCTACTGAAAGGAAGGAGATGGGTGGCCACCAGTAAGGGCAGCAAGTGCAGGAGTCCTCTCTGGTCATTCCTCTCTCAAAAAGGTAAAATATATTGGACAATGTTGGGGCAGATGGCCTCTCAGAGGGAAGTGGCAGCAGGAGTCAATTTTGTGGCCTCACGGTTGGCTCCGAAGCACAGCAGGGGAGGGAAATGTCAAGGCAAGCAGAACAGATCAAAAGCGAGATTCCAGAATGGTACATTGCCTCCCCGATGCCTGGATTGGAGCGGGTACAGAACATTCTGAAAGGGGAGGGAGAACAGTCGTAGGTCGTATAGCAACATTGATATCAATGACGTAGATAGAAAGAGGGACGAGGTCCTGCAAAGTGAGTTTAGGGAGTCAGGCTGAAGGTTAAAAATCAGGACTGTAGGGTAATAATCCCAGGAATACCCTCCGTGCCACGTGCTAGTGAGGGTAAAAGGAATGATAGGATTTATGTACATTTGGTGGCGGGTGGGGGGCTCTAATCAGGCATCGTCCGTGTAGCTTTGTTTGTGGGGGGGGGGGTAATATCCTGCCTCACTAATTGGAATGAGTGGTTTTGAGTAGGTAACTAACAAGAATGATGAAGGCAGGCCTGTAGATGTCATCTATTTGGACTTTAGTCAGGGATTTGACAAGGTCCTGCATGGATGGCTGGTGCAGAAGGTTAATGCACATCAGATCCGAGGCGAGCTGGCTAATTGGATCCAAAATTAACTTGGTGATGGGAGGCAGAGGGAAGTGGTGGAAGGATGTTTTCTGATTGGAAGTCTGTGACCGGTGGTGTACCGCAGGGATCGGTGCTTGATATTTGTGATATATGTTAACCACTTGGATGTGAATGTAGGAGGTAAATGTGCACATGACACGGAAGTTGACAGCACTGTAGAGAGTGAAGGAGGTTGTCTAAGGCTACAGCAGGAGATAGGTCAGATGGAACATTGTGCAAAATGCTGGCAGATGGAATTTGGTTCCAACAAGTGTGAGGTGATACATGGGCAAGCACGGTAGCGTAGCGGTTAGCGTAACACTTTACAGTGCCAGAGATCCGGGTTCAATTCCGGCTGCTGACTGTAAGGAGTTTGTACGTTCTCCCCGTGTCTGTGTGGGTTTCCTCCGGGTGCTCTGGTTTCCTCCCACGTTCCAAAGATGCACGGGTTAGGAAGTTGTGGGCGTGCTATGTTGGCGCCGGAAGCGTGGCAGCACTTGCGGGCTGCCCCCAGAACACTCTACGCAAAAGACGTATTTCACTGTGTGTTTTGATGTACACGTGACTAATAAAGATCTTATCTTGGGAAGTCAAATAGCGGATAGGACATATACAATAAATGATAGTTGCCAAGGAAAGTTGATGAACAGAGGGACCTTGGGTTCAAGTCCTTAGTTCCCTTAAAGTGGCAACAGAAGAAGATGTGGTGAAGGCAGCATTTGGCATGATTGCCTTCAGAGGTTGGGGCATAGAATATAAAAGTTGGGATGTTATGTTGCAACTTTACAAAACTTTGGTTAGACTGCACACGGAGTGTTGTGTGCATTTCTGGTTGCTGCACTATAGGAAAGGTGTGGTTGCACTAGAGAAAACACAGAGAAGATTCACCAAGATGATGTCTGGATTGGGGGACTTTAGTTATGGGGAGAGATTGGATAGGCTGGGCTTGTTTTCCCTGGAGCAAAGGAGGCCAAGGGTGACCTGATAGAGGTATATAAAATTACAAGAGGCATAGATAGGGTGGATAATCAGAATCTTTTCCCATGGTAGATGTATCAAAAACAAGAAGACATAGGTTTAAGATGAGAGGAAGGAATTTTAAAGTAGATTTGAGGGGAAAGTTTTTGTTTACACACATATAGTAGTTGGTATCTGGATCTTGCTGCCAGAGGAGGTGGTGGAGTCAGATGTCTACAGGACACCCCTTTAGAACAGAGATGCAGAGGAATTTCTTTAGCCAGAGGGTGGTGAATCTGTGGAATTCATTGCCACAGGCTCTGGAGGCCAAGTCACTGGGTATATTTTTGGGCACGGTAGTGTAGCGGTTAGCGTAACACTATTACAGCACCAGTGACCCAGGTTCAATTCCCGCCGCTGTCTGTAAGGAGTTTGTACGTTCTCCCGTGTGTCTGCGTGGGTTTCCTCCGGGTGCTCCAGTTTCCTCCCACATTCCATAAATGTACAGGTTAGGAGCTGTGGGCATGCTATGTTGGCGCTGGAATAGTGGCGACACCTGCGGGCTGCCCCCAGCACCTTCTCAGTAACGCAAAAAGATGCATTTCACTGTGTGTTTTGATGTACATGTGACTAATAAATAATTATCTTATCTTTAAAGCGGAGGTTGGTAGGTTCTTGATTAGTAAGGGCGTCAATGGTTACAGGGAGAAAGCAGGAGAATGGGGTTGAGGGGGAAAAATAAACCAGCCATGATCGAATGGCAGAGCAGACTCAATGGGCCGAATGGCCTAATTCTGCTCCTATATCTAATGGTCTTCAGGATATGGACCTAATTCAGGTAAATGGGATTAGTGAAGATGTACAAAAAGGTTGGCATGCATGCAATGGGCCGAAGGGACCCTTAATGTGCTGTACAACTCTAATACAGAAATGTGGTATCTTATCACTTCCAACACCAGCCTCAGGTTTTCCAAAGTAGTACTAAATTAGGGTTGAAATGTTGGATCCATATGGCACAATCTCATTGCATTCAGAGTTCTTATCAACTAGGTCTAACTGTTAAAAGATACTTTTCTTTAAGAGAAGGCCCATTGAGAAATTGAGGAATGGTTCAAACACTGGTACGGGAACCTTTGGCTCAATGCAAAAATGTTCTGGCATTACGGCTATGGACTGATCAAAGGTCACAGAATCAGAGAAAGTTCTGCAACACCATGTTTTGACTTTTTTGGAACTTGAAGATAACTTGTGAACAACCAGTTACAAACTGAAGCGCACTTTCATTTCATAGGCTACTAAACCCACAGTGTGGAAATCAGAGCAGTAGACAAAATTACCTCACGTTAACAATTGTAAAATCTGCTCCCCTCACCCCTGTAATAATGTTACAGCAAATAAACCAATACTTCAATATAACCCCCAGTACACTGGGGAAGTGCATGCCTTGATACCTGTAAATTCCAAGTCTAACTGGGGCTTTGGGAGAATAAACGAGAGCTCTTGTCACAGCCATGGTTGATATTGCGTCTGCTTACAGTTCCTAGGACAGATTAACAGTGAAGCAACAAAATGACCTTTGGAGCACACTTGTTGCATGAATGTTGGCAGCAGGTACTAACATACAACAACTGTGGTAAGACACTTCCTTCAGCAGTAAAATTATCTCACAGAAAATTAATAAAATAATAAGTTGCAAAATTACTTTAACTTGACAGTTTTGTCTTTCCTGTCTCTCACAATAATAAGAGCAATTCATATCTATAAAACACCTTTAACATTGCAAAATCTTCCAAAGTGCTTCTCAAGAGCAGTATTAAACACAATTTGATACCAAGCCTTGCTTAATTCCATCTTTATTTTCATGTGCATTGATTTAAATATTACATAAACCTAGAGGAGTAGGGAAATCAGCACCTTGAGCCTGCTCTGCCATTCAGTACGATCATGACTGATCCAAACTTAACCTCAGTACCAATTTCCTGAAGTCTTCTTTGTTACAGTTCAAATATCTATCAATCACCACCTTGAATATAATCACTGATTCCGCCTCAGCATGTTTTTTTTGGTTAGGGAATTCCAAGGAGACACAGCCAGCTAATCTCTGTCTTAAATGACTGACTCCTTATTCTGAAACCAGTTCTAGATACCCCTATTAGGAGAAATTTTCCCCCAGCATTCCCCACCAATCCCCCAAAGAATCTTACACATTTCAATAAGAGAGAAGCAAAGGACTACAGATGCTGGAATCGAGATGAAAAACACGATGATGCTGGAGGAACTCAGCAGGCCAGGCAGCATCTGTGGAGAAAAGCAGGCAGTCAACGTTTCAGTCAGGGCCCTTTACAATAAGATCCTTTTTCTTCTGAAGTCCAATGAGAATAGGCCCAACCTTTCTTCTTACATCAATCCATTCATCCCACGAATCAACCTAGTGAATTGTCCCCAAATTGCCTCCATTACAAGTATCTCCTTCCTTAAACAAGGAAACCGAAACTGTATGCAGTAGCCCAGGTGTAGTTTCACGACTGCCTGATAAATTTGCATCCATACTTCGCTTGCAATAAAGGCCAATATTCCATCAGCCATCTACGTGGCACTTACTACATGCCAACCCTTTGTTCCTAGAACCATGTGTACCACAACGTTTTGCAGTCTCGCTCCATTTAAACAACAATTTGTTTTCCAATTCTTCCTTCCAAAGTGGACAACCTCAAAGTTTTCCACATGACTGTCCACCTGTCAACTTCTTGCTCACTCACTTAATATCCCTTTTCATGCTTTTGTGTCCTCGTCACAACTTACAAATTGTATTATTAGCACATCCAATTCCATCATCCAAGTCATTGATATAGAATGTAAACAATAAAACACCAATTGTTATAGATGCACTATAGAAAGCATCCTATCCGAATGCACCCCAGGTTGGTACGGCAACTGCTCTGCCCAAGAAATTGCAGGGAGTTGTGGACACAGCCCAGTCCATCACGAAAACTAGCCTCCCCCTCCACCCCCTCATTGACTCCATCTACACTTCCACTGCTGCCTCAGGAAAGCAGCCAACATAACCAAAGACTGCTCCCACCCCAGTCATTCTCTCTTCTCCCCTCTTTGATCAGGCAGAAGATACAAAAGCTTGAAAACATATCACCAGGCTCAAAAACAGCTTCTATCCCAGTGTTATAAGACTCTTGAACAGACCTCTTGTACAATAAAGATGAACTCTTGATCTCCCGATCTACCTTGTTGTAGCCCTTCCACCTTATTTGCCTTCCTGCACTGCACTTTCTCTGTAACTGTAACATGATATTCAGCATTTGATGAAGGATCTCGGCCCAAAACGTCAAGTGTTCATTTCCCTGCACGAATGTTGCCTGACCTGCTGATTTTCTCCAGCATTTCATGCGTGTTGCTCCAGATTTCCAGTATCTACAGTCACTCGTGTCTCCATTCTGCTATTGCTTTTCTACTACCTCGATGTACTTATGCATGGAATGATCTATATGGATGGCATGCAAACAAAGTTTTTCACTGTATATGTGACAATAATAGACCAATTACCTTTCCTATCCATGTAGTTGTTTGGTATTGGTATTGGTTTATTATTGTCACTTGTACCGAGGTACAGTGAAAAACTTGTCTTGCATACCGATCGTACAGGTCAATTCATTACACAGTGCAGTTACATTGGGTTAGTACAGAGTGCATTGATGTATTACAGGTAAAAACAATAACAGAATACAGAGTAAAGTGTCACAGCTACAGAGAAAGTGCAGTGCAATAAGGTGCAAGGTCACAAAAAGGTAGATCGTGAGATCATAGTTGTAGTTTGGAACCAATAGCTTGTACTTGCAGCATGCCTTCTGCAGTGTCGGGACATCCTAATGTTTTTACAGGTAAATAAGTAATTTTAAAGTATGGTCAATGTTGCGATGTGGGCAGAGCAGTTGCCATACGGTGATGCATCCGGATAGGAACCTTTCTATGGTGCATCTTGGTATTTTACTATTTACAATTGATTATGAATTAATAAACGTCAATCTGCTTGAGAAGTTTTCAATCAGTGTCGCTCTCTGATCTGGTCCCAGCAATGCAATGAACGGTTCCCTTATACAATGAGATGGACTCTGACCTCACGATCTACCTTGTTGTGTCCTTGCACCTTATTGCACTGCACTTTCTCTGTAGCTGTGACACTTTACTCTGTACTACCTCAATGCACTCTGTACTACCTCAATGTAACTGCACTGTGCAATGATCGGTTTGCAAGACAAGTGTTTCACTGTACCTCGGTACAAGTGACAATAATAAACCAATACCAACGCCAGGTGCCTTTACCTGTAGGGACCGATCGCTGCCGGTGCCTTGCCGGTGCTGACGATCCGCCTCACAAGCGCTGCCATCCCAGCCGGGCGAAGGTCCGCGACCCGGGGCGCCGCCCACAGCCCGACCCGCAAGGACGCACAGTGCGCCTGCGCATGGGCCCGCCCCCACGTCCGCGGGGGGGAGGGGGGTCGCGGTGCACGGCGGGAGTTGTAGTCCACCTCGGTCCCTCCCCGACTCCACTCCCAGGATGCCGCGGTGGCGCCGCCCGCCGACAGAGGGCCGAACCTGATTGGCTGGTTCGTCGACCGCCGTCGCTCTCAGTGCGCGGCCTCCTGCTCCACCTGACAATCGGTGAGTTGGCAAGCCCGACCGAGTGGCTCCACGTTCACACCAAAGATTTTATTTAATAAAAGACGGGATGCCGCGTCTGTCGTGGGGTGAATCCTCCCAGGGTGACTTATTTGACGACACCGGCGTTGGTCCGGCATGGGTACGGCGGTTATGCGCATGCGCGGCTTGCTCCGGCCGGCAGCCGCACATGCGCAGTTTTGCGCCGCCCCGGCAGCCGCACATGCGCAGTTTTGCGCCGCCCCGGCAGACGCACATGCGCAGTTGGAGACTGCCGGCTCCCCCGACGAGGAGGGTGTCGTTTCGTCCCCCTCCTGGGTCCCAGGTTCCCGTCGGTTGATGTCGGTTACCCCGCACTGGTGGTAAGATTTGCCATCTGATGGTACTGGGGAGATCTTTTAACAGGCATTTCTGTTCCATTGGCCAATGTGAACCTGGTGGCAAATGGTCAATGAATGAGTGTGGGTTGGCTGTTCCTCTGGGGAGGGCATCACTCGATGCTCTGAGGAAGGAGGCGAGAAGGTTTCGATGCACAACCAATTCCATATGGAGTGAGGTGCTGGGAGTGAAATAAGCTGAACCAAACTTTAAAGGGTCTCCATTAAATATTGGCTAACAGAAATAGAAAGAAAATGCTGGGTCACTCAGCAGGTCAGGCAGCATCTGTGGAGAGAGAAACTGTTAAACACGGCAGGATCTGTGGAACGGGAAACAGACTTCGGGAGGATCCTTTGTCTCAGTCAGTTCTGATTAAGGGCCTTCAACCTGAACTATTGACTCTGCTTTTCATGCTACAGATACTGCCTGGCCTGCTGAGTGTTTCCAGCATTTTCTTTCTATTTCTGTCAGCCAATATTTAATGGAGACTCTTTAAAGTTTGGTTCAGTTTAGTTTATGCCCAACTCAACACCTCATTACACATGGAATTGGATGTGCATCAAAGGAGCCTTCAAAGCCTTTACATTTTGATATTTTCTAAGTGTCCTGGTGTAACATCCTTTTATATTGATTTTTGTATAATGAACAAAAAAGTTCTCTAGTATTTGTGTGTGTATGTGTGAACATTCATCTGTTTAAAGATTTGTTTTCCTTTTATGGGTTGTGGGTGTTGCTGTAAGTTGCCCTGATGAGCTGGTGATAGGCTGTCTTGCCTATGTTGTAACTGCTGAGTGACTTAGCAGGTTATTTCAGAGAGCATTTAAAAGCCAATGGAGGCAGTGCCTGACTTGTCAATTATACCAAATTAATTCTGATGATAGCTCATTTTCTCCCTCCACAGTCGGTCGTTGTCTCGTGGATGTTCACCATTTTCTGTTTTGATTTTGCTTTAGAACCTGGAGGCACATAGTTAAGACCAGGTAAGTCACAGACATAGAGTCATACAGCACAGATACAGGCCCCTTGGCCCAACCAGTCCATGCCGACCACGGTGCCCACCCACCTAGTCCCAATTTCCTGCGTTCGGCCCATATCCCTGCAAGCCCCGCCCCTCCATGTACCTATCCAAGTGCTTCTTAAATGCTGCTATTGTACCTGCCTCACCCACTTCCTCTGGCAGCTCGTTCCATATACTCACCGCCCTCAGCGTGAAAAAGATGCCCCTCAAATCCCCTCGTATGGTAAGTTTTCCCCTTCCCTGAGCAACACCTGTTGGTAGGTATAATAAACCTTTAAAAATTATGTTGTCAAAGGCATGTATGTATAAGAGAGTTTCTTTTTTTCCCTGTAAATGCATATGTGACTTAATTCCAGTAATTGACCATAAATGAAAGAGTATTAAGTACAGAAGTAGGGAAGTCACGTTACAACTGTATGGGCCTTTGGTGAGACTGCATCTGGAGTCTTATGAGGAACGATTGACTAGATTGGGCCAGGACATTCTGTATCAAAGAATGAGAGGTATTGGTTTATTATTGTCACTTGTACCGAGGTACAGTGAAAAGCTTGTCTTACAAACCAATCGTACAGGTCAATTCATTACACAGTGCAGTTACATCGAGTCAGTACAGAGATTTGACAGGGTAGATGGATACACAAGATACTGCAGATGCTGGGATCTGGAACTGTTGGAGGAACTCACTGGGTCAGTCAGCGTCTGTGGAGGCAGTTTGTTTTGTTGACAGAATTGATGCTGTGAGAATATTTCTCCTGGTGGGGGAGTGTTGTGCTTAGGATAAAAGGTCACCCATTTATTTCCTGAGTGTTGTGACTCTTTGGAATTCAGTACCCCAGAGATCTATGGATGCTGAGTCATTAACTGTATCAAAGGCCAAGAGATTTTTGTGTTTATGGAGGCCAAAAGGGAGAGCTCAAGAAGGTAAGAAAGGAGCCGAGGCCAAGATCAGACTAGTTGTGATCGATTGAATGGCAGAGCAGGTTTGAGGGATTTTTGGTTTATTTATTGTATTCTTTTGCTGCAGTTGTAGAAGTTCATTGCATTTACTTCATTTGTGTAAATTTTGTTGTTAAATGCCTGGGCATTATCGGATGACCTGTTCTGGGCCCAGCACACAGATGCAATCACAAGGAAAGTGCACCAGCATCTTTTCTTTACTTAGAAGGTTAAGGAGGTTTGGCTTGTCACCGAACATTCTAACAAACTTTTACAGATGTACTGTTGAAAGTATCCTGACTGGTTGCATCGTGGTCTGGTACGGCAGTTAGAATGTGCAGGAATAAAAGAAGCTGCAGATAGTAGTGGACTTAGCCCAATACATCACGGGCACATCCCTCCCCACCATCGGTAGTATCTACAGGAGGCGCTGCCTCAAGAAGACAACATCCATCATCAAAGATCCCCACCATTCTGGCCATGCCACTTTCTTGCAGCTACCATCGGGCAGGAGGTACAGAAGCCTGAAGTCCCACACCACCAGGTTCAAGAACAGCTACTTCCCTTCAACCATTCGGTTCTTGAACCAACTGGCTCAATCCAAATTGCTACAGTATAGCAAAACTATGACCACTTTGATCACTTTGCACTAAGATAGACTTTCTTTTGTTCTAATTGTGTTCTTTTCTGTAAAAATTGTGTATAATTTATGTTTAATTTATGGTTGTGTATAATTTAATTCTTGTGAATACTGCTCATCTGATACTATGTGCCTGTGGTGCTACTGCAAGTAAGTTTTTCATTGCACCTGTGCATGTGACAATAAACTCGACTTTGACTTTGAGACATGTTTTTTTTTCCACATAGCCATGTCTGGAATCAATCGAAGAGAGAAGAAATATGCCAAGAAGATGAGAAACCAGCCTAGCAATGTCACCTTTTCATCATCTGATCCAGGGGCTGGTAGATCTGGAATAGGATCAATTGAATCTCAGTCAGGTAATCCACAACATAGCTGGTTTACAGAGCTTCAAGAAGGTGTACAGTGTTTGAATAATCTGAGGTTTCAAGCAGCATATACTTGAACTATGGGCAGAAAGTAAAAACATAGCTCCATTGTTGGTAAAGCACACATTGCCCAATGTTCTGTTGGCTTTGCTCTATCCTTGTCCAGGCGTGTGCCCTAATTTAAGCTGCCCGACTTTTAGTCAGTATTAATTGGTAATTGGTTAATTATTGTCATGTACCGAGATACAGTGAAAAGCTTTGTTTTGCATACCATCTAGACAGATCATTCCAAACATGAGTACATCGAGGTAGTACAGAAGGAAAAAACAATAACAGTGCAGAATATAGTGTTTAGATGCATGATTGCTTTGGGTTATACAGTTACAGAGAAAGTGTAGGTAGACACATAAGGTGCAAGGACCACGGCGAGAGAGGTTGTGAGATCAAGAGTTCATCTTTATTGTACAAGAGTTTTGGTCAAGAGTGTTCTAACTGCCGGATAGAAGCTGGTGGTACGAAAATTAATCATTACTGCAATGCACACTTGAATTCAAAAGGTCTCCTGACTATTTTCCCCCATCCCCTTCATTTTCCACCTTACCTAAACTTGAACTCCTCTAAAATACTGCTGCCTATATTAACTTATACCAGGTCGTGGTCACTCATCACTCCTGTGCTTACACAGTGCCTGCCGTTTGTAGCTCTGACTTGCAGTATCCTCGTATTGGATAATATCCAATACCAAATATCCTCATATTTGGTATTGGATATTATCTGTAGTGGTGCAGTGCTCAGAACTGTACACTTCCAGATCTATAGGGCAGCTGTTAGTGTGGTAGAATCTGTAATTGTAGGCTGGGAACTTTCAATCTTGATTTTTATCAGAAGGCTTTTTGCAATCTTTAGGGTTCTGGCTAAACAAATTATGGCATCTTATTTTTAAAATTGAAAATCATTCACCTGGTTTTCCTCGGCATTTGCTTGTTTGTGCGCTAATTTTTTTCTAGGTGCTGTCTGCCTTTTCAGCCAAAGGATAATAGAAATCAGGAACACCACCAGAGTACAGAAGGGAGCAGAGGGCCCTGTCAGAGTGGGGTAGGAGAGGAGGCACAGTGGAGCAGCTAGCAGAACAGTGGCCTCAGAGCTTTGGCAGCCTGGTTCAATCCCGACCTCTGGTGCTGTCTGTGTGGGTTTGCACATTCTTTGAGTCTGCATGGGTTTCCTTTGGATGCTTTGGTTTCCATCTATATCCCAAAGATGTGTAGGTTGGTAGGTTAATTGATTGCTGTAAATTGACCCTGGTTTGTCCCTGATTTGTAACTAAGTGGTAGAATCTGGGGGAGTTGATGGGAATGTGGAGTAAATAAAATGGAATTGGTTTGTATGGGTGCTTGATGGTTGGTGTGGACTTAGCTGGCTGAAGTCTTGATTCCATGCTATATGATTCTGACACACCAATTGGTTTGTAACAGGTAGCCCAGTGTGCTTAAAGAGAATGGGGATGTTGCACCAAAGCAGGTTTTTGAGTTTGAGATCTGTCAGAACGATACAACATTTTTGGATTATTAGCTCTTTTTGTATTGAAATAAAAACTTTTCTATCAATCACTTCTGGTTTTTACTTTGGAATTCAGATGTCAATTATAGAGAACAGCAGAGAGGTTCACATGGAGGATATTGCCACAGAGGCCAAGGAAGTGATCGCAAACATCTTCAAAATGTTCCCAAATTTTTATTTGGTAAGTAAGTATTCTGCACTGGACAGCAGCAGCCTGTGTTTTTGTAGCAATCCTAATGTAATAAATTATTGTAATGTTACAGGAGCAGTAGCAATCACAACTTGCGATATTAGGGCACAGAAGGTGGGTTTTATAGAGCTCTTAAAGGAGAGATGGAAAGGTTTGAGGAGGGAATTCCAGACTTTGGGCTCTTAACACAGCTGACAATAGTGGATCGATCAGGATTGATAAAGAGCCCTGAATTGGAGGAGTGTTAGAGGAAATTAGAAGTAGGGAACAGCAGAATTTTAATTCATTATTTGGATAATCAAATCAACAATAAAACAATTACACAATTCCTTGTGTTCAATGGCCTTAACACACTTAGTCATTTTTCTCTGTGTAATAGCTGATTCATTATACACTGATCTTCTCCATGACCTCCTGATGGGTTGGTAACAATATTGGGGTAAAACTTCTGGTACGTGAGTGCTTTGTGCACGGATGTCCACAATGAAGTTTGAACCCAATTGAAGTTTGGGTTTTCTCTACCAGTAACACCTCCCTCCAATCCCTAACAAGGTTCACAGGTTGGGAGTGATGAATTTATAAATAGTGCCCTGGCAGATACAGAGGAGTAATATACTTGTTCTTTATTCAGATTTTCCATAAAACTAACCAATAGACATCGCCACAGAACAATTTCTCCAACCTTAGGTCTTCATGTATTGAACAAGAGGACCCAAAAGCCACCTTGATGTTATGTAGAATTTCCATCATCTCGTTCAAGAAATTGGATTCATTATTTTGTGCTTAAACTTTCTGTGAATTAAAAATTGCAACTTAAACAACATTGGTTGGGCCATTTCATGTACTGCATTTCCACAGATGGCTTCATACAGCAATTCTGGAAATGCCACAGCCAAAAGTATCTTTGTGATTATGTAGGCTGGTGTAAAGCTGTAAAATAACCTGTGTTCAAATATTGATACAGATGGTTGTCAAGTAGTCAATGTGAATGAACGTGAGCATGTACCAACTTCAGGAGTAAAAATGCAAGGGGGGTGGAATTAGATTCTGATGGTGGGGTAAAGTTGGGAAAAGGAAAATTATGTCTCTAACATCTATTTTTCACATTACAGCAAAAGACTTTGCTCAGTACCGTGCTGCAGAAATCAATGCCATGTTAAAAGCAGTAGCGCACAAATCTAACTCTCAGTTTCTGCAGTCCCTACCACCACATCTGCGCAGAAGAGCTATGAGTGACAACGTTAAACGTCTCCCTCGAAGGCTTAGAGAAATTGCAAAGAAAGAGGTAAATTTATTTCAAATGAATCAAAGTTATTACTATTTGAAATGGTAAACTAAGTTGGTAAATTGTTTTATTATTATCGCATGTACTGAGGTACAGTGAAAGATTTTGTTTTGCGTGCCATCCAGACAGATCAATTCATTACATCAGTGCATTGAGGTAGTACAAGGGAAAACAATAACAGAATGTAGAATAAAGTGTCACAGCTACAGAGAAAGTGCAGTGCAGGGAGACAACGTGCAAGGCCGTAACGAGGTAGATTGTGAGGTCAAGAGTCCATCTTATCATACTAGGGGACCGTTCCGTAGTCTTATAATAGTCTTAAATAGTCTTCTGTTTGGAGTGAAGGCAAAAGCCCTGAAGTTAATTGGTTAGTTGCTTGCTGTGAGTTGTGGGTGGTGGGTTATGTTTGTTCTAATGTGGAAGGCAGACATTTGGGTGGAAGGCAGACATTTGGGTGAATGGCTTATATCGGCATCTGTAAAAGAAGTTGCAGGTTCTGTTAATTTATGGGCTGACAAGCCTGAAAATTCTTACTGGATCACTAAATCTGGCATTTGGTAGCAACCTTGCATTAGACTTTTGTAACTCCTCATGTAAATATTTACCATTTACTTGATGCCATTACAGCCAAACAACTCTCAGCATAGCCTCTACAGCTGATCCCTTGCTGCTATACTTCACATTGTGCATGATGTACACATTGGTAGCTTATCATTATTACAATTATCATCTCTAAAATAATCTGAGCTTTGATTATAATTGGTGGTGGTGTTGATGGTGAAAAGAATGGTCTTGGGCTACAGAACGATTTTGATCAGCTGGTAAATTTGGCAGAGCAATAACAAGTGGAATTTTAATCTCCATAAGTGTGAGGTAAATGATTTTGGGAGATCTAATAAGGGTAGAATTTACCCCATGAATGGTAGGACCCTAAGGAGTATTGAGGAACAGAGGAGGGACCTTAGTGTACAAGTCCATTGATTCCTAAAAGTGGCAGCACAAGTAGATCAGGTGGTGAAGAAGGCATAAGGGGTAGTGGCCTTCATTGGCCTGGTATAGAATACAAGAGCAGGGAGATCATAGTACAAATCTATGCAGCTGTGCTTGGGCCACGGCTGGAGTATTGTGTGCAGTTCTGGTCACCACACTATATGAAGGGTCAAGCTTGAGACAGAAGAGATTTACCAGCATGCTGCCTGGGATGGGGGCATTTCAGTTATGAGGTGAGGTTGTGTAGGCTGGGTTTGTTTTCCTTGGAGTGGGGGTGGTGTGAAGGAAGCTAATAGAAGCATATAAAATTATAAGGGGTGTGGATGGGGTGGAAAGTGAGAAATTTATCCCCATTATGGAGGTATCTAAATCTACAGGTTTAATGTGGGGAGTAAGAGGGTTAGAAATGAACTAAGGAAATCGTTTTCACTTCAAAGGTGGCTGCAATTTGGAATGCATTATCTGAGAAGATGGTGGAGGCAGGTGCTGTCACAGCATTAAAGGAGTATCTGGACGAGCACTTGAATCACCAAGACATTAAAGGCAAAGGACCAAGTGCTAGTAAATGGGATTAATATAGATGGGTACTTGAGGGTCAGTTTGGATATGGTAGGCCAAGGGCCGGTATCTGTGCTGTATCATTCTTTGTAACGTACAAGCATTTTATGAGTTAGGTTATAACTGGTTTGAAACCACAGTAAGACTGTCACTGTAAAATAAACTGTGTTCAGATGTTGATGATACAGATGTTTGTTAAGTGGTCAAAATGAACTACTTGAAAATGGTTTCTGAAAGCCCTAATTGAGTAACTTACTGACCAGAGATTTTCCACAGATGGAAAAGATTGCCCATTTGAAAAAAGAGCAATCAAAGAGCAAGTCTCGCAAAGCCCGTCGACGACATGGGAATTTGTTGCTGGAATTTAACCGAAGACAAAGAAGAAACATTTGGCTGGAAACTCACATATGGCATGCAAAAAGATTCCATATGGTCAAAAAGTGGGGATACTGTCTGGCCAATAAACCGACTAGTAAAAGTTATAGAGCGTGCTACCGTGCTATGACACAGCAGTGCCTACTTCAGGTACCCTTCAATTATTTTGTGAAGGAGAATTACGTTGTATATAATAAATATTTCAAAAGTCCTTTTGAGTGAATAATTTAAAAATTGACTTCCACTATAAATGCTGTAAAGCTGTTTTAAAATGTAATACCCCACTTATTCATCAGCCTCCTCCACCTATGATAATGAGACAGAACACTTTAAAGCAAAGGAAGGTTTCCTCAGTGATGTATGGGTGGGAGAATTCTTGTTGAATCTTGAATGAATGCCAGCACTGCATAGTTGACTGTTCAGTGTCTTAATTGGAAAGTCTGGAAAATGTCATAATTTATTTCTTCCTGCTTTTCAACTGACCCTAATCTCTTAATCATTGTGATTTTTACATAACTTGTATAATCCAGCAATGGCCTTGAAGACCAATCAGTTTGGAACGTAGAAGGCTGACTGCATGAGATTAATGAATTTAGTAATAGCTCACAACATAATGTGTTATAATTCATTTACTTTGTTTTGATAGGTCTGTGAACCATGTTCAATTCTGCTCCAGAAAGATTATTTAAATTTTATTGGAGACTGCAGTTGGAGATTGTCCACTGGTGTTTTGTCCAAAAAATTACTGCACTGCCGGAAACCAGGGGGAGTTTTCTTTCTTAAAGCATTGCATTTCCAGTTAGATTATCAGGATAATTTGTGATCACGTACTATGATTCAATTAAGTAAGAACTTATGTCCAAATAATTTAATCGGTAATTTTTTCTAATTTTATAAATTTTTTAACCTCATTTAAATCTCCTACTAAAAATGAAACTATGTTGAAGATTTGTAGATATTTCAGAACAGTGTTTTTATACAAAGAATAACCATTTAACTGGTAAACATAACACTTGTTTAAAGCTTAATGTGTTGGGAGCTTTTGGCCATAGGTTTCACTAGGAACCCTGGAAGTACAAAAATCAAAATTTGCATTCAACATGTCTTCCTTCAGAACTCCTGCCAGCTCCAACAAGGTTCCACCACCAAACACCTATTCCCTCTCCTCCTCTTTCAGCATTTCAAAGGTATCTCTCCTCAGCCCACTCTTCTGTCCCTGCCTACCACTCCCTGTTGTATGGCACTTTCCCGTGCAACTGTTGGAGGTGCAACACCTATTCTTGTAGTTCTTTCCTTCCCACCATCTCAGGATCTAGACTGTTCTTCCAGCTAAAGCACCAATTCACTTGCATTTTTTCCAATCTAGTGTACTGCATTTGGTGTTCACAATATGGCCCCTACTTCTGGAGAAACCAAACGTAAGTTGGGTGATTGCTTTGCAGGGCACCAGCACTCAATCAGCTTCCATTTGTCTGCCATTTTAATTCATTATCCCACTTCCACTCTGTTCGTGACCTGCACTGTTACAACAAGGCCCAATGCAAGCTTGAGGAGCAAGATCTCATCTTCCATCTGGGCATAACACAGCCTACAGGACTCAGTATCAAATTTTCCAACTTTAGATAACTTTTTTTATACGAAAATGTATACTTTTGCCTCCCATTAATTTGGTTCAGCTTTTCCTTTATTTCCCTTTGATATTGTCTAATTTGCTGAGCATGTCCCAAGCCTTACCATTAACACTACACAGAGGTTAATCTGATCTCAACTGCCCCTCAATTACCGCATTAGCCATCCTTTCTCAGCCTATCAGAGAAATTCCCTTTGCTCCACTCAGCCCCTCTCCCACCTTCTCTGCTACCCAAAACTAGTTTCTCTCTTTCCCATTTCTGATGAAGGGTCCCAGATCTGAAACGTTAACTGTTTGTTTCCATGGAGGTTGCCTGACTGCTGAGTGTTTCCAGCATTTTCTATTTTCATTTAAGCATTTTTATATATTTGTCTTTCAGGATATGTCTTACTATTGCTGTTTGGAGCTGAACGGAACACAGGAGAATCTCCTGAAGGCTCTTGCACCTTTGAGCAGCAGAGAAGCAGGTATTTTCATCATTATTCTCAAATCCAAATGGGAAAATTCAAACATTCTTTTCCTTTCATTCTGTTGCTTCTCAAATGATGGAGACCATGCCGTATGCTTTCAGGCTTTTAGACGGTCCTTTTTGACACAGCTGTTAGTGGATTACTTTGTGGTATGTGTGAGGCAGGGCTCAGAGTCCCTCATCTTTGACCAGGCAACCAAAGCTACCAGTGGCTACTCATAACCCAATCCACATAGTTTCTGTGTAATAACAAGAATTTAGTATTGTTTCTGTTTTTGTTTGTACTTATCAAAAAGAGCATTAATGTCAGTTTAAATGAATGGTGTCTTTTCCCCTTTTGCCAGAGCAGAAGGAGTTTAAGGCGCTTGGAGAGATCTCTACGAGCAAATGAATAGGTTTGAATTGTTACACCTCTGCTAGCAATGCCCAATTTCTAGATCCTCCTCTCCCTTGCTTGTACAGTCCAGGTGGTTAAGAGGCCTACACCCTCTTTGTTTACTGAGAGCTGGGGCAACATTACAACTCTCCCTCCCAGGTCAGAAGCATTTGCCTTAAAGTAAAAAGTGTGATACCCTTAAACTGATGGGTCTACTTGCACTGAATGATTTTGTGACCTCAATTTTACGCCCCCCTCCACTGAGAACAAGCTGGCCATGTAACTTGCTGCATCTGTGTACTTCAGTTCCACTCCTCTCCATTAATGGCACTGCAGTTATCTTGCCCCACTTCCCATTTTACCTAAACACTGTGCTTTTTTGACTCGCTGTATAGAATGTCACAAGGTCAAGGTCATTCAATAATTAGTTGTTTATGAAAATGAAAAAAGCTTGTGATGATTTTTGTCCTCTCCACTGTACATAAAACTTCGGCACATTTATTTATGCCTTAAATTGTCTTATGAATATCCATCCAGCTGATTTCTGTGGTGCTGCAGGTCCAACGTTTGCGTCTGTGGACTGCCTATCTGGGAAACGTCAAGGGTCATTGGTTCTCTACAAGGCTGAGCAATATCCTGAGAAGCCACTGGGTCCTATTACGTTCCTATGGCGGCCCAAAGCAGAGCCTGAAAACCATTCTGAAAACAGGCAGCTTTGGATCTGGGCACATCCAGCACTTAAAATGGTAACTAATTTCCATTTGGGTATTTTATCAGGTAGAGATTTACGACATGTTAATAGGTGGCTTTGATGAAATTACTATAAAATTTGTAGCCAGCCATAACTTGACTTTGATTGTTATAATTTTGAAGAATATTATACACTCCAGGATGCTGTGTATAAGAGTAAAGAAATAGTAGCTGGAATAGATCACACATTGCCTTGAAACTGTTAATTGCGTGTGATCCCTTGCTCACTACTGGCAGGGATTTGACCAGTTTAGACTAGTTGAGAATTCCTTCCTGCTTTTGCACCTCCTTGCGGTTCCTCACTAAAGTTCCCTCTGCATGATTCTAAATTTATTTTCGTTCAGCATCTTTTTTTCCTACTTCTTATCCTTGGAAAGCACGTTAGAGATGTTTTGCGCATTGGAAGCTTTACCGATGCAAGTTATACAAGACTTGGAAGTGATCCATGTTGACTTGGGTACATTTTTATAGATGTAAGCCATCAATGTGAAGCTAGTTTCCACACAAGGAATAGCTGAAGTGAATTGCAGACACCTATTTAAGGGGGAATCTGGATAAGCACGCAAGGGAGAATGGGATGGAAGGATGTGCTAGATAGTGAGAGGAAGAAGTATGCAAGGAGACAGTTCATTTAACTGAAAGGAGACTCAAGTTGCGCATACATACCATATTGAGTAGACCAGACGCTGGAAGGTCTTCCCCTGGCTGGGGTGTCCAGAACCATATATTGTGGTCTCCAAAGTAAAGGACTGGACATTCAGGGCTGACGTGAGAAGGAATTTTGACAGTGAGTAATGATTTTGTTTATTCTCAACCTGAACAGATAGAGATTGATGTTAATAGAATCTCAGGATATGGGGTTGGTGCAGGAAGGTAGCATTTAAAGTAAAAGGTCAGCTGTGATCTTAATGAATGGTGGAGCTAGTACGAGGGGCTAAATGGCCAATACCTTCTATTTATGGTATTGTAGGTGCAGAAACCTTTGTGTTGATGACTGTTTGGATAACATCATTAATGTTACCAGAACTGGACCACTACTGACTACTTGTTGCCAGACCCTGTACTATTTTTCTGGATCCCTAGTTTGAATTTCCCAAATGACTTTGATTAGTTATCTACTTTTTGAAGGGTTATTACAATTAGGATTTGAATGTAATTTTTATTATTCATTATTTTCATATTCAGAAGGGTTTTCCTTTTTACTGTTTAGTTGGGTTTTTTCAGCCATCAGTAAAGCTGTTATAACTATGTCTGGTACAAGTTGTGAGTGGCCTTGTAATGCCATCTTGACTCGGCAGTAGCAGTTGGAAGGTCGTAGGTTCAAGTTATTCTCTATAATGTAAACCATCACATCAATGCAATAGAGTTGCATTAACCCTTGTGGTGCATTGTTTTCAAGAGCAAATCAGTCAAAAGAGGAAAGAAGCATTTACACAGGTAGAAAGTTGTAAAGAACTAAGTGTTAGAAGCAAGGGATAAATCTTGTGGCTTAAGGATTTCCCCCAACACAGATGATTAGATAAGATGCTTAATTTTGTGTTGCACTCTGTTACGGAATGGCCTATCTGCCGGGGGATCTGTGAACCTCGATGGAAGATCTGAAACAAAAACAAAATGCTAAAAGTACTCAGCAGGTCAGACCATGTCTGTGGGAAGAGAAGCAGAGTCAACATTTCAGGTTGGAGACTCTTTGTCAGATTCAATAGCTCTCCAGCATCTGCAGGTTTTTTTTTGATTTTTCACTGGAAGGTTTGCATGATTTTTCTTTTAACTGAGAATGACTGCTGGATCTCAAATATGGCTGGTGCAGTTCTCATTCTGGGAACTTCTTTGTGTGTCTCAGCATAATTTGTTGACAGTCCACAGTTTGTATTTATTGTATTTTGTATTTTTTTAGGATCTATTAACTGAGCTTCAGTTGGCCTGTCAATGTTCAGATGATCCTTTACCTGAACCAGCTCCTACTGAATGCAACACTTCAACACAGAAAGGAGCTGGCTTGAAAAGAAAACTGCAGGACAAAGTTGGAGAGAAGGTCGTACCCAAGAAAAAAATAATAGGCAATAGTACCAGAGATCCATCGAAACCAGTGTCTTGGACGTCGTTAACTACTGGCATTGTAATAGAGTGAGTAGGAACCTTTTGTGTTGATGACTGTTTGGATAGCATCATTAATGTTACCAGAACTGGACCAGTACTGACTACTTGTTGCCAGATCCTGTACTATTTTTCTGGATCCCTAATTTGAATTTCCCAATTGACTTTGATTAGTTATCTACTTTTTGAAGGGTTATTACAATTAGAATTTGAATGTAATTTTTATTATTCATTATTTTCTTATTCAGAAGGGTTTTCCTTTTTTTAAAGTGTTTAGTTGGGTATTTTCAGCCATCAATAAATTCAGAATCATATTTATTATCACTGACTTATACTGTGAAATTTGTTGTTTTGTGGCAGCAGTACAGTGCAAACACATAAAGTTACCATGAATTACAAAAATAGTGCAAAAAAAAGGAATAACAAGGTAGTGTTTATGGACCATTCAGAATTATGATGGTGGAGGGGAAGAAGCTGTTTCTGTATCATTGAGCGTGGGTCTTCAGGCTCCTGTACCTCCTCCCCAATGGTAATAATGAGAAGAGGGCATGTCCCAGATGGCAAGGGTCCTCAGTGATGGATGCAGCCTTCTTGAGGCACCACCTCTTGAAGATGTCCTCGACGGTGTGTAGGGTTGTGCCCATGATGGATCTGGCTGAGTCTACAACCTTCTTCAGCCTCTTGCGATCCTGTGCGTTGGAGGCTCCATACAATCAAGATACATTGGCTTTTGGTCTCTATAAAGCACAACTAAATCAAAATTACTAACGGTGAAATTACTGACCTAATTCATAAATCATTTTAAGTATTTCTTAGATAAAGTTTTCATTCATCTTATTGCAAATCCTTTTTTTCCCTTCACTGTTCACCTGCATCTTTATTCTCTAGTGCCTTGTATCTTTTAGTTCCAGCATTTGTATTTTTCTTTTCTTCTTCCTTCATTAATCTCTAGGTAGATCATGTATGATTAATGAATCTTTATCCAATGTATGAGTAGGTACCACCATGACTCGGGTTATTCACTTTCTCAGACCTTCCTGTTGTTCTCTTCACCCCTTCCACTTTTTTCTCTGCAGCTTAAATCATGCTTGCTTTCTGACTTTTCTCATTTCTAACCTGATTTTGGAAGTATTTCCAGCACTCTGCTTTTATTTTGGATTTCTAGCATCTGCAGTATTTTGCTTTTCACTTCACAAATGGATTGCTTAGTGGTCACTGTGAAAATTTTGAAAACTACAGGCATTGTTCTCAAAGCAAAATGAATGGAAATGTTAATTCTGCATGGCTGATATTTATTGCCAACACAGAAAAATGTTTCTCCAGGTAAGCCTTTGGGGATTTTTTTGGGGGTTTGTATCAAAACTGAAAAATTCAAGCCATAATTATAAACAAAAAAACACCGCTGAGGTTTAGCAGTCTGAACTCAAACTCCAATCCAGTCGATTCACTGTACTTTTATGTTAAAAGAGTGAAAAAACTTCAGAGTCATAAGATGGTTGACTTTCCATAGGAGTGCCGGTGTGGCTTTTGAGTGTGTTGAATAAAAGCTTGACTCTCAAAGTTGATATTGCATTTCTTCTGTTAGATCAAGTCATTACTTATTGAAAGAGTCTATCGTTACACATTAATGGCAGTTATTTTAATTGGTTGGAAGTTGTCTGAAAAGAATCACCGAATCACCAGAGTAAGGGTGGATGAAAACTTGCTCAGTGTTTCAACGAGTAAAAATTTCCTGCTTTGATAATTTGGAGAGATGTGAGTGTGAGACAATAGAGAATAGTGAAACAGCCTTGGTGTATTGAAATCCAGAAATGTATGTCGATGGAATGGTATATCAATCCACTTTGCCGTTTGGTTTCTCAAAGTTCGTCATTAATGCCAAAAACCTATTGTGCTGTTTTGGAAGTTAGATCTGTTGATGCTGTCAGCTGCTCTGATATTTTACAGAATCAAGGTAATGGTGGGTAAAGGAATTTTTTACTCCTGGATTATAATCTGTAATATTCCTTGTATGTCCTTTTCATCCTTGGAGACGTCTTATCCTAGAACCAAAGATATTGATCCATGAACTACTGATCTTTCCATTTGAGGACTGTTGCTGAACTACAATTAAATCTTCCTTAGTTGGTCTTCTCCTTCACACTTTCCTTCAGCTACATTGTGGCATTTTCATTTCATGACAGAACAAAAATAACAATAAACAATTGCAAAGTGATGCACTTTGGAAGGACAGATAAGGGTAGAACCCTCGAGAGTGTTGATGAACGAAGGGGGCTTGGGGTACAGGTCTATAGATCCCTGAAAGTGGCAGTACAGGTAGATAAGGTGGTGAAAACGGCATATGGATGCTTGCCTTCATCAGCCATGGCATAGAGTAATATAAATGCAATCTCTGCTTTGCTTTTCTCTCATAAATGATGCTTTTAATGTGGAAGGTGAACTTTACAGCGTCAGTGTTCACTCGAGTAAACAGGCTTCTTGTGTGTGATTTGCTCTGTTTAATGGAGAATTTGTGGGATTATTTTCAGAGATCTGACTATGGAAATTCTGAGATATCGGCTGATTGGTCCCCTGTCTCACTCTGCGATACTTGAAGTTTTTCAACCTGCTGTTGTCACGGAAGTAAGTCTTTGGGTCATTTAGTTATGATGTCATGAAAGATTCATTAGGATCTCAAGAATTGAGGCAGAGCATTATTATGTTTGATGTGTAGCCTCATTTCCCTGATTGATTATGCCAGATGTACGTTGTCATTCATCTGTGGCTCATATCATGCATTTTATGAGATGTGTCCAGTATCCTGACCTGTGCATTGAAAATATATTTAGGATTGTAGTAACTTGTTCCACATCACCTCAACTATTAGAAGATACAAGTTTATTCAAAGTAAATGGATCAATGACTGGGTTAAGATAGTATCTACCTAAATTTTGTGAGAATGTTCACTATGTTATTGCATGATTTTAGTTCCTCAAACCAGCTTACATTGCTACCTCTTGCTCCAATGGGTGGCACAGTGGGGCAACAGGTTGTGCTGCTATCTCACAGTTTAAGTGACCAGAGTTCAATCCTGACCTCTGGTGCTGTCTGTGCGGAGTCTGCATGTTCTCTCTGTGACCTTGAGGATTTCCCCAGGATGTTCCCGTTTCCTCCCATATCCCAAAAAACAGCTAGTTGGCAGGTTGATTGATTACTGTAAGTTACCCCTAGTATAGGCAGGTGGTGGGATAATCAGAGGGTAGTTGCTGAGCATGTAAGAGAGGATTATAAGGAAATAAGTGGTGAGTGGGTTGACGGGATTGCTCTGAAGGCTGGTGTAGACTCAGTGGGCCAAATTAGAAAATAGACGATAGATATGAGATTGGCAAATTCATCCTCGCTGCTTTGGCAACCTGTTGACTTGTCACTCGACTGTGAAATGAAGATCTCTACTTAAAATATTTAGGCCAGTCTTCTGTACAGATTACAGAATGTAAACTAGCTGTATTGTGCAGATAATAATTTGGAAAATATTCAATGGGAATATTCCAGTCCTGAGGTTCACAAGTATCGGTTCCTTTGTGGTACCTTTCAAAGACTACTTTCTGTTTCTGGCAGTAATGTTCACGTGAAAGAAACTCGCCGACCGAGGAAGTCTAAAACATTATTCACATAATACTCAGCAGTTCAGCCGGCATCAGTGGGAAGAGGAACAGAGTCAATGTTACAGGTCTTCCCACAGATGTGGCCTGACCTTCTGAGTACTTCCAGCATTTTGTGTTTTTATTTTACATTCTAGAATCTGTAGCTTTTTTTGATTATTCACATTATAACCAGTAAAATCCTGTAATGAATTCTAGTCCTCATTGGTGATAATGTGCACTGACCATCTTTTTGCTGCAGATGCATAGCGGCATCTCCATCCCACCATTATCAAAACTGACTGATTTCTTCCTATAAAATAAATTCACTGTTCCTTAGCAGTGATTGTTAATCTGTCCGTACTGTAATTAAGCCCTACTTCTGTCCATTCAAGTTTTAGTACAATTGTATAACCATTGTTCTTATGGAATTCTTGTCTGGTTCCCCCTAAGAATCGCAGGCAGTTGCACCACTTCCTTGCCCTCTCCCAATAGTCTTGCATATTCTTTCCTTGCCTACTTATCCAGATTTCTTTTGAGTACTACAATTGAATCTGCCTCTAGTATCAACCGAGAAGAACTTTTCAGACCCTAAGCACATGCAGCATAAACATGATTTCCTCATGAATCTATTGTCACCTGCCCTCATTCCGGATCCCCTGCCAATAGGAGCAGTTTAGCCTCGTCTGCTCTGTCTCTACTCTTCATGATTTTAGATGCCTCTTCTGTTCCAAAGAGGAAAAACTGGCTTCTCCAGTCTATCTGCATAACTAAAGTCCCTCACTTGCTTATCTTTGTTCCTGGTCAAAATAATTTTTTGGGTCTCCATTCCCAACATGTCCTTTTCTCTCACCATCTCGATAAACTTTCATCGTTTATTATTAAATGTTGTGATATCTGCATTGCATAAGAGGATACACAAGAGACTGCAGATGCTGGAATCCAAAGCAAAAAGTAAACTGCTGCTGGAGGAACTCAGCAGGTTAAGCAGCATCTGTAGGGTGGTTGGGTTGGGGGGAAGGAAAGAAGAGAAATTGTTGATGTTTCGGGTCAAGATCCTGCATCAGAACTGAGAGTGGAGAGGGAAGATAGCTGACAGAATCCTTGTCCATGCTTTCTCTCTTACCCACTAATCCCCGTGCACTTTTCCCAGTTAAACAATAACTTAATTTTAAAATTTTCTCCCTTGTTTTCAAGCCCCTTTTCATCACTACCTGTTGAGGTGCTACTTAATCTGTTTCCTAACTCACTAACATTAGCCTGCCAGGTCTCATCACTTTTTCTACCTATGTTAGTGAATATAATCACTACAGCAAAACCTAAGAATTCCCTTCCACACACCTCTGTTTTTCCCACTTTAAGACATTGCTTTGCAATTGTTCTAAAAACTTTTTTTTGTGGTTAGTTGTCAAATATTGTATAGTAATGTTTTTGTGAAGGGCCTTGCAATATTTTGTTACATTAAGGGTGCTTTAAATAAAAGATTTGGTGTTTTTTGAAGTGACTGTGATAGTAGTCATGGTGAAATTTTATCTTGGGATTATTTCTAAAATAGTTCTCCCCGCATTGCTTGCTGTACTCGTGTTACTGTTCTGTTTTCATTTTCTACCATTATCTTGTCTTGAAACTGTCCTTAGAATTCTGAAGTGACAGGAGCAAGAGCTTCACCCTGCTGGTGGTCAGAGTATTGCAGGAAATCTGAGGACGTGGCCCTTCATAATCGTCAAGGGGATTTCCTTCAGTTACTTTCTGGTGGGTTATTTAGCGCATGGAGCACCAAGCCAGTAACAGTTGTGTGAATTAATGATAATTTTAGATCTGAGTTTGTTTTTGCCCCTAGTGAGCACCTTCTTGCTAATTTGACATAAGATTAGAAATTCTGATTCTAGGCTTTGCATCATAAAGTTGTTAGGTTACAGTTTAGAATGAAAGGAAACATAATAACATCACTGAAGCAAATAATTATATTTATACGTAGTTACTTAGGTGTTGGCATCTTTAGATTTTACTCTTTTTGGACTTGTGTCTGTCAGTGTTAATTGAATATGAAACATTTCAGGATATCTATTTTACGACATGCATGTCTGATGCTCTCTTTGAAAATTGCCAAGTTTCTTCCGAAGGCATCAATCTCTTTCTGAAAAACGAAGGATTACCTTCTTCCGTTTTATAATTTGTATGTAACGTTTAGTGTTGGCAGGGTATTCAAATAGAGAGGATTATCACACCCAGACTAATCAGTACATATTTACTTACAATTCCCATGATTGATAATCAGGTCAGCTATAGCAGCACAGCCACTGAAAACCAAGTCACTTCTGTTTCTTTATTGATGAACAACCTATTAAAGAAACTGATTCATCCTGTTCTCTTTTATGCATCTGTGTAGTGTCCTCATAGGAAGCTTTTGATAACAGCCTGTCAGTAAAGAAACAAGAAGTACTATTCTGTAATATAATCACGATCCACTATAGATATGTCAGATCTCTTGTATCTAGATTTTCCATTGTTTTCTGGGATGGTTTCCTACCACTGTCGTCTGTAAGGTACTTCTCGCCAGTAACCAGTGCTTCCATCATTTTGTGCTCTTTTGTTTTTAAGGTGTTGCTTCACCAGCAGAAATTTCAACAGGGTCTGTACTTGGACTTACTGTGAGGGATCCTCGACTAAACATACCCGAAAACAGAACCGCAGCATTGCCTGACCCATCACAGTTTAAAGGTAGCACCCATGGTAACACTGCAGAGCAAAACTCGAGACATTCAGAATGTTTTTCGTTTTTCAGTCATTATAGGAAATGTGGAATTCATTTCCACAAGGACTAGGTGAGACTTTTAACATGGATCCATCTGAGGGAAGCTAGGTAAATACTACAGAGAAAGGAATAGATGATTATGTTGACAGGGTCAGTGGTGAGCAAGCTCATTTTGCATATACATTTATTTTCTTCCATAGGTTAGATACAAATTGAAAAGTACGTGTTGTATGTAGTTTCTCTATTCACACTTTCAAAGAAATGAAGACCATTGCAAGAATGGTTTTGTGAGATGGTTAATCCAATATAAACCAATACCTTCAACAGATTTTTAAATCTAAGTCTTCCCTTTCACTCCTAATTAAATCACGTGTTAGTTTGGTTTGGAAAAGTCAACTGTTCATTACACAAAGTCATGGCTGCGTATAGTGACAACACTAATCTTGTTCAGGATGGGAGTGATTGGGTAGTTATAGTTGCTGAATTTGTTGATTGCGCAAAGATAGGAGGCTACGAGGGAATAAAGATCGGAATCAGATTTATTATCACTGACATAAATGACATGAAATGTGTTGTTTTGCGGCTGCAGTACAGTGCAAAGACATAAAATTACTATAAATTACCAAAAAAAATGTAGTGCAAAAAGAGGTAATGACGGGGAAGCGTTCATGGGCCATTCAGAAACCTGGTGGTGGTGGGGAAGAAGGTTAATAAGTGGGTGAAGATTTGGCAAATGAAATATGATGTGAGAAAATGTGAAATTATCCATTTTGGCAGAAGAAATAAAAATAATATTATCTAAAGGATGAGGGTCAACTGAGCTTTGAGAGATCTGGGTGTCTTGAGGCATAATTCACTAAAGGCTAATATGAAAGTGCAGCAAGTAATTAGGAAAACTAACAGAATGTTACTGTTTATTCTGAAGGGAAATGAATACAAAACTAAAGAATTCAGGGTTCAATTATGTAGGATATTGGTGGGACCACCTGTGGAATATTACACAGCGTTGCTCCTTGTTTGTGCTGGGAGCAGTGCAGAGAGGTATATTAGACTAATAGGTGGAAGGGACAGCTTGCTCATTGAGGAAAGATTACGCAGGCTAAACTTGTCTCTACTGGATTCAGAGGAGTCTTGATTGAAGCATACAGATCATAATTGACAGGTTGGATGGGGAGAGGTCTCCTCTTATAGGAGATCTAGAATTAGGGGGTCACTCATTTAAGACAGATGAGACAACTTTTTTTTCTTTTAGAGGGTCAAGAATCTTTGAAACTGTCCTGAAACAGTGGTGAAAGCAAAGCCTTTGAACATTTTTAAGGCAGAAATTATAGTTACAGTCCAATCAGGTGGAGCGGGTTTAAGGTGCAAAGTGGTTGCCTTCTGTTCCTAGATCTGATGTCCGACTCTCCAACGTTCACTGCACTTTACCAGAAGTAACCTGGCTCTTATTGAGAGTTGTAGCTCAGTTTTAAATGGACCTGGCTTGTTGAAAGAATAAACCAGTTCAGATCAATTCATTACGCAGTGCATTGAGGTAGTACAAGGTAAAACAATAACCAGGGCGAGTGGGGTCTTTGATTATGCTGGCTGCTTTACCGAGGCAGTGAGAGGTATAGACAGAGCCCATGGAGGGGAGGCTGGTTTCTGTGATGTGCTGGGCTGTGTCCACAACTCTCTGGGGTTTCTTGCGGTCCCGGACAGAACAGTTGCTGTACCAAGATGGGCATTTAATTACTAGTTTAATTAGTTTGGCACAACATCATGGGCTGTTCCTGTACTATTCTATGTGCCACGTGACAGTGAAGTGCTAGTCTTATCAATGACTTTTGTCTCAGGCAATGTTGGAGATGAGGCAGGATTACATCAAGACTTGTGACAAATATCTTGTCACAGTCAAAGACCCCACCCACCCTGGACATTCTCTCTTCTCCCCCCTCCCATCAGGCAGAAGATACAAAAGCCTGAAAACACGTACCACCAGGCTCAAGGACAGCTTCTATCCCGCTGTTATAAGACTATTGAACAGTTCCCCAGTACAATAAGATGGACTCTTGACCTCACAATCTACCTCGTTATGACCTTGCACCTTATTGTCTGCCTGCAGTGTATTTTGTCTGTAGCTGTGACACTTTACTCTGCATTCGCTTATTATTTTACCTTGTACTCCCTCAATGTACTGTGTAATGAATTGATTTGTATGAAGAGTATGCAAGACAAGTTTTTCATTGTACCTTGGTACAAGTGACAATAATAGACTAATTCCAATTCCAACTAAACTAATACCTTCTGACGACATAATGTCCATATCCTTCCATTCTCTGTATATCTAAGAGCCTCTTAAACACCTCTATCATATTTGCCTCCACTACCACCTCTGGCAGCGCATTCCAGGCACCCAACACTCTCTGTGTGTTTTAAAAAAAATTGCCCAGCACATCTCCTTTGAACTTAACCCCTCTCATCTTAAATGCATGCCCTCTAGTATTAGACATTTCGATCCTGGGAAAAAGATACCAGCTGTCTATCGCAATCATATAAACATGGGAGATCATTTGATTCATCATGATGCATTAGGGATGTGCAGTAAATGCCGGCCCTGCCAGTATCACGAAAGAATGAATAAAAATAATTTTACAATGAATTTTATTTAAACTGAGGGGTGATCTTTAATAGATGTGGCAGAATCAGGAAAGGTAACGTGAGGCTTTGGAAAAGTTTCAGAGCGGGAAGTAGGGGATGTGAAGGTGCAGAGGAATTCACCAAGATGTTGCCTGGAATGGAGCAGTTCACTTGTGAGGAGAGACTGGAGAAGCTGGGTCTGTCCTCCCTGGAGTGGAGGAGGTTAAGAGGGGACATGATTGAGGTACATAAAATTATGAGGCTTATAGATAGGATAAACTGCAGGAAACTTCCTCGTGTCAAAGAGAGATAAAACTAGAAGACATGAATTTATGGTAAGGGGTAAGAGATTTAGAGGGAATCTGAGAGGGACCCTTTTCACCCAGAGAGGTTTGTTTACCTGGAATGCATTGCCTGAGAAAATGGTTAAGATTGTGTCACTGACAGCATTTAAGAAGTTTCTGGATGAACACTTAAATCATTTAGGCATAGAAGTGTATGAGCCAAGTGCTGGGAGATGGGATCAGTACACATGGGTGCCCACCGGTCAGCACAGCTGAATGGGCTGTTTCCAAGATGAGCATCTCTATGAATGGCAGGGCATGAGATTCATTCCCTCTTTAGTGAGTCTTAGTTATCCAGAAAGGGTCAACAAGTCGGGTTTTTATTTTGGGAAAAGCTTAGGCTGAGAGCAACATGTTCAAGATTTATAACAATGGAAATGAGGTTTCAGTTATGCAAGTCAGTTATTTAATCTGAATAGTTCAGGGGGATATTAAGAATCAAGCTTAGAAGTTGTGCAAATGCAGAGCTTGGTTAGACACTGAGCAAGTCTTTTCACAGAGACTGTAGTATAGCCTGCTGGCTCGGGCAACAAATGCTGGTTTGCGGTATTCCTTAAAGCGAGAATGAGATGTCTCTGGCTACTGTGGAACTAGCAATGTACATAAGGTAGGTATCCAGTTTTGTGTAGTTTCACGGCTGTTTGGGATGGGCTGGTTGGACTAGTCTCTTGCTGCCTGTGATTTTCATATGCTTGTATGTAGAGAGTATGGAATTAGTTTGGGAAGTTGCCACTTTGATAAATGTCTAAAGGTATTATGTAAATGTCATGCTTTTACTTTGTCCTTTGGTCTTAGGTTATTGTGGCAGTGTGTGATCTCAGTAACAGCAAATATTTAGGCACGTTTTGCTGGTCTTGTGCTCAGTGAGAGCCTCTGTTCTTCATGCAGATGTTCCAGGTTTGAATCCTGGCAAGGCCATCTTGGTGCTGAACAGTATTTGCAACAGAAATTTGCAGAGATTGACATGTTGCTTAGATCCAAACTGACAGTAGAATATCCACATAACATGGAATGTTAAACTTCCTTACAGGGCACACTGTTGTTGTGTATGTCTTTAATTGCCTGTATTTTTTGCCAGATGAGCCGTTTATCACATTAGTAATTTTAATTACTGAAATTTTGCTCTCATTGCCATGATGTTCCTTTATATCCTCAACTTGTTTCTGCATCATATATTTTGTTGGACTAAATATTCTGCAACCCTCCTGTTTTTAAAGATTAATAAGCCATGTGTAAGCATTTAATTTAAATACCCCAAAATGATATTTTGGCTCTGCCATAGCAACACAGGATGATTTCACCAAAGCAAAATGCAGATATTTGGAGCATTTTTTTTAACAGACAGCTCTTTTGGCAGCTTCAGAACTTGCAGATTTTTCAGCAGAAACCCACAAAGATTTTTTTCCACTTTTTCCTTGCACGTTCTATGTACACACACAATCTACTAATGACCTTAGCCACCATCTCAGATGGAATGCTTTTGAAATGTTGGTTATATTGATGGAAAATAATACAATATTTTTGAAGGTATTGAGGGAAGCCTAGATTTATATATTTATCTTTTTATGTCAGCCGTAAACCCACATCTTTGACCGGTCTTTTGATCACCCCACCTAATATCAGTTTTTTTTTTGTTTGGAATCAAATTTTATCTGGTTATGTCATTGGAACAAATGCTTTGGACATATTTTCTGCTTTAGCATTGCCGTGCAATTCTGTCTTGTTTTCTTTCTTACTGTTTTTTGTCTCGCATTGATGTGTGCAGAACCTACGATAAGGTAAGGTCAAACATGCCCTATTTACTAATTTTGACATAAAAAGCTGGAAATACTGAGCAGGTCAGATAACATCTGTGGTGATCAAGACAGTTAATGTTCCAGGTTAATGCCCTGAATTTGATATATAACTAGCCTCCAACTCCAAAAGCTTTGGGGCAGTCCTGCTTTCAATATTTAGTGTCTCTCTTTTTGGCTTGTCTGACTTCATTAAACATGGGAGTGAAAAATAGGCAACACCCTCTTCAAATGTGTCCCATATGTTAACTGAACCATTCTGCTTCACAGACCTTGAATGCTTATATTCACCTTCATAGAAGGTTGGCAGAAAATGGTCAACACCTTCAATTTCTGTTTATATCTAAAAAAAAATGAGATTTTATGGAATTCTAACAACCCTTAAAAGTTCTGCTTGTAAACTTATCTAAAAATGTGCAAGGGCAGCAAACACTTGCCTTAAGCTTGAATAGGACATTGTGGATTTCTGAGTGGGTTTTACCTTTTTAGAATTCAACTTGTATTTTAAAAAAAAACACCTATCAGATGGGGCACTGATTTCAATGGACTACACAAGTGTACCTGTTGAATTCATGGATATGCTTCCAACCACCCACAGAACATTTCTTAATTCCTTTCCGAACAGCAGAGATGACCTCAGTGCTGTATGTATTCCTATGTTAACGTGTGTTTACTGACACTGATTGTTTCTGCAGGATCTGTACCATTCGGTGGGTTTTGAGTTATGTTTTCTTGCTAGTTTGATAACTTTGTGCTTTTGTTCTCTTTTATAACGGCTGTAGGAATTCCCTCATTCTGCTGCTGGTGAAGTGTACTTGTGGTTGTTCAAAAGAAATTTAAAAATCATCTTTGTTTCCAGAAAGAGAATGAAATGCAAGTTAAGAACTATCTTAAGATAGTCACGTCACAACATTCTCTATCCTGCTTTATTTTGGAAACAAAGCAACTACAAATCATACTTGTTATCTTGCTATTTTTTGTTTTGCTTCCCACTCTCCCCTTTCCCGGCCTTCTGTTTTCACATCCCCATGCCTTTACTACTTGTGTCTAGAAAATAACAAACCTACCACGTAAGTGGGAACTGTGTGCATTCTGAATACAATATGTGACTAATAAATGTTTTCTGTAATGATTTTCCCTTGCATTGTAGATCTGGAAAAAGTTAAGGAGTTTTCTCTGAAAGGAATTCCCTCAGAATGTGCTCAGAGTCAAATCTGGGACCGGAACATCCGCAATATTGTCACAGAAACTAAAATTTCCGAACAGGTAATTTGACTGCAGCGAAGGAACACAGAGTATTTCGAAGTCAAAATCGAGTCCATGTGTGCACAGGTCCAATGAAAAACTTACTTGCAGCAGCGTCACAGGCATGTAGCACCAGAAAAGCAGCATTCACAAGAAAAACATAAACAAATTATACACAATTTTTCCAAGAAAACACAATCAGAACAAAAAAACAAAGTCCATTTTAGTGCAAAGTGGTCAAAGTGTTGCTAAACTCTAGTGATTAGGGTTTTGCCAGTTCAGGGTTAAATTCTTTCCTCCAAATGTTTTCTCTTTGCTCCAACTGGCTGGTGCTGCTTTATGGATTTATTGCTTCTTTCAGCCCATTTTTATGTATGGTTAACACCCTTGCCTCTGAATCAGAAGGACGTGTTCAATTCCTGCTTCAGAGTGATGAGCCCAGAATCTCGGCTGACACTCCAGTGCAGTACTGAGTAAGTGCTGCATTGCCAGGGGTGTGATCTCTTGGATATGGCTCTTTATGCAAATGATTCCATGGCACCTTTTCGAAGAAGAGGAGGGGAGTTATCCCTGGTATCCTGAAGCAGTGCGTAATCATCAACTAATGTCTCTAGAACAGAGCATTAACTATGTACTTGACTATGGCTTCTTCAGATTTGGACCTAGTGTCCCTACTAAGCTGCCTATTGATCAGGAGTGGTGGGTGCTGCCCATTTTATAACTGCCACAGATACTGAGAACAAAATTTAGTCCTGTCTGAAAACAGCTTATTCAGCACACCCTACCTTTCTGTACCTGCTTGACTTGTCCCATGTTAATAAACCCAGAAAGCTATATAAAATTCTTGACTCTGAACCTATGGGACCATGTTTAAAAAAATGTTGTAAAGACCACACTGCCTAGATATGTTTTTATTGCAAATTAAATCACCAGCGCACTAAATACAATGCAACCCCAATGTAATGCAGGTGTCGGGACGATTTTGACACCCATGTTATAAATAAAACTGGCATTTACCTTGTTGTGGTTGAGGAGCCACTCTGAGATCAGAGAGGTAGATGTAGCAAGCATTTATTCAATCAAGCATACACAGAGGAGATAAGGTATTGGTTTATTATTGTCACTTGTACCGAGGTACAGTGGAAAAACTTGTCTTGCATACCGATCATACAGGTCAATTCATTACACAGTGCAATTGCATTGAGTTAGTACAGAGTGCATTGATGTAGTACAGGTGAAAACAATAACAGTACAGAGTGAAGTGTCACAGCTACAGAGAAAGTGCAGTGCAATAAGCTGCAAGGTCACAACAAGGTAGATCGTGAGGTGTAGATTGTAGGTGGAAGAGTATCCCAAAAATCAAATGCATTGAGTTTTAGGCATTCTAGATACAATAGTAATATACAACGGGTGATTGGCAGCCCATCAAATGTAATCATGACCATTTTGGTGATCCTAAGTGGCTAGTTACCCAACTACCTTAACGCTAAAGTGTCTAGTGGTTTTAATGCTTAGCCTAGTCATCTATTGTCTTCCTCTGTTGATTGGCTGTTCTTGGCTGCCTGGTATATTTTGCATCTCCATTATACATTGATTTCCTTATTCCTCATCTCCTCAGTGTGTCATGATTGCACCATTTACCTGCAGCAATTTCATTTTCGTACCTCGCTACAAATGCCAACCCAATACTTGTACTGGAATACGACAGTCCTGTGCAGTACGGGAATGTGGAAATGCTTAATAAATATGTTCTCGATGTATGCGCTTATTTGAAGTGTTCTACAGGGAACAGCTAAGGCAGAGACTGCTGCACTTCGTATTGGAAGAGTAAAGAAATGTTTAAAGTGCGAAGACACTTGTTTACAAGAGTAAATAAATGTTTAAAGTGGGAAGGGAGGGGCATTAGAGAAAGTGGGACAGTGGTATTAGTTCTGGATTACTGTAGCAAGAAGCTGATAAATTATATAGAAAATGGGTTCCAACTGTGCTGTAACATTGTTTAAATAAACCAAATTTGCAGCAAAGCTTTAAATGTTTTGTTGGTTATTCTCACTAAGCTAGGTTGGAATTTTTGTAATTTTAAAAGTGATTAAAGCCAAAGTGGTATTCAACTCGTGTCTTGCTGTCAAGTTAAAGATGCTGTTGTTTGTCTTGTGTCTCAGGAACTAAATCAGATGAAAAGCAAGCTCTTGGTCCCTGGATCTCAACTGAATTTGGGGCCACAGGAATCCAAGATTCCCATCCTGTTGGTGCAGCAGCCTGGGAAGGTGGCTGGAAAAGAGAACATCGGTTGGGGGAGTGGCTGGGATATCCTATTCCCAAAAGGATGGGGGATGGCATTCTGGATTCCCTTGGTAATGTTACGTGCAGTAATATTCAACTTGAGATCTGTCTGTGTTTGTGTACATATGTGTATTGTTCTTGGATATAATTCAAAATTTTGGGTTGGTTCACTGCACTCCTTTCCAAATGGTCTCAGTTGCAGAATTGTGCAGCACAGTAGGTTGATCAGTCCAACTTCACCATGTCGATTTGTTGATTCTCTGCAGAGGTTCTGTTGGATTGTCCTTCCCTCGATTCTTTGTCTTTCACATAAAGATCCATTTTTGTTTTCCTCAGAAGTACAAATGATGGCCTAAGCTCTCTACCAGAAGCCAGCAAATCTACGTAATTTGGGAATATTTGGAGTGCCTAATAATTTAATGTGTTCTTCCACCAGTAACACACTATGAAAGGGAAAAAGAAATCCCTATCTTATTCATTTGTTTGATAGCTTCATTACATTTATTTGCTCTGGTTAAATTCATCAGTCAACAAAAATAATTTTGGAACATTTTAGAGCACAGGAACAGGCCCTTCAGCCCACAATATTGTGCTGAACTAAGTAAGCTAATGACACCTATTTAAACGAATCCCTTCTGCCTGCACGTGGTCCATATCCCTCCATTCTCTGCATATTCATTTCCCTATCAAAGAGCCTCTTAAGCACCTCTATTGTACCTGCCTCCACCACCACCCTTGGCAGCACATTCCTGGCACCCATACTTTGTGTAAAAAGAAAAAAAATTGCCCCGCACAATCTCCTCTGAACTTTCCACCTCTCGCCGTAAATTTGTTCCAACTTTACAGTCCTTGTCATTTGTGACCATCTCTGTCAGATACCCTAGCCTGTGATCTGGTGAAGGAAGCCCCAATTACCAAGCTTTCCTTCCTAACTGAACACCTCTTGTATGGCTCCACACAGGAGGTTGGTCAGCAAGATTAGAGCACACTGAGAAGCAGGGAACAGATGGATGTGTTGACAGTTGGTTTGTCAGAAAAGAAAGTGGGGAAAATCAGATCTTTCTCAGGTTGGAAGGCTGTGACTAATGGGGTACGGTGGGGATCTGTGCTTGGGGCCCCAGCTGTTTATGATCTGATAAAATCAGAGGGGGTTGTGAGTATGGAGGATGTAAAGAGGGTTCAAGGAAATATAGACCAACTGAATGAGTGGGCAAGAACATGGGAGTTGCAATACAGTGTAGAAAAATGTGAGGTTATACACTTGGGTTCAGAGAATAGAAGAGCCGACTTTTTTTAATTGGTGAGCGATTGTGTAATATTGATAGTCAAAGGCACATAGGTTTCTGTTTATGCAAGTCTCTGAGACCAACCATGAAGGTGAAGCAACCAATTAGAAAAGTGAATGATGTGTTGGCCTTCATTACAAGAGGATTTGTGAACAGGGGTTAAAGATATGTTCCTTTCTGATCAAAGAGGAACTTTGTGAGACCACACCTGGAGTATTGTGTAGAGTTTTGGTCTGTCTGTCTTTTTAAAAAAAAACACAAAAGGATATATTTCCATAGGGGGGAGTGCTGTGAAGATTCACTAAACATGTCCCAGGTTTGGTGGATTTTCCATTTGAGGAGAGATTGAGTAGACTGGGCTTGTGTTCTCTAGACTTTAAAAGAACGCGAACACATTTTATTGAAGCTTACAGAATTCGAACAGGGCAGATGATTGGACACTATACTAGGCTGTTTAGGACTGAGATGAACAGAAATTTCTTCATTCGCAGGGAGGTGAATCTTCAGAATTTTTTTACCCCTGAGAGCAGTGGAGGGTCAGTCATTGAGTTCTTTCTAAACAGAATAAATTCCTGAATATATCAAGGGAATTGAGGAAAATGGGGATAGTGCAGGAAAATGACATTGGTATAAAAGATCATTCACGATCTGATGAATGGCAGAACCTGCTCGAAGGACTGAATGGCCTGTTGCTGCTTCTATTTCTCAATCCAAATGGTGTCATGATGAATCTCTTCTGTGTCATCTCATGCTCTTTGTTGTCCATCTCTTTTGGAGTCTTATTTTAATGCATTTCTACTACACGTCTTCCCCAGATTACAACGGCGTTCCATTCCTGAGAATTGTTCCTAACCCGAACAGTTCGCAAGTTGGACATGTGGCCACCTGGCAATTTATTTAAATAAAAAAAACATAGACCAATCAAGAGCAATGTGTAATTAGAAGAGGGTGATTAACTCAACCATTCAGATTTCTCTGCAAGATGCAACGATTTTGGCAGAAATTGAGTTCGCACCCAGCAGAAGATGCCTGCAGCAGTCAGCAAATCCATCCCACTGGTCACCCAAATGCTCACTCCTATGTACAGGCTATGCATATGCGTAACCTGGGGAGGGCCTGTAATGTGGTGAATAACTTCAGCACTATCCTTATTTGGAAGCCTATTTGAAAACTTGCATCCTATTTTCCTGTATCGAACAGTCTTGTCAACTTGTCACTGGTAAAGACTTGTTTAACTGGATTTTTTCAGTCTGTCTGCTTCTCTTGCATTTAAAGATTTTTAATTTACTGAATTTATGTTCTTGTTCCTTGTTCCAAAATCTCACATTTCCCTGCATTAAATTTTGTTTGTCATCTGCCCAGTGTCTTGAAAGGGACTCCAGATTATCTTCAAAGTTATGGAGGCTTTTAATAGAGTAGACACAGAGGAAGTGTTTCACGTAATGGCAAATGTGCTTTCAATTTGAGATAGTTACAAAGAAATCAAATGTGGATTCAGAATAAACCCCTTTCCCCAGAGAGTGCTCAGGATATAGCAGGATATAGAATTCACTATCACAGGGAGAATTATTTGAAAGTGTTTAAAGGGGAGATTGGAGGAGGCTCCTACAGAACACAAACACTGGCATTGACTAGTTGGGCCAAGTGGCCTTGATCTGTGCTTATTCTATGTAATCTATCAACCTGCCTGCGATCCTTCTCACAGTTAACCATGCTTCACTTTTTGTTTTGTCTGTACATTTTGCTATTGTATCTTGTAAAATCAAGGCCAGATTTTGTAGTTGTATTTTGAGATCAAATCCTGTGCTGTTCAACAGTGGGACAAGCTACCATTCGCTCTGTTCAAGTCCTCAAACGTCAATTATCCAGTGCTGTTTTTTGGTCATCCAACCAGCCTGTTGTACTGCTGATACTGCATATCATAAATTTATTTTTAAAAGCTTTATTTATACAGCACAGTAACAGGCCCTTCTGGCCCAACAGGCCTGAACCATCCAATTACACCCATGTTAACCTACTAACCCGTATGTCTTGGAATGTGGGAGAAAACTGGAGGAAACCCACGTAGTCAAATGGGAAGAACGTACAAACTCCTTACAGACAGCGGCCGGAATTGAACCCCAATCGCTGGCGCTGTAATAGCGTTACGCTAACCGCTACAGTACCGTGCTGTCATCATTAATGCACAAGGCAGCATCTTATTGAATGTCTACTGCTTTCCTCTCTTCAATGTACTGAAATACTTTCTCAAAGAATTCTTATTTAATTTGTTAGACACGGCATGACTTCTACAAAGCTGTGCTGCTTTTAATTATATTTTTAAGTGAGTGACTATTAATTTTCATCTTTGGAATCTTACCCACTTCTAATAGGCTATCACTTGCCCCACCCCACCCCCTCACCTCCTTACACTGGCTATCTCCCCTCTACTCTTTGTCCAGATGAAGGGTCTCGACCCGAAATGTCAACTGTCCATTTCCCTCTACAGGTGCTGCCTGACCCGCTGAGTTCCTCCAGGTAGCATTTTTTTCTCTACTGTGAGGCTGACTAGTTACTTTATCCAATTCTCTCTCTGTTCCATTGGCACCTCTTTCCACCCTCAATTCACTCAATAGATAAAGATGATGCCTTCTCCATTTCTTTAAGTTCCTCCTTTCTTTCCAGCAGGCAAAACATTGTCCATGGTCAAAGGTTTTAATCATACATGAAATTTTGTGACTATTATGTCAGATCTATAGGGGTGTACGAGTAGGAGGTTTGCAAGAGGGAGTCAAGCATTGTCAGTACCAGGGAATCCCACGTTTCCCAGATGATTTTCCAGACTGCCCAGCTGGCATGCGGCACAGTGAGGTGACCGAGAAGGAGCTGATGGACAAATACAAGAGGTAAGCAGCAATCCGATTCAGGTAGCGTTGTCAGCATTTAACAATGCAAAATAAAAACAGAAGTACATAGCAGCTCCCATCACAGTGCACAAACTTGGGTCAACATTTTGGGCAAGATTTTTGCATCCTTTGTTGGAGACTTTTAGATGGCAGATTAAGTTGGGAGTTACTCTTCTGTAATGGGACTAATTTAACAGGCTGGAAATATGACTAGAATCCTCTATCACATACCCCTGCTTCAGTTTTTTGGTATTTGATACAATCAGCTCTCCTGACACCTTCAGATGTGGAAACAAGAAAATCTGCCTCTGTTGCTTTGATTTCCTACCTTTTGGAATTCAGTTTCCAGTTGAAGTTGTGTTGATTAAAAATTTCAAAGCTTCGCATGGAATGAATCATGTGCTTCTTTACACTTCCACTCATTGTGATTCTGTGCCTAACTGGTGCAGGTTTGATTCCACCAGTTTTCTTGGTTCGAGGTGACTGCGCACTCTTCTATCAGGTCCATTGTCCAAGCCTCTGGATTCTAATTTAACACCACACTGCTTTGCCCCCTAGATATAAGATATTTATTAGTCACCTGTACATCGAAACACAGTGAAATACATCTTTTTGCGTTGCTAAGAATGTGCTGGGGGACAGCCTGCAAGTGTTGCCACTCTTCCGGAACCAACATAACGTGCATCTTTTGGAATGTGGGAGGAAACCGGAGCACCTGGAGGAAACCCACGCAGACACGGGGAGAACGTACAGACTCCTTACAGGCAGCAGTGGGAATTGAACCCAGGTCGCTGGCGCTGTAATAGCGTTATGCTAACCGCTATGCTACCGTGCTGCCCTACTGCAAGTGACTTCTTTTTGTCCACTAACTGGAACTGAGCACTGTGAACCACTGCATGCTGGTTCACCTGTAGCTAAATCTTAAACATTCTTGTCCCAGATTTAAAGATTTAATTTTAGAGTAATGAAAGTCTGAACATCACCTAATAAAAAGATGATATACGTGTGCCATTTAAAAGTCCAGCTGAACTAACATTTATTGCAAACTTACAAAAAATGAACATGGGATTTAACAACTATAAGAGGAGAGGAAATGGCAATGTTTCAGGTCGAGACCCTGCATCAGGGTCAGAACGGAAACACCTAAAATGTTAGGGTCAAAAACATTGGGTCTCAATCTGAAATGTTGGCAGTTCCTCCGCAACCCCCCCAACAGATCCTGTTCGACCCGCTGAGTTCCTCCAGGAGTTTATTCTTTGCTCCAGATTCCAGCATCTGCAAACTCCTGGGCTTCATGGGCTTTATCATAGTTTAATATAATTGTCTTAGAGGGCTTTGTAGAAATATTCTCTTGATAATGTTAAATTGAAGTTTTACCCATTTGTTCTGTAGACTAAGTAACCAGGTTTCTCTCTAGATATCCACCAGCCAAGAGACCCAACTATATCCATTATGGCACCATGAGTCCATTTCGCTGTCCTTGGCAGCAACTTGTAGAAGAATGGGAAGAGAAGAGCAAAGCTACTGGTGTCAAACCTACTGTCGGTGGCAAAGAATCAGAGTTAAAGTCCGAAGTGCAGATCTCCAACAAGAAACCAGTTGGTGCAAATGAAGGGAAAACATCCAAGCAATCGTCAGATAAAGAGAAAACGCCTGAGCCTGAGGAGGAAATGGAAGAGGATTCTGAAAATGTTGTTGTTCTTGAGCCAAAGATTCCAAGTCCTAAAGACATTCCAGCAGAAAGTGGTCATGTTCCCATCCTAAGGTCTGTATGTGACTTGCCTTTTTCCTAAGTCCATCAAAAGTCATTAGATATTGCTGATGAAAATGTCCCCCTGAAAGGAGTCTTTTCTTTTATTGGGAAGGAGCAGTAGAAGGATGATACCTTGATTTGGTGATCAGGATTTTAATTACGGCTAAAAGAGCTTCAGTGTTTTGCACTTTTATAGAACACAGAACAGGAACAGGCCCTTCGGCCCACAATCTCTGTGCCGAAAATGATGCCAAATTAAACTTAATCTCTTCTGCCTGCACATGATCCATATCCCTCCATTTCCTGCATATTCATGAGTCAATCTAAAAGCCTCTTAAATGGCACTATCATCTTTGCTTCCACCATACCCCCTGGCAGCTTGTTCCAGCCACCTTCCACTCTGTATATAGAAAAAAATTGCCCTGCACATCTCCTTTAAACTTTCCCCCTCTCTAAGTGCATGTCCTCTAGTATTTGACATTTCTACCTTGGGAAAAAGATTCTGACTGGCTACCCTATCTATGCCTCTCATCATTTTATAAACTTCTATCTGGTCTCCCCTCAGCCTGCGACTCCCCAGAGAAAACAACCCAAGTTTGTCCAACCTCTCCTTGTAGCTCATACCCTCTAAACCAGACAGCATACCAGTAAACCTCTTCTGCACCCTCTCCAAAGCCTCCATGTTCTTCCTGTAATGGGGTGACCAGAATCATACACAGTACTCCAAGTGCGGCCTAACCAAAGTTTTATATAGCTGCAGCATGACTTCCTGAGTCTTGTACTCAATGCCCCAAGCAATGAAGGAAGCATACCATGTGCCTTCTTTACCACCCTACCGACTTGTGTGACCACTTTCAGGGAGCTATGGACTTGGACCCCAAGGTCCCTCTGTACATAATTTTCCATTTAAGCTGCTCACTGTTTTCACTTCAATTTGGTCAAAGTTTAGGAAGGAAAGGGGAAAGAGTATACAGCGATAAAATAATAATGGATCAGGAATGCTGTTCTATCTAACTTGTTCACTCTGAAAGGCGTAAAGTGCCCCCTTTGCAGTATCTAATTATTTTTATTATGATTTCAGGGTTTTTGTTGTGATTTGAGTGTCCATCCTACATACTGAGCACTGTGTGTGCTTAGAAGAATGATTTTAATGCACTAAATTTGACTTTTATTTGTTCTAATTGTGTTCTTTCTTGTAAAAATTGTGTTTAGTTTAGGTTTTTCTTTGAATGCTGCTTGTATCATGCTATGTGCCTGTGATGCTGCTGCAAGTAAGTTTTTCATTGCACCTGTGCACACATGTACTTGTGTGTACGACAGTAGACTTGACTTTGACCTTGATACCTGTCCCAAGTTTTTCTCTTACTGTTCTGAACCTGTATCCCTCTTGTGCCATACTCGCAATTCAAACTGGAGTATCTGGTTTCCAACTTGATGCCATGTGTGCTCTGAAAAATATTACAAAATGCAGTGAGTGTCCTCAATTGATTAGCAGGATGTTGTAGATACTAATTTTTCTGTTCTGTTCTAGGAGCAGAAAGTTGTTGAAGCAGCTGTCTGCATGGTGTCGCCCTACATCAAGCCGTGGTCAGCAGGCTAAACAATCCAGTGGGTCTCTGCAAGTGCAGATGGCAGCAGATGTGGTGAATTCCATCAAGTGCTCCTATCCCCGGTTCCTTGTCTGGGCCAGACTGTCACCACTGAAAAAGGGCTGTCCCATTGCTAATGCAACAATTTGTATCCCTTCTGAAGAAGACCTCCAGCTTACGGCCTCCGACTCTAAGAATTGTGCTCCTCAAGAACCAAAGCACAGAGACCCCTTCAAACGCCAGATTAAAACCTTAAAGAAGAAGAAGAAAGGGGCTTTGCCAGAAGATCTGGAAAGTGGTTCTGGAGGTCAGGACTTAAAACCGGTTTCCAGTTGTCGAAAGGATTTGGTTCTTGGCTTATGGCCCGACCAGCCACAGGCTGTGATGTCCCACTGCTCCAGACTTGCAATCGGATATGTAAGCCAAGGGGACTTTTCACTGAATGTAGGCTGTGGGGAAGCCTTGGGATTTGTTAGTTTATTGGGTCTCTTGCATATGTTGTCCAATCAACCAGCAGAGAAACGTGGCCTTGTACTTGTGAGGAATCCAGCTTCCCTGCAGTATCGCCTCGCTAAAATAAATATTGAAGTTTAAAAAGATGCTAGATTCTAGTGCAAATTGCAGGTGATATCTCGAAGCTTAATGTTTATATTTTCGCTCCAAAGACCAGAGCTCTTGTCTTCAATTAAATGGTACATCCTATTAAGCTGAATTTGAATTCTGATGCTAACTGACTCAAAGATGACTCTATGAACGGATTTGTTTCTTATTTGCTGTTTCCAACCATGCAGTGCTGACAAGATCACCTTGCATTGGTCTGCACATAGTTGAAATTCATTGTGACTGAAATATATTTTACTGACATTAAACTGAACCCTTGCTTGTTTAATTGTAATCAGTGTGTTTGAATCCAGAGGATTGATCAGACATTATGTCCGCATAGAATGAGTTGAACAGGAAATCGGTCCAATAGGCTTCATCACAATGAAAAATAGAGCTGCTGGGACCAGTGTTATTTGGTTTATGCCTGTGTTAACTTTTTAAAGGTATAAAGTTTATGTACATGACAGAAGTAAAATGCACTTGAATGCCAAAAATTTGAAATAAGACAGAAAATGCTGGTTTACACAAGGCACTGGGAAACTGAGTTAATACATGTGGACTGAGTGGATCCACTCTCTGTTCAGTTTCTCCCTGCTCATGATCCATATCCCTCCATTCCCTGCAAATTCATGTGTCTAACAGCCTCTTCAACACCACTATCGTATCTGCTTCCACCTGGTAGCCTGTTCTGGGCAGCACACAAAATGCTGGAGGAACTCAGCAGATCAGGCAGCATCTATGGAGGGAAATAAACAGTCGACGTTTTGGGTTGAGACCCTTCATCAGAGTTTCTCCAGCATTTTTTATGTGTTGCTCCACATTCCAGCATCTGCAGCATCTTTTGTGTCTCAGCCTATTCCAGGCACCCACCATTCTCTGTGTGGGGGGGGAAAAAAAAAACTTGCCCTGCACATTCCCTTTGGACTTTCCCCCCTCACCGTAGGCACCTGCCCTTTAGTTTTTGACATTTCCATTCTGGGGAAAAAAACTCTGCTACTCTATCTATGCCCCTCATAACCCTCAGGCACGGTAGTGTAGCGGTTAGCGTAACGCTATTACAGTGCCAGCAACCCGGGTTCAATTATGGCCGCTGTCTGTAAAAAGTTTGTACGCTCTGCCAGTGCCTGCGTGGGTTTCCTCCGGGTGCTCCAGTGTGTGGTTTCGCTCTCGCTCTCAGTGTTGAGACCACATCATGAACACAGAGCACTACACTAAAGTGTAAGCATAAGTAAATCACTGCTTCACCTGGAACATGTTCAGGGTGCTGGGCAACAGAAGAGAGGAGGTAAAAGAGCAGGTGTGGCTCCTGCAGTTACGTGGGAAGGTGCGATGAGAAGAGGGATGGGTATTGGAGACAGAAGAGCGAACCAGTGCAGTGCAGAGGGAACAGTTCCTTCAGAATTGAAGATCATTGAACTAAAACATTTTCTCCACAAATGTCTCACCTCCTGGGTCCATCCAGCATTTTCTGTTCCACTCCAATTTGTATGGGGCAGCATGGTAGGACAATGGTCAGTGCTCCCGGGACACAGGTTCAATGTGGGTTTCTGCTGAGTGTGCCCACATCCCAAATGTGCTGGTAGTTAATCGACTTCCGTAAATTTCTCCTTGGAGTAGCTAAACAGTAAAAGAATTAAAGATCGATGTGTGAGAGAGAATAAGTTGCAGGGGTACAAAGAAATACATAGAGGGGGAATGTAATGGATGGGATTCCTCTGCTGGGAGCTGGCATGGATCTGATGAACAGATTCCTTCTGTGCTGCAGTAGGTATAAAAGTACAGAGTCATAGAGTCATACAGCATGGAAACAGGCCCTTTGGTCCAACATCCATGCTGACCAAGATGCCCATCTAAGCTAGTCCCATTTACCCGCGTTTGGCCCATATCCCTCTAAACCTTTCCTATCCAAGTACCTGTCCAAATGGCTTTTAAATGTCATGATCTTCCTCTGGCAGCTTATTCCATATACTGTACGTGCCACCCTCTGTATTTGGAAAAAGTCTCCCCTCGGGTTCCTATTAAATCTTTCCCCTCTCACCTTAAACCTATGCCCTCTAATTCTTGATTCCCCAACTCTGGGATAAAGACTGTGTGCATTCACCCTGTATGCTAAATAATTTATGATTTGCTTAATCATGAATAGTGAAAATTCCAGCCTGAGTAACTGGCAAGTCTTCCAAAATCCATCTGATGAAGAACTTTTGACCTTCTGCAGCATTAAGTCTGTTTCTCTTCCCACAGACGCTCCTTGACCTGCTGAGTGTTTCTGACATTTTCTGTTTTATTTAAGAGTTCCAGAATCTGCATTTTGATTTTTGTCTAATGTACTGTTAACCCAGTGATGTATCTGTAACACATGCTGCTCATGAACCATGTAAAAATATCTGCAATTGGATTAAACAGATTAAGTCGGCAGAAGGATGAGGTTGAGATGCAGGCAATCCAGAAATGTAAGCACGTGGGAGATTAAATTCCATCATCAGGTTAAATTGTGTGAGTCCACTGCTAATTTTCTCATTTACCTGTCGTTCCATATTTAATTCTCACTAAATCCCTGTGCAGTGTCAGCAAGACTTGAGGGACAACTTCTTCACGCAGAGTGTGGTGTGTATGTAGAACGAGCTGCCAGAAGAAGTGGCTGAGGCAGGTACAATAGCAACATTTAACTGACATGGACAAGAAAGGTTTAGAGGGATATGAGACAAACGTGGGCAAATGGGACTGGCTTAGAGGGGCATCTTGGTTGGCATGGATGAGTTGGGTGGATGGGCTTGTTTCTGTGCTGTATGACTCTAAGACTTCCTTACTGTAACCTTCATTTCAAACAGGCTGAAGTGCAAACATACTATTTGCCACATTAATTACTTGCTGCATCTGCACATTCATGAACCAGCATGCCAAGAATCCCCATCCTCCAAGGTTTACTAATTTCTCACCATTTTATTGTTTGAGGTATTTATTTCAATTCCACATGGTTACCTTTAACTTTGCAAACAGGTGCTTCATCGGAACATTATCAAATGACATATTCACTGAAAGCAGCGTCGCAGATAGACAGGGTGGTGAAGGAGGTGTTTGACGTGCTGGCCCTCATTAGTCCGGGCACTGAGTATATAGAGTTGGGAAGTTACATTGCAGTTATATAAGGCATTGGTGAGGCCTCGCTTGGAGTATCGTGTACAGTTTTGGTCACCCTGTTATAGGAAAGATGTTATTAACCTAGAAAGAGTGAAGAAAAGATTTACCAGGATGTTGCCTGGACTTGGGGGCCTGAGTTACAAGGAGAGGTTGTATAGACTAGGACTTTATTCCCTGGAATGTAGGAGATTGAGGGGTGACCTGATACAGGTGTATAAGATCATGAGGGACATGGACACGGTGAAAGCATATAGTTGTTTTCCCAGGGAGGGGATGCTAAAAACAAGAGGGCAGAGGTTTAAGATCAGAGGCGAGAGATTTAAAAGGGACATCAGGGGCAGCTTCTTCATACAAAGGGTGGTGCGTATTTGGAATGAGCTGCCAGAAATAGTGGCTGAGGCAGGCACATCAGCAACATTTAAAAGCCATCTAGATAATTACATGGATAGGAGAGGTTTAGAGGGCTATGGGCCAAATGTGGATGGGGCTAGCTCACTGAGCAACACAGTTGGCATAGACAAGTTGGGCTGAAGGGCCTGTCTCCATGCTGTATGACTGACAGATCCCACGAGGCAGGTGATCCAAAACTTTGTGAAAGAGGTTTCAAGAAGCATCTTGTGGGGAGGGGAACAGCATTGGTTCAGGAAAGGGCTTGGCAGCTGTGACATAATGGCTAATGATGGAGTTATTAAATTCAGTCAAGAGATGCAGACGTGGAGGACTGCAAATATTGCAGCTGGTTTAGTGGGTAAAAGAGATTAGAAATGGGGTGTGGAGGGAGCCAAGTGATGCCACACAGCAATTTGGAAACAACCTTTAAGTTCAATGTCAGGCTCTTTACTCCTGGTGGCCTGCTCAGACCATTGTATACATCAACCATGGTTGCCTTTCTGATCTTCTGGTGATGTAGTTCATACTTTAGTTGATTGTTGCTCTGCACTGAACATTTTACAAGTTCAGTCCAAACTTGCTTCATGCACAAATGTAGTGGACTTCCAATGGGAATACCAGTGAAGGGGGGCAGCATCATCTGAAGCCAGAGAGACCCTGCCCCATGGGCTGTGTTGTCACAGTCCGTTAGCCTCTGCACTGAAATCGATGGGATAGTGTGAACGTTGGCTAATTGTCCATCACCGAACCAAGAACATCGCTGTGAAGTGAAGGCAGTGGTATTTGAGAAGAAAATAGATAGAACGTAGGACAGTACAGGCCCTTCGGCCCACAATGTTGTGCCGACTTATATAAACCTATGCCATGATCATCTAACCCTTTCCCTCGCAGCCAATAACCCTCCATTTTTCTTACATCCTTGTGCCTGTCTAAGAGTCTTTTGAATGTCCCTATTGTATCAGCCTCTACCACCACCCCCGGCAGTACGTTCCAGGCACCCACCACTCTCTGTGTAAGAAAAAAACCTGCCTCTGACATCTCCCCTAAACTTTCCTCCACTCACCTTAAACTGATGTCCTTTTCCTGCCAAACTCCCTGGCCCTGAAAGTTTAATCTTCCAAGTTAAAGGAATGAAACTTAAGTTATTAGACATTCTTAAGTAAATACACCTACTGGTCCCTGTCTCACCCCTCTCTCTCTCCTCTTTATACTGGTTATCTTCTCTCTACACACTCAGCCCTGATGCAGGGTGTCAAACCGAAATGTTGACCATTTCTTTGCACCCCACAGACGCTGCTCGACTCACTGAGTTCCTCCAGCAGATTTTGTTGTTCCAGGTTTTCTTAGTTTTTTCTATTTGTTTCCCTTAATCCCATCAGTAGTTCCAAATTTATGGAGACACAAGAGACTGCAGACACTAGAATCTGGAGCAACACACAATCTGCTGGAGGAACTCAATGGGTTGAGCAGCATCTGTTTTGAAATCTACAGATGTACGGTGGAGAGCGTTCTGACTGGTTGCATCACCGCCTGGTATGGAGGCTCCAATGCACAGGATCACAAGAGGCTGCAGAGGGTTGTAGACTCAGCCAGCTCCATCACAGGCACAACCCTCCCCACCATCGAGGACATCTTTAAGAGGCGGTGCCTCAAGAAGGCGGCATCCATCGCTAAAGATCCTCACCACCCGGGACATGCCCTCTTCTCATTACTACCATCAGGGAGGAGGTACAGGAGCCTGAAGACGCACACTCAATGATTCAGAAACAGCTTCTTCCCCTCTGCCATCAGATTCCTGAACGGTTCATGAACACTACCTCATTATTCCTTTATTTTGCACTATTTATTTGTAATTTTTTATGTGTTTGCACTGTACTGCTGCTGCAAAACAACAAATTTCACATCATATGCATCAGTGATGATAATTCTGAATCTGATTGCACCTGCTTCCAGCCTCACTGAAAGAAGTTTGTTAAATATACAGTTTTAAGTATTTTGAGCTGGTTTATAAATGTGGCCCTTTAGAGGGCACTAAAGCTTCAGAAAATGCTTTGCTCTACCGATTTGCCTTCAGCACTCCAGTTCCAGAGAAAAATTAAAAGACTTGCATTTCTGTGTGCCTTTCACAGCCACAGGACACCCCAGAGTGTTTTCCAGCCAATCCACTGCTTCTTTGAAGAGCAGCTACTGATGACACAAGAGACTGCAGATGCTGGAATCTGGAGCAAAATTCAAACTACTGGAGGAACTCAGTGGGTCAAGCAGCAACTGTGAGGGTGTGGGAAGGAATTACGAAGTTCTGATGGAGGGTCTTGACCTGAAGTTTCAACATTTCCTTTACCCCTACCCATGTTGCTCAACCCACTGAGTTCCTCCAACAGTGGGTTTGTAGCTACTGATCAATTGATTCTTGGAGCAAAAGTCGAAAATAACCATTGAAGCATAAAATGACTTTAATGATCAATCAAACCTTGACACCTCATGGAATTAGATATTTTAAACCCAAATTCCAGATCTACTCTGCATTCTTAGGCAAATTCTGACATGTGATACTAATACTCATCTAATACACATTCACCCAACAGTTTAAAGTATCTAAATGTTTTTCTTCATGACCTCATTTCATGTTGAACAACTTACTGGTTTAAAAAGGTTCTGCTGTCTGGTTTTTAAAAATTGCAGCTAACATATTTCTTCCAAGGTTTCTTAAAAAAAAGACAACTCTTTTCTACTCTAAGGTAATGGTGCAGATACCTCAGGAAGCCACAAACTTTTGTATCACAACGCTTTTCTTGACCACTAGCTATTACACACCTTGTGACAATGACATAATTTTGAAGTGTGGTCCCTTATGTTACATAGGAAGCAAGGCAGCCAATTTGTGCACAGCAAGTTCCCATAAACTGCAAAGTGAGAATGAGCAGATAATCTGTTGCTCTGACAGGAATACATTTTGGCCAGGACTCTGAGGATAATTCACTTTTCTTTGCAATGGTGAGGCTGAATTTCTTCGAGTTAACACTTCATATGCAAAGCAGCAGTCCTGCCAAGCTGCAAATCCTTTTTAATGAAGTATTTTCTATGAAATAAAGTAGTTACAATAGAATAAACATTTACTTATGTAGTTCATCCGGACACAGGCAACTGTTAGTGCAGTCACACACAGAGCAAACCTTGTTTTTGAAGATACCATCTAAGCTCTTTGTTCATATGCATTATGTGCAGAGGAAGCTTGGTGGGAGTGAAGTTATGTGTTGTCTTTCCCAGTTGGTCCTTTGCTGGCTTCTGCCTTGTGGATCTTGGAATGTATTAGTCTGCAGCACTCCACCATGGTTGGTACCTTCTGCCAGAATGCCATCAGGGGAAGGCAATGCCACTTGTTCTCTGTACCAATGCCAGAGGCTACAGAGAGTAGTGGACACAGCCCGGTCCATCACAGACACAGCCCTCCCCACCATCAGCAGCATCTACATGAGGCGCTGCCTCAAGTGGGTGGCATCATCATCAATGATCGCCATCATCTGGGTCATGCACTCTCCTTGCTGCCACCATGAGGCTGGAGGTACAGAAGCCTCCCATCCTTGGACTCTGTCTTTACCTCTCGCTGCCTTGGCCAAGCAGCCAGCATAATCAAAGACCCCACCCACCTGGGTCATTCTCTCTTCCCTCCTCTTCCATCAGGTAGAAGATACAGGAGCCTGAGGGCATGTACCACTAGGCTTAAGGACAGCTTCTACCCCACTGTGATAAGACTATTGAATGGTTCCCTTATACAATGATGGACTCTGACCTCACGATCTACCTTGTTGTGACCTCGCACCTTATTGCACTGCACTTTCTCTGTAGCTGTGACACTTTACTCTGTACTGTTATTGTTTTTACCTGTACTACCTCAATGCACTCTGTACTACCTCAATGCATTGTGTAATGAATTGACCTGTATGATCGGTATGCAAGACAAGTTTTTCACTGTACCTCGGTACAAGTGACAATAATAAACCAATACCAATACCCCACACCACCAGGTTCAGAAGCAGCTACTTTCCTACAACCATCAGGTTCTTGAACCGACCTGCACAACCCCAACCCTACCTCAGCAACAGAACACTACGGACTGCCTCTTGCACTACCGTGGACTTGTCTCTGATGGCGTTTTTGCACTACTGTCTTGTTTTGCACTTTTGCTTCATGGCCTCGTCTAACTTATGTATAATTTATGTTCTGTGTGTTGTCTGAATCTACGTGCTCGTGATGCTGCTGCAAGCAAGTTTTTCACTGCACCTGTACCTCACTGCACATGACAATAATCTCAATGATTAGCCTGTCATAATGTTAGCTAAGGATTGAAATCCCATCTTTCTGTCTGTGATGAGTCAAGATTGTGTCATTGAGTCATGGCTGACACTGTGAAGTGACTGAAGTCGAAAATAAAACTGTGATGTTATAACCAAATGTTTGATGTGATGGCTATTTCTGGATGAGCATAATGATAGTAAAATCACACTAATTATTTTTTTAATGGATTATTCAGGCAGAGACTGTTAAATATAATGGTTTGAGAGAAACAAAAGAGTGCAGATGCTGGAATCTACAGTCCTTTGTTAAATATAATGGTTTGGTTGTAGGTTTTGGTAAAAAATCAGGTTTTTCAGTTACCTCCTTGTACTGTGCTCACTGTCCATGGGTGATTATTCATCATGTGGCCAATGTGAATGGCATGGTAGCTTTAGTTCTGTGTAGGCAGCTGGCGTTCTTGATGAGAGGTAGCCGGACTTCCCCATTGTGTTTGAGCTGAGGTCCTGTGAAGATAATCAGGACTCACCATTTCACACCCGCCTCCAACCACACAACCTTTGCATGCGGATCAAACAAATCAGCAGCTCACAGAGAGGCTTGTAAAGACTGCGCGTTTTTTGACTACTGACTTTTCTTTTTGTCTGGGCAACAGAGGACATTCCGAAAGTAGCTGTGCCCAACACCACTCCAGTAACAGCCTTATCCACCCACCACCATCAGCTTCTCCCCACTTTGGCTGCACTATCACTACCAGATTTCCAGAGTACTCTGATCAATGAGGTGCTTTGGCCCTCATCTTGCATAGGGTCCCCACCTGTTTTATTGCAAATGAGACCCAGTCGCCACAATGGATTGGGATGAGGGGTAGCTGCTGCCACTGGGAAGTTCTGGTGTTTTGTCTCATTGTCCGTACAAACTGGTCAGCAGGCTGCATGGCAACAAATCCCACCCATTTTTGGCAATTGGTTATTATACAGATATAACTGTATCTGTAAGTGAGGCTTTGGCTGCATGCCATCCATATAGATCATTCCAAACATAAGTACATCGAGTTGGTACAGAAAGAAGAACAGTAATGGAATGCAGAATATAGTGTTACAGTTACGGAGAAAGTGCGGTGCAGGTAGACAAATAAGGTGCAAGGGCCATGTCGAGGTCTATTGAGAAATCAAGAGTTCATCTTTATGGTACAAGAGGTCCGTTCAATAGTCTTATAACAGCGGGATAGAAGCTGTCCTTGAGCCTGGTGGTACGTGCTTTCAGGCCGATGGGAGGGGGGAGAAGAGAGAATGTCCGGGGTAAGTGATGTCCGGGGTGGGTGGGGTCTTTGATTATGTTGTCCTCAGTGGAAATCCATATGGATGATCAGTGTGGAAACAGCAAGAGGATCTGGGGGTGATTTAACTTGCAAACATCGATTCTGTTTCTCAAAAATTCAAATGTTTGGACCATGGCTGGTAACTGGTTTATTATTGTCACATGTATCAAGATACAGTGAAAAGCTTTAGTTTGCATGCCATCCAGACAAATCATTCCATATATAAATACATTGAGGTGGTAACAAGGAAAAAGCAATAACAGTGAGGAGACCTGGAGCCAAGTGGTCAGGATGGTGCCCAACATGGGTTTTGGTGTCAGTACCAGTTGGTAGCATTGTCAACAATGGCTTCCATCACTTGCAGACGTTTGACAGTAGACTGTTCAGGCAATAACTAGCCAGATTGGATTTGTCCTGTTTTTCTTGAAACATCACATACCTGGTCAATTTTCCATACTGTCAGTAGATGCCAGTGTTGTAACTGAACTGGAACAGCTTGGCTGGAGGAACAGCTAGTCCTGGAGCACAGGTCTTGAGTAACACACACAAGTTGCTGGAGGGACTCAGCAGGTCAGGCAGCATTTTGTCTGTGTCGCTCAGTCCAGATGAAGGGTCTCGGCCCGAAACGTCGACTGTTCGTTTCCCTCCATAGATGCTGCCCAACCTGCTGAGTTCCTCCAGCATTTTGTGTGTGTTGCTCCAGATTCCAGCATCCGCAGAATCTCTTGTGTCACAGATTTTGAGTATTTTGGGTGAAATGTCGTCTAGTCCTGTAACTTATGCTGGATTCACTGCTGAAAGTCATGTCGAATCAAATTTGCTGTTGGTGGGAATCTCGGGAGATATCGGAGATGGATCAGCCACTCAGCTGCTTCTGGTGACTGCTTCAGGCTTGTCTTCAGCACTGGCATGCTGGGCTATGTCATCACTGAGGACGTGAATGTTCTTGGAGACTCCCTTTCAGTTAGCTGATTAACTGTTTGCCAACACATTGGAATAAATGTGGCTCGACTGTGAGCTCCTATCTGATCTGCTTGCTGTGGGATTGGTTATGGAGTCATAGACTCATACAGCACGAAACAGGCCCTTCAGCCCGACTAGTCCATGCCAACCAAGGTGCCCACGTAAGTTAGTCCCATTTGACCACATTTGGCCCGTATCCCTCTAAACCTTTCCTATCCATGTGCCTGTCCAAATGTCTTTTAAACGTTGTAATCGTACTTGCCTCCACCACTTCCTCTGGCAGCTCGCTCCACATACCCACCACCCTCTACGTAAAGAAGTTGCCCCTCAGGTCCCTTTTAAATATTTCCCCTCTCACCTTAAACCTACGCTGAGTAGTTTTTGGTCCACTCACCCTAGGAAAAAGACTGAGTGCATTCACCCTATCTATGCCCCTCATGATTTTATACACGTCCATAATGTCACCCCTCAGTCTCCTACACTCCAAGGAATAAGGTCCTAGCCTGCCCAACCTCTCCCTATAACACAGGCCTTCGAGTCCTGGCAACATCCTCGTAAACCTTTTCATTCTTTCCAGCTTAATGACGCCCTTCCTATAACAGGGTAAAGTTCTACATGTTGAAGATGCTCCCAGAATGCTGTGGCTCAGGATTGCTACAACGTAGACCCAGTTGATGAGGGAAGTGCAATGTATTTCCAAGACAGGCTGTATGTAACTTGGACAAAAACCTGCAGGGAGTGGTCTTCCCAGCACAGACTTCCCTTCTTTGTGGCAGTAGAGTTTGTGAGGACAGGAGGTGCTGTCTGAGTTGCCTGTGTGAGTTACTGCAGTGTATTTTGTAGATGGAATTGGTGGTGGAGGAGGTAGATGGGATGCTAATCAAGTACGTTGCTTCGTCCTGCATGATGTTGAGCTCCTTGAGTGTTGTTGGGGCTGTGCTTAGAGTCATAGAGTCAAACAGCACGGAAACAGGCCCTTCGGCCCAACTCGTCCATGCCGACTGTGTTGCCCAGCGAGCTGGTCCCATCTGCCCGCGTTTGGCCCATAGCCCTCTAAACCTCTCCTACCCATGTACTTATCTAGATGCCTTTTAAATGTTGCTGATGTGCCCGCCTCAACCACTATTTCTGGCAGCTCGTTCCAAATACGCACCACCCTTTGTGTGAAGAAGCTGCCCCTGATGTCCCTTTTAAATCTCTCGCCTGATCTTAAACCTATGCCCTCTTGTTTTTAGTACCCTCTCCCTGGGAAAAAGACTTTCACTCTGTCTATGCCCCTCATTACCTTATACACCTCTATCAGGTCACCCCTCAATCTCCTACGTTCCAGGGAATAAAATGCTAGTCTACACAACCTTTTCCTGTAACTCAGGCTTAAGTCCAGGGAACATCCTAGTAAATCTTTTCCCCACTCTTTCTAGTTTAATAACATCTTTCCTATAACAAGGTGACCAAAACTGTACACAATACTCCAAGTGCAGCCTCACCAACGTCTTATATAACTGCATCATAACTTCCTAACTCCTGTACCCTGACTGATGAAGGCCAGTGTGCCAAACGCCTCCTTCACCACCCTGTCTACCTGTGATGCCGCTTTCAGTGAACTATGCACTTGCACTCACAGGTCTCTCCGTTCAGTAACACTCCCCAGGGCCCTAACATTCACTGTATAAGTCCTACCCTAGTTTGACCTCTCAAAATGCAACACCTGACAGTTATCTGGATTGAAAGCCATTTGCCAATCCTCAGCACACATACCCAGCTGATCAAGAACCCCCTGTAATTTTTCATAACCTTCTACAGTCTACAATGCCACCTATTTTAGTATCATCTGTAAACTTACTAACCACGCCTTGTACATTTACATCCAAATCATTTATATAAATCACAAACAACCAAGGTCCCAGCACCGACCCCTGTGGCACACCACTAGACACAGGCCTCCAGTCCGAGAAACAACCTTCAACCACCTTGTCCACGCCAGTGCAAGGAATTTCATCCCACGCCGGACAATAGGAAAGACTTGGGGAGTTGGGAAAGTCGGGGAGTCAGGAAGTATCACACAGTGGAGAGTTTTCCATCTATTTCTGTGGAATCAGCGATTAAAGGCTTTTGAAACGCCATCGGCAAAAAAGAAACCATCAGAACATGAACAATGTTCCAACTTATCTTGGCTACATTTAGTTTTTTTGACTTGGCAGATGATGACAACTATGGAAGATAGTGATCTGTATGTAATGAAATAATTGGGAACACATTTAAGAACATGTTTACACAGATTGTAAGATTTTGTCTTATACCATTCACAGATGTTCTCAACTTACATAGTGCTTATATTTATTTTGGCTTTTTAAGCCTCTGTCATGGCTTTCACTTCTGCAGCTGTGTGATGGTGCAGAGCTCTGGGAGACGATGAATAGGTCTCTTGCTTCCAGTGATGCCAATTTATGTAGAGTTTCCTGACAACTGATAGTCTTCCATTAATGAGGATTTCAACTGTGGCTTACTGAGACCAAAGCTTAAAAATCTAGTGCAGTGAAGGAGCACTGCATTGTCAGGAGAGGTGGAACCATCCACCTTCTCAGATGGATCATGGTTCTATTTCAAGGAGTGCAGGTGAGCCAAGGTTGAAGTCCTGGCCAGTAGTTATCCCCTAAATTAGTGAAATTTGGCCATTCTGCTTTCCCGGAGCAGCGACTGCTATTCAAAAAGAACTTCATTGGTTGTTGGCAACACAAAAAGCACTGGAGGAACGCAATGGGTCAGGCAGCATCTGTGGAGGGAAATGGGCACTCGATGTTTCAGGTCGAGACTTTTCACCAGGACCCAGAGGGTCTTGACACGAAACGTTGACTATCCATTTCCCTCCACAGATGCTGCCTGACCCCCTGAGTTCCTCCAGCATTTTATGTGTTGCTCCAGATTCCAGCTTCTGCTGTCTCTCTTGTGTCTTCATTGTTATTGTTCCTTTGGAGATTCTTTGATTATATTGATTCTTTACTCGATTATATTTGATTCTTTGATTTGGAGATTCTTCAGGGTTCAACCCGGAAAAGTGTGAATTGATACACTTTGGAAGATCAAGTTTGAAGGCAGAATACAAGGTTAGTGGCAGGACTCTGCAGTGTGGAGGAACAGAGGGATCTTGGGGTCCACGTCCATAGGTCCCTCAAGGTTGCCACGCAGGTCAATAGGATTGTTAAGAAGGTGTATGGTGTATTGGCCTTCATTAGTTGGGGTATTGAGTTCAAGAGCCACAAGGTAATATTGCAGCTCTATAACACTCTGGTTAGAGTGCACTTGGAGTATTGTGTTCAGTTCTGGTCGCCTCATTATAGGAAGGATGTGGAAGCTTTAGAGGGGATGCAGAGGAGATTTACCAGATTGTTGCCTGGATTGGAGAGCATGTCTTATGAGGATAGGTTGAGCGAGCTAGGGCTTTTCTCTTTGGAGAGAAGGAGGATGAGAGGGGACTTGATGGAGGTGTACAAGATGATAAGAGGCATAGATCGAGTGGACAGTCAGAGACTTTTTCCCAGGGCGACAATGGCCAACACGAGGGGGCATAATTTTAAGGTGATTGGAGGAAGGTATGGGGGGGGGATATCAGAGGCCAGTTTTTTACACAGAGAGTGGTGGGTGCGTGGAACGCACTGCCGGCAGAGGTTATGGGGGCAAATACATTAGGGACATTTAAGAGACTCTTAGATAGACACATGAATGACAGAAAAATGGAGGGCTATGTGGGAGGGAAGGGTTAGATCGATCTTAGAGCAGGATAAAATGTCGGCACAACATTGTGGGCTGAATGGTCTGTACTGTGCTGTAGTGTTCTATGTTCTATAACAGGTGCTATATAAATGCCTGCTTACTCATCAATTGCTGAATCAATTGAAATCCAACTAGAAGTCTTCCAATTTGGATTTGTGATTATTTTTAAGGTTCCTACAACTCTCTTTCAGTTCTTTAATGAGTTGAGAGCCAGGATTTTAACCCATGTATATTAGCTCAATTATAAATGTATTTTCCTTGCTTTGAACCAAGATGCTTTTTTGTAAATCACTCATTTCATTTTATGGGCATTCCTCATGGCCTTTGCCCCCAAGTGGAGTGAGGTTTCTGAAGGCTAACAAGCTGTGGAAATCAAGTAAACACACACCAGTGGTTTGAGTTAAAGGTCCACATCTAAATCTTTGCCCTGCTTAATTGTCTTTTAATTCCTTTCCTGCAGGCAACACTACACCACAAATATATTTAGAATTATGCCTGTTCGAATTGTTGTTGTTGAGCTGTTTAACCCTAGCGCAAAAATTTCTGGTTTAAAACAATAAAAAACAAAACGCAACCATGCAAATTTCCTATTTTAATTTTTAATTTGCTTTCAGAAATTTGTGTGTGGTTTTCAAAATGTTCACACAGACTATATTTGGGATGTGCAGTTCACTGATGTGAATGTAGCCACATTTTAATGAGGTAATATGGCTTTAAATATGAATTTAATATGACAGTAAAACCTCCGGACAGCAGCCGGCATATTCACAGACCCCACCCACCCTGGACAGTCTCTCTTCTCCCCTCTCCCATCGGGCAGAAAATACAAAAGCCTGAAAGCATGTACCACCAGACACAAGGACAGCTTCTTGGTGTCCATGTCCATAGATCCCTCAAGGTTGCCGTGCAGGTCGATAGGGTTGTTAAGAGGGCGTATGGTGTGTTGGCCTTCATTAGTTGGGGGATTGAGTTCAAGAGCCGCGAGGTGATGTTGCAGCTCTAGAAGAACTCTGGTCAGAGCACACTTGGAGATTTGTGTTCCGTTCTGGTCGCCTCATTATAGAAAGGATGTGGAAGTTTTAGAGAGGGTACAGAGGAGATTTACCAGGATGCTGCCTGGATTGGAGAGCATATCTTATGAGGATAGGTTGAGCGAGCTAGGGCTTTTCTCTTTGGAGAGAAGGAGGATGAGAGGGGACTTGATAGAGGTGTACAAGATGATAAGAGGCATAGATCGAGTGGACGGTCAGAGACTTTTTCCCAGGGCGACAATGGCTAACACAAGGGGGCATAATTTTAAGGTGATTGGAGGAAGGTATAAGGGAGATGTCAGAGGTAAGTTTTTTTTACATAGACAGTGGTGGGTGCGTGGAACGCACTGCCAGCAGAGGTTGTGGGGGCAGATACATTAGGGACATTTAAGAGAGATAGACACATGAATGATAGAAAAATGGGGGGCTATGTGGGAGGGAAGGGGTAGATAGATATTAGAGCAGGATAAAATGTCCACCCAACATCATGGGTTGAAGGACCTGTACTGTGCTGTAATGTTCTATGTTCTATCCCGCTGTTATAAGACTATTGAATTGTTCCCTAGTACGATAAGATGCACTCTTGACCTCACAATCTTCCTCGTTATGGCCTTGCACCTTATTGTCTACCTGCACTGCACTTCCTCTGTGGCTGTGACACTTTATTCTGCGTTCTGTATTGTTTTACCTTGTACTACCATGATGCACCATGTAATGAATGAATTGACCTGTACGATCGGTTTGCAAGACAAGTTTTTCACTGTACCTCTGTACAAGTGAAAATAATAAACCAATTCCAATTCAATAATAAGTGCATATTATATATTTTGACTTAGTTGCACACCACGAAGAATGAAAGTTGATGCCTCTCTTAAGTTGACTTTATCAATTAAAAATACCAGATTTTGCTGAACACTAATAAAAACTTAAATGAACTAAAAATCCTGAAAAATTAAGGTGGCATTTCTCCCCGGTTCTGGTCTCCATTACACATCCTGTATTCTGGCAGACTCATCTCAGTTTACACAAGTCCAGGTGGAAATGTTCGATGATCTTGAACCTCCTGATTTCCTCTCCCTTGCCTCAAATCTGCACAGGGGAGGCCATTTGGTCCATCATACCCGAGCTAGCTTTTTTTTAAACTTAGAACCAGGAACAGGAGTGGGGCCCTCTAATCAGCTGAGCCATTCAAAAGCAAGGCTGTTTCTCCATCCTAAGTGCACAATCCCACAATATTCCCATATCCCTCAAATCCCTTTGGGCTCAGCCTTGAATCCACTGAAGTACCAGCAACCACAGGGTAGACATGGACCAGCCACTAAGCTGAGGTGCAAATATCAATGGACAATGTAAGCACTCTAGGGAGTAATCAGCACATCTGACACATTGAGTAAAAGAGAAATGCAGCCTGCAGTGGTCGTGATTCCGTTCCCCATCACACAGCCAAAACCATCCCCCACCCCCCGCGATCCCACCTGCAACTCAAGAACGTGACAGATAAAGACGATGAGTTAAAGAAATTTATGAGGATGTTGCCGGGACTCGAGGGACTGAGTTATGGAGAGAGGTTGAACAGGTTGGGACTTTTTTCATTGGAGTGCGAGAGAATGAGGGGTGATCTTATAGAAGTGTATAAAATTATGAGGGGCATAGATAGGGTGAATATGCGCAGTCTTCTTCCCAGGGTTCAGGAATCAAGAACTAGAGGGCACAGGTTTATGGTGAGAGGGACAGATTTAATAGGAACCTGAGGGGCAACTTTTTCACCCAAAGAGTGGTCAGTATATGGAACGAGCTGCCAGTGGAAGTGGTTGAGGCAGGTACATTAACAGCATTTAAAAGGCACTTGGACAGGTACATGGATAGGAAAGGTTTAGCAGGATATGGGCCAAACATGGGCAAATGGGACTAGCTTAGATGGGCATCTTGGTCAGCATGGACCAGTTGGGCCGAAGGACCTGTTTCAGTGCTGTCTGACTCTACGACTCTTAAAGCATTAGGTAAGGAAAAGAACAACTGGAGATAAGCAGGAAGCAAACAAGGGAAGCTGCAGGAGACAACATTTTATTCCACTTGTTGACAAGTTAATTGAACATTTTAAACTAGAAACTATTTTAGTCACAATGATAAAAGAACAACCTGAAAATATCAAATATTAAGTAAATACCTGAAAGTAACTAAAAATTAAATATGCTACTGTTCTGATTAATATAAATGTCTAAACTTTGTAATTACAGTACTTAAGGTTTTGAGGGTTCAACACCAGAGACACAAGCATTCAGTCCACAGTGACACTCCAGTGTCCTACTGAAGGAGTGCTGCTCTGTTGGAAGTGCCAGGAGTCAGATGAGAGTTTAAAGTCCAGTCCTTCCTCTCCAATGAGTGCAAAAGACCATATCGCATTCCTTTGAAGATAGGGAGGTATCCCTACTGTCTTGGCCAATATTAATCCCACATCCAACATCACTAAAACATATCAGCAGTGAGATCTTGCCATGCATCACCTGTCTTCTGTACTTCCTATATAACAGACCAGATTCAAAAATGGTATCTTCTGTTGTAAGGCACTTTGGAAAGCCCTGAGGTCTTGAAGGTGCTGTATAAATGCAAGTTCTTTGTTTCTTAAAGTAATCTCCCCATTAACTTGAAATTGATGCCACACTTAGTAGTTTTTCCTCTCCCCCCTCAATGTTAGCTTCCTCCAACAATGCACGTTATAAATAAATGATGGAAAGAATTATCATCCCGTTTCTCCGCTTAAATCTTGGAATAAATACGTTTGTTTGAGAAGTGGCTTTCAAAGTGAGTTGTCCAAAATCAAAAGGCCGTAAACGATGATTATAATTTTTTGTTTAAAGCCACATGACTGACAAAGTGATATTTTCCATTGTAAACGTTGAAGTGTGATTGGACCACAACCACTCAACAGTGAAATAGTGGGAAGAGCCAGAATCCAGCCAAGAACATCCAATACGATGAGGAGTTAAGGTTGAGTTAATACTTAGTTCAAGTATTAAATCCATTTCAATCTGCTGTTTGATAGTTATTTTGCAGTTTCACCCACAGAATAGTTGCTTTGTTCGCCATCCCGTACAGTTCCGTAAGAATTGATATTGTTGAGCTCTGGTTGGATTTTACCTGACTTTTTCTGCTCTATAAAAGAAAGAGAAAATATTGTTCATCTATTTCCTTTTAACATTTAATTACTTAAGATGGAATTAATATTGCTGACCTATCTGGATGCTTCAATGCTTGGTATGGCAACTGCCCAGGACCGCAAGAAACTGCAGAGAGTTGTGGACACAGCCCAGCGCATCACAGAAACCAGCCTCCCCTCCGTGGACTCTGTCCCAAGAAATTTCTCTCAAGGATTCTCATGACCCACAAGAACACAAGAAAATAGAGTCAGGAGTAGGTCATGTGGCTCTTTGAGCCTGTGTCTGTTAACAAAACTAGGCTTACACTGTGACTGTTTTGAAGAGGTACTCTAAACAGGCGCATATTGTACACACACAGAGTCACCCACATATATTCCGATTGATTACTGAGGAAAGGGCTGTTACCACCGGCCCCGTAACACACAGGCTTCTGACTGGTGGTTCACCATCAGATAAAATATTAATCTAATTTCTGTCAGCCCTTACGGATGGATATGCAAAAGATCGAAGGACATAATTTTGAAGTATCTCCAGTACCCTGGGCTAATATTCAACCATCGATAACAGTATCATTATTATATTGTTGTTTGTGGGAGCTTGCTGTGCATAAGTTGCCTGCCATGTTTCCAATAGTGATTACATTCCAAAAGTACTTCATTGGTTGTAAAATGATTTTGGATATCCTAATGGTGTTGGCAGGAGGGTGGAGGGGATATCGAAAGCGGGAATATCCTGCACTGTAATTTATGTAAAATACAGGCAAACACAATTATAGAGACAACAGAGATGACATAACTATTTTGCGTGATTACCCTACAGGAAAGTGTTATTCAAAGACCTTTCTATCAATTCCATCATTGCAGAATGTAAAAGCCGAGGGGTGCTACCACACTACATCGAGAGGGAGTGGAATTGTTCCCAATGGCAACACTCCAAGTAAAATATCCCTATTATCTAAGGAAAGAATTAAGAATGACAAGACATTAACAAATCCATTAGAAAAGTGTGTCAGAGAGATTTAGTAAGTCAAATGAAGGAAGAGATATCACGTTCCAAATTCCAAAGAATGATAAAAGTAAAAAGATTTGCATTTATATAGTGTCTTATACATTCCTCTGAGGACCTCTCAAATTTGTAAACAGCCAGTGAAGTACTTTGGAATTGTAGCCACTATGACATTGCAACAGGAGGTGAAGTGAAGAAGTTGAATTTTACAAAGGTATATTTGCCAAAAGTTGTGATACAGAGGTGGACATTGCTGGAAAGGCCAATGCCCCTTGGGAAGCAGGTGGTGAGCCACCTCCACGAACCACTGCAGACCTCCTGGTGCTCCCACAGTGCTGCCGGAGAGACAGTTCTGGGATTTTGACCCGGCACTACTGGAAGAACAGCAACATATTTCCGAGTCAGGATGATGTGCAACTTGGAAGGGAGCCTGTGATGGTGCTCCCAGCTGCCCCTGACCATTTTGGTGGTAGAGTTCATGGGTTTGAGAGGTGCTGTCAAACAACCTTACAACACCGGTTAAGCCACACTTGAGTAGTGCGTGCAGTTCTGGTCGCCACACTACAGGAAAGATGTGGACACAAGGGACTGCAGATGCTGGAATCCGGAGTAACAAACAATCTGCCAGAGCAACTCAGCGGATCGAACAGCATCTGTGCCGGGGAGAGGAATTGTCAATGCTTCTGATGGAAACCCTGCATAGGAAGGATGTGATTGTGCCACAAGGAGTGCAGAAGAGATTCACCAGCACATTGCCTGGATTGGAGGGCTTTAGCTATAGGGAGAGTTTGGACAGGCTGGGCTTGCCTTCCTTGCAGAGAAGCTTGCTGAAGTCACCTGATAGAGGCGTACAAGATTATGAGAAGCACGGATAGAATCCTCTTCCCCGTGGTCAGGGTACCAAAAACAAGACGGTGTAGATTGAAGGTGAGACGATGGAAATTTAAAGGGGACCTGAGGGTTAATGTTCTTTCGCACAGAGAGTGGCCGAGATCTGGAATCTGGAGCTGGTGGAATCAGACACAATTACTATGTTTAAGAGGCATTTAGAAGTTTATGGTCCTAGTGTAGAAGGGAAAAGGGGTCGGCATTGACATGCTGGGCTGAAGGGCCTGTTTCCGTGCTGTACGACTTTTAAAAGGACACCATGCAGGTAGTGAGCACTTCAGCTGCAGAGTGTCGGTGGTGGCGGGAGTGAGGAGGCTGAGAGACCGATATATGGGAGCAATCTACAGCTCTAAGTACTCCTGCAAAACAATCAGTTCGATTAAATATAATTACCCACTCAATCATTTCCCTTGACACCGCAACAAATGTAAGAGACTGGACTGCTCCAAACAACAGGACATTAATTATGTTTAATACAGAAATAGACAGCAAATTAACTCATTAGTGCCCAGGTAAATGTGTGGAGTGGCTTTCTATTCCAAAGGGGAGGTTTGTTTTCTGCCTCGTAGGAAGGTGCAAAATTATTCCAGAGCTTTCTGGCTTACTTTCCATATTTTTATTAAGACCAGTTAGCCCATCGAGTCAATCCTGGCTCTCAGAGCGATCTCATCGGTCCCAATCCCACACCTATTTTCCCTGTAATAGAGTCATACAGCACGGCAACAGACCCTTCACCCCAACTCATCCATGCTGACCAAGATGCCCATCTAAGCTCGTCCCATTTGCCCGAATTTGGCCCATATCCCTCTGAACCTTTCCTATCCATGTACCTGTCCAAACGTCTTTTAAACATTGTAATTGTGCCCGCCTCCACCACTTCCTCTGGCAGCTCGTTCCTTATACCCACCACCCTCTGTGTGAAAACTTGCCCCTCAGGTCCCCTGTAAATCCTTCCCCTCTCACCTTAAACCTATGCCCTCTAGTTTTTGACTCATAACTATTATTATTTTGATTCCCATGTATTATTAACTTATTGTCCTTCACACGCCCATCAATTCTCCCCAACTCTCCTGCCATCCACCTGCATTGGGGGTGGGGGGGGCGGGGCAGATTACAGTGGCCAAATACTCCACCGTCACGTCACGTCTGTGGGCAGAAAAGCAGAGTCAACGTTTCAGGTCGAAGACCCTTTGTCAGAACTGGGAAGGAGCTGCAGAGAGGGTCGGAAATCTCTCTGATTCAAGGGAATCTCTGATCCTTGGGATCAACAGTAAATTGGTATTGGTATTGGTTTATTCTTGTCACTTGTACCGAGGTACAGTGAAAAACTTGTCTTGCATACCATTCATACAGGTCAATTCATTACACAGTGCAGTTACATTGAGTTAGTACAGAGTGCATTGATGTAGTACAGGTAAAAACAATAACAGTACAGAGTAAAGTGTCATAGCTACAGAGAAAGTGCAGTGCAATAAGGTGCAAGGTCACAACAAGGTAGATCATGAAGTATGAGGGAACTGTTCAATAGTCTTATCACAGTGGGGTAGAAGCTGTCCTTAAGTCTGGTGGTACGTGCCCTCAGGCTCCTGTATCTTCTACCCGATGAAAGAGGAGAGAAGAGAGAATGTCCCTGGTGGGTGGGGTCTTTTGATTATCCTGGCTGTTTCACCAAGACAATGAGAGGTATAGACAGAGTCCAAGGAGGGGAGGCTGGTTTCCATAATGCGCTGGGCCGTGTCCACAACTCTCTGCAGTTTCTTGCGGCCCTGGACAAAGCAGTTGCTATACCAAGCCATACAGTAAATGGAGACTGGCTTTGCTATACATTCTCAGGATGGTGACATTCTCAGCATGGGCATTCATTAGCCAATCCTAGACGCCCTCAAGAGTGTGGTGGGTCTGGTAACACCACATTTTTCACCACCAATTTCCATGATATTAATAATGCTTCTTTTATGATGTAAAAATGATTTTGACCCAAGCATGTCAGAAGTTGCAATGCAACACTGGATCAATTTGCCGTGTCCCTGGTGGTACAACCCTTGTCTCACTCAGCCCAGTGAATGCAAGCGTCTGCTCCACCTGTTACCGCATCCTTATTGTTTTTACTGCCCAGGGCGACAGTGGCTAAGATGAGAGGACATCATTTTAAGGTGATTGGAAGAAGGTATAAGGGGGATGTCAGGGGTAAGTTTTTTTTTTACACAGAGAGTGGTGGGTGCGTGGAACGCACTGCCTGCAGAGGTTGTGGGGGCAGATACATTAGGGACATTTAAGAGACTCTTAGATAGACACATGAATGATAGAGAAATAGGGGGTTATGTGGGAGGGAAGGGTTAGATAGATCTTAGAGCAGGATAAAATGTCGGCACAACATTGTGGGCCGAAGGGCCTGTACTGTGCTGTAGTGTTCTATGTTCTGTGTTATTTTACAGATGTGCCAACTGTGACTCTGCCAGATGTGCGCTCCTCCAATTAACCTTTTAGGTAGAAATAAGCAGCAAAAACATCTGTCCACCTGGACCCTTCCAGTCCCTGGAAACCCTTCCAGGATCATTCCGGATGGATGATTACAACATTTCCATCCAGACTCACCAATTCTCAGGAACTGAATTATGAACACGTGCTATTAAAACAAAGAATTAAAAGTGCTCAAACACTGCACACCTCAAAATGTGAAAGTACTTTTATGATCAAAATCAGAGAGATGTTTTCTTCAATTATTACAGGCCCCAAAATCCTAAAGTGTGTTAAAAAGTGTTCCCTGAGCAATGCTAATCAATTATTCATCCCATACCAGTGATTGAGATAAAAACAATGACCTTTTTGATGGAAGATTATCAGCCTGAAACGTTAACCCTGTTTCTCTCTTCACAGATGCTGCCCGATCTGCTGAGTGTTTCCAACACTTTAGTTTAATACAGAATATAGAACAGGAACAGCACAGGAACAGGCCCTTCAGCCCACGATGTCTGGGCCGAACACGATGCCAAATTAAACCGTACATGATCCATATCCTTCCATTCCCTGCATATTTAAAAACCTTTTAAATGCCACTACCGTATCTGCGTCCTTTCATATTGTCTATGAAACCATCGCAATACTGACCACCTCCTGTTTATAATCTCCCCACCTAACCAGTAAAAGGGGAGAACATTACTAAAAAATATTTTCCTAACTTTACAAGTCCCAAATTTAACTCGGTAACACCGAAGGAATTCCTGTGAGATCATGACATGATACAAACCATATTGACTTGAGCTTTTGGGTTCTAAGTTCCCATAGACTTTACAGGTGGTGTACAGTCTAGGAAAAAGAATTCAATGAATTTTAAATGTTATCAATAAAAGCCATTATGGCAGTGAGGTTGTAAACTTATAAGCTGATGGCATTGTTGATATAACGGGAAAACAGGGCAACTGGTCAATTTTTGGTATTTTATCAACCTGACCCTTGGAGTAAAAGCAAACCCTAGTTGATCACTAAAATCTGGCTTGAATGCAGATCTCCAAAGATACCTTGTAAGTGTGGAATAAAGGCAGTGAAGGGTCCGCCAACCATCAATTCACTCTTTGCGTCAATTCCCCACCTTTGCAAAATCCTATTGCCAAACAGGCAACACCTCTGGTTTGTCTCAGCCCCGAAACAGCTGCGCTCTTTGTCAGCTTAATCACTGCGAATTTTGCCAACTCTACAAGCTAAATAAAGGCCACCAAAGTCTAGTTTTGTTTGACACTTTACTGTGTTTCTGGGTCCCATACAGCTTTTTGCACCTCCTGCTGCCAGGTTTTTTTCTCTTTCTTTGACAATATTTTGTAAAATGACCATCATCGACAAATATAATAAAAAATTCATACTTGGAATGGTGCCCAAGTCAATATATGGGACGTCAGCTGTCCGCTTCTCTCTGTTCTTGGCTATCAGGAAAACACCAAGAAATGACAGCATACACCTAGGAATATTGAAACAAGACATTACAGCACTAGTGAAGACAAAACATGCTCTCCATCTGAATTCTGACATCTCACACAATTCTCAAACAGTTCGAGTTTGCAAAAGTTGTTCACACATGCAGTCACTTTTTGAGAATTTACTGGATAGGAAAGCAACTTTGCAAAACCCATTGCAGGCAAGCCCAGTGTTACAGCAGTTTGGGTAATGGAAATTCGCCTTACGGAATTCACAAACCATCTGAGACACAGAGCGAAGATTTGCTCTCATGGAGTTTGTGTGTAAATTTTTATTTTATTTTCAGCTCTCATTTCTTGACGTATGCACAGACGATGTGGCTTCATGACAGAATCATAGAGCACAGAAACGATCCTTCAGTCCAACTCTCCATGCTAACCAAGATGCCCATCCAAGCTAATCCCATTTGCTCACATTTGGCCCATACCTCTTTATTATCCATGCAATTGTCCAACTGTCTTTTAAATGTTGTTAATGTTGTCACCCACTTCCTCCGACAGCTCGTTCCATATATGCACCATCCTGTGTGTAAAAAATGTTGCCCCTCAGGTTCCTATTAAATCTCTCCCCTCTCACCTTAAGCCTATGCCCTCTAGTTCTTGATTCCCCAACCCTGGGAAAAAATGTGCAAATTCACCCTATCTATGCCCCTCATGATTTTATACACCTCTATACAATCGCCCCTCAGTCTCCTACACTCCAAGGAAATAAAAGTCCAAGCCTGCCCAACCTCTCCCCTGTCGTGTTATGGAAAATTGCGACATGGACGGTTTTCCGGGAACTCAACCCCTCTGTGATACGGGAGTCGTCTGTACAACATGTCCCAGCTTAAATTCCAACTTGCGAAGGAGGAATGAGACACTTGGCTGTTGCTGTCACTTACCCAAACAGGAACATGAAGACATTGAGTAAAGCAGCACCATAGAACTCCTGATAAAATATCACACCTGCAATTAAACAGAATTTAAAAATAAACTCTTCTACATCACAGAAAGGGGCATTCAGGCTGGAGAACATCTTCTACCCCACTGTTATCAGACTCTAGAACAGACCTCTTGTACAATAAAGATGAACTCCTGATCTCCCAATCTGCCTCGTCATGGCCCTTGCACCTTATTGTCTGCCTGCACTGCATTTTCTCTGTAACTGCAACACTACATTCTGCCTTCTGTTATTGCTTTTCCCTTGTACTACCTCGATGTACTGATGTACGGAATGATCTGTCTGGATGGCATGCAGACAAAGCTTTTCACTATATCCCAGTACATGTGACAATGATGAACCAATTAGCAACGAAAGTGAACATGCAGATGAAGCAAGTGATTAATGCAGCAAATTTGCACTTCAGCCTGTTTGAAATGAAGGCTGGTTCTTCACTGTACTTGGGAAAATAATAAACCAATTCCCAGTTACGAATTCTGTCCCCCAGGAAGCAATACACCAGTCCCATTCATCTCTCCTTATTCCCCTGCAGACCCTCGGTTCAACAAACACATTCACCCTTCCACTATATTAAATAATGAGACAACTCACTGCACACGCTCCAAACTTCATCACAACTAGTGCCTTGATTAATAACTCTCTCAACTCGTTCAGTTCTGATGCCAATCATTCCAGTTACAATAAGTGACAGATTCGCTGTGCTCAGGGCTTCCATTATCTGTTCTCACTGAACTTTACCTGTGATCACCAGGACTAAATACACGTCTGAGTTGACTTCACCTCTTCACACTCCTATAAAAACAAATCCGTGCATGCGGACATCTCTGGCCTCGTTAGCATTTATTGTCCATCACTAATTTCTCTTGAGTTGAGGAGAGAGTTAAGAGTCAAACAGCCTGGAGTCACGTGTACACCAGATCTGGTAAGGAAACCGGACTTCCTTCTCAGAAAGTTGGTTGTGGGCTTTAGGACAATCTGCTAGTTTTATCTTCACCACTACTGAGATGAGGTATTTAATTCCAAATTTACTGGTGCTGTGTTGAGATTTGATCTTTAGATCAGAATCAGTCAGATTTATTATCACCGGCCATGTGTTGTGAAATTTGTTGTTCTGTGGCAGCAGTACAGTGCAAGACATAAAGACATTAAAAATTACTACGTTACAACAAAAAATAGTGTAAAAGAGTAATAACAAAGTGGTGTTCATGGACTGTTCAGAAATCTGATGGCCAAGGGAAAGAAGCTGTTCCTAAAGCATTAAGAGTAGGTATTCAGGCTCCTGTATCTTCTCCTCGATGGTAGTAACGAGAAGAGGATATGTCCCGGGTGGTGAGGGTCCTTAATGATGGATGCTGCCTTCTTGAGGCACCGCCTCTTCAAGATGTCCTCAGTGGTGGGGAGGGTTGTGTCCATGTGGGAACTGACAGAGTTTACAACCCTCTGCAGCCTCTTTTGATCCTACACATTGGAGCCTCCACATCAGGCGGTGATGCAACCAGTCAGACTGCTCTCCACCGTACATCTACAGAAATTTGCAAGAGTCTTTGGTGACGTACCAAATCTCCTCTACTTTGTTAGGAGCCGCTGGCATTCCTTCTTTGTGATTGCATCAATGTGTTGGGTCCAGGACAGATCCTCTGAGATGCTGACGCCCAGGAACTTGAAGCTGCTCACCCTTTCCACCGCTGACGCCACAGTGAGGACTGGTGTGTGTTCTCCCGACTCCCCCTTCCTGACGTCCACAATCAGTTCCTTGGTCTTGGTGAGATTGAGTGCAAGGTGGTTGTTGCGACACCACCTCGCACTCAATGTCAGCATGACTGGAAGTTTGGACTCTAGTCTATTGATTTAATCATAGGGTTATACCACATGGAAACAGGCCCTTTGGCCCAACTTGTCCCTGCTGACTAAGATGCCTATCTATGCTGATCTGCCTGCATTTGGCATTATACCACAAAAGCCAATGAGATAAGCTCGGTATAACCAGCAGCTGATATTCCTGCATGTGCTAAGTTATAGCTACTCACTTGCTTACTTATTACAACACAAAAGGAGACCATTCAGCCCATATGTTGGCTCCCAGCAGTCCCATTCCCTCTGCTTATATTCCCCTGAATATTATTCCTTCCCACATACTCACCAACTCCCCCTTTTGATTCTCTTTGCCTTTTACTGACACTTGGGGTAATTTACAAATAAACTACCAGCATGGCTTTGGGACGTGGGAGGAAACCGGAGCACCCAGGGGAAACCCACGCGGTCACAGGGAGAGCGTGCAAAGTCCACACAGACAGCACCCGAGGTCAGGATTGAAGACTGAGCTGTGATGAAGAAGCACTAACTGCTGTACCACAGTACCACCTCAGCGAAGGAGAATTCTTGCTCTAGTGTCGTTATTGTTTATTATGCTCACATGTAAATTATGTATAATTTATGCTAATTTATGTTAACTTATGTTTGTCTTTGTCCTGTAATGTACTGTGCTGCTGCTGCAAAGTGCTAATTTTCGTGGCATTTATGCCCCGTGTATCTACTCTGCCTATGACAATAATAAATTTGAAGTTGAATTCCTCGGTCATAATGTCCGACCAAACCTCTGCCATTGCTTTGGGCAATTATTAACCAAATTAATAATCTCTGTCATCTAACTAGCCTCTCATTCACAAAACTTCATAATCCCGAACTGGAAGAGATGAAATTCTCTGCTGAGATACTGTGAACAGTGCAAAGAAACTGATGTGAACAGAACAAATTTCCTTTTTAGAAATTTCAGCAAAATATATATGTTACACACACAAGCACCTGCTGTTACAGAATCCCTGGTTGGGTCGTTCATTATTTCCCTTGTCTGGGTCCAGAATGAGGTGAGTGGAGGGATGTGATTTTAAAATGAGAGTCAGACCATTTAAGGTGATCATTGAAAGGCCGAGGAAGTCTTGAGCCCTCTGCCCCACAATGTTTCGAGGCAGCAGGCCAACTTAAAATCAAGGTTTCTCAAAAAGCCAAAAAAATAATGCTGGAAATTTGAAACAAAAAGATAAAATGCTGGAAACACTCAGCAGGTCAGGCGGTATCTGTGGGGAAAGCAACGGTGTTCGTGTCTCAGATCAAATGACTTTTCCTGAGAGATCTGATGAGAGATCACTGGCTTGGTGTATGAACTGTGATTCACTCTCCACAGAGACAGATTGTCCTACTGAGGACTTCCAGAATTTCCTATTGATAGATAGATAGCACAAGAGACTGCAGATGCTGGAACCTGGAGCAACAAACAATCTGCTGGAGGACCTCAGCGGGTCGAGCAGCATCAGCGGGGGAAAAGGAATTGTCAGTGCTTCAGGTCGAAACCCTGCATCAGAAACATCAATTCCTTTTACCTCACAGATGCTGAATTCCTGCGGTTGCCGTGCAGGTTGATAGGGTGGTTAAGAAGGCGTATGGTGTGTTGGCCTTCATTAGTTGGGGGATTGAGCTCAAGAGCCACGAGGTAATGTTGCAGCTCTATAGAACTCTGGTTAGACCACATTTGGAGTATTGTGTTCAGTTCTGGTCACCCCATTATAGGAAGGATGGGGAAGCTTTAGAGAGGGTGCAGAGGAGATTTACCAGGATGCTGCCCGGATTAGAGAGCATGTTTTATGAGGAAAGGTTGAGCGAGCGAGGGCTTTTCTCTTTGCAGAGGTGACTTGATAGAGGTGTATAAGATTATGAGGGGCATAGATAGAGTGGACAGCCAGCACCTTTTCCCCAGGGCAGCACTGGCCAATACCAGAGGACACCCGTTTAAGGTGAATGGAGGAAAAGTTTAGGGGAGATGTCAGAGGTAGGTTCTTTACACAGAGAGTGGTGGGTGCCTGGAACACACTGCTGGGGGTGGTGGTAGAGCCTGATACAATAGGGACATTGTACAGGCACTTGGATAGGCACATGGATGTAAGAAAAATGGAGGGTTATGTAGGAGGGAAGGGTTAGATTGATCGTGGGGTAGGTTTATATAGGTTGGCACAACATTGTGGGCCAAAGGGCCCGTACTGTGCTGTACTGTTCTATGCTCCTCCAGCAGATTGCTTGTTGCTCCTATTGATAGATTTTTGTTAGGGAAAAGTGTTCTGCATTGTGGAACTGAGGCAAGTGAATGTGGATCAGTAGGTTTAGGGCTGAATGGCCTCCCTTGATTCCTATGTAGTACCCAGGGCACACCCATAAAGTATGGAACTAACTCGATGTCTATACAGCAGGGTTGGAATGTAATGATGTGTTACCAGGACAGCAGTACAGTACCAGGACCTGCCCATTCACAAACTTCACAAACCCGTCCATTCACAGGTCCAAATCCTGGAACTCCCTCCCCAACAGCCCTTCTCACAGCTCCCGTCGGGCAGGAGAGACAGAAGCCTGAAGTCCCGCACCACCAGGTTCAGGAACAGCTACTTCCCTTCAACCATTCGGTTCTTGAACCAGACGGCACAACCGTAATCACTGCCTCAGTGTGGCAACACTAGGACCACTTTGCACTATAATAGACTTTTATTTTTTAATTGTGTTCTTTCTTGTATAGTTTTGTATAATCTGTGTTTTTCTTGTAAATGTTGTGTATCTAATGCTATGTGCCTGTGATGCTGCTGCAAGTAAGTTTTTCATTGCACCCGTGCACACATGGACTTCTGCATCTGACAATAAACTCAACTTTGACTTCACCACCTGGACTGCAGTGGTTCAAGGTGACTCACTACCAACATCTCAAAGGCAGTGAGGGATGGGCAATACATTCTGGTCTTGCCAGCGATGCTCCCATCTAAAAGAAGCTATTTCATGGACAAGATAGAGCGGAAAGGCCAAATCCCTTGCTTAATAAAGTGGAAAGAAATCTTTCAATTTAATGCAATCCCACTCTCTTATTCACCCTCACAAGAAAACAAAGACATAGCTGGTATGTTGTGGCAGAATAAATGCTCCTTGTCCTATTGAACAAGTCAGACCTGGTTTCCGTAACTAAATTAGTAGGTTTGGCAGTACCAGTAACAATAATCAACCGACTGGAACATTCTCTCGAAGATAACATCCCTTCACTGTCACATACGACAACATAGTTGGGGACATATAAGAAAGACTTAATTGAACTGTTGGCTCCAGATGTGGTAGGATATGGAATAGTTATAGGACATAAAAGACATTAGAAGGACCACAGGCTGTTCCTAAAACAATTAACCTCTGGGGAATGCAGGGAGTTCAGGGAGAAATGTTAGGCTTCTGAACACAATGGCCAGGAATATGGCCACTAATGTACAACTGACCTTTGGAGGGACGTGGTGTTGGTCGATTGAACGACAATCTGTTATGATTGGATACTGACCAGAGTAAGAAATCTCACCTTCGATTGGCCAAGAAGTAATAGCTAACTGTTTGTATATTGGTCAAGAAAATGCTCGTCCATGATATGCAACCTTAGAATTTAATGAGACAGGCCACACGCAAGAGTATAATAATCACTGTATGGATTGTGATTTTCAAGTCCCTCCTGGATTTCTGTATCTGAGCGGCTCCCTTGCATATGCTCAAACAAATTGGTGAACAAAGCCACTTGAGTTACAACTGATTAGTACAGAGCAGAGAGGGCGCAGAGGGTAAATGGAAGTCCTACAACCCCCTTCCAGATGGTAGTCGATTTATCAGCAGGAAGATAGACAAATGCGGGATCCTACCTGCAATTATGGCACTGGTCGTAAAGAAAACAAAGTTGATTGGTACCACTTCCGTTGCATTGTAGAGGCGCATGGCTTGGTTCAGAAACCTACGAGGAAACACCATTGTTCTAGTTAAGCAGAAAGAACCAGAATTTGCTCACAGATTTGGTGACCTGGAGAGTTTCATTTCAGAGCTTCACACCCCAATGAAGGAAGGAAGTCCGGCACTGACAGTGTTTCAGGATAATGGGGTCAGTCACGTAGGAAAGAGATGAGGAAGAATTTCCTGGAGTCATACGCCAAAAAAACAGCCTTCAGCCCATTATATCCATGCCAAACATCAAGTACCCATCGACACTAAACTCATTTACCAGCACTTGGTCCGTGGCCTTCTATACTTTGCCCAGATACGTCTTAAAGTTTGTGAGGGTCTCTGCCTCCACCACCATCTCACTCAGTGAGTTCCAGATTCCAACCATCCTCTGGGTGAAAAAGTTCTTCCTCAGATCCCCTCTTACCCTAAACCTTGATCCTCTAGTTTTTGATACCTCTATTAAGGGGAAAAGTTTCCCACCGCCTACCTGGTCTATGCCCCTCATAATTTTGTACACCTCTATCAGGTTCCCCCTCGTTCTCCTCCGCTCCAAGCAAAACAAACTCAGCCTGTCCAGTCTCTTCTCATGTCCCAGGCAACATCTAAAATGGACTTTTTTTGTTCTAATCGTGTTCTTTCTTGTAAAAATTGAGTATAATTTATGTTTTTCTTGTCAATACTGCTTCTATGATGCTCTGTGCCTGTGATGCTGCTGCAAGTAGGTTTTTCATTGCACCTATGCACACATGGACTTGTGCACGTGACAATAAACTCGACTTTGACATCCTGGCAAATCTCCTCTGCACGCTCTCCAGTGCAATCAAGACCTTCTTGTTGTGTGGTGTCCAGACATGTACACAGTGCTCCAGCTGTGACCTAACCAAACGTTTTGTAAAGTTATACCATAACTACTCTGCTCTGTTCTGTACCCTGGCTACTGAAGGTTAGTATCCTGTACATCTTCACCGCATTATCCCTGTTCTGCCACCTTCAGGGATCCCTGGACTTGTACACCCTGAGGTCCCTCTGTTCTTCAGTACTTCTTAGGGTCCCACCATTCAGTGCACATGTCTTATCCTTATTAGTCCTCTGAAAATGCACCACCTCACATTTATCAGGATTAAATTCCATCTGCCATTGCCCTGCCCGTCTTCCCAAAGGTCAGAGAAGGACCAGTCACAATATACCCAGAACACAGAACATAGGAAAATACAGCACGGAACAGGCCCTTCAGCCCATAAGACCGGAATGGATGGATTTTGTTTTACTCAGGGAATCAGAGGATGTGGAGATCGGGTAGGAAAGTGGAGGTGGCACAGGATCAACGTCCTGAATGAATAGGTTCGAAGGGCCGAAGGGCCTACTCCTGCTTCTCTTTCTCATCGTCTTATCTCCATTTTACCATATGGTAAAAACCAAAACACATAAACAACTTGGTCACAGATGCAAAAATCTGTAAGTAGTTTGCGATCCTGATTTCTTGCAATTCACAAGGTCACGAGACGAAGGAGCATTCGGCCCATCGAGTCTGCTCCGCTACCTCACCATGAGCTAAACTATTCTCCCATCTAGCCCCAATTCCCGGCCTTTTCCCCATATCCCTTGATACCCTGACTAATTAGATACCTATCAATCTCTGCCTTAAACACCACCAATGATCGGGCCTCCACAGCTGTATGTGGCAACGAATTCCATAAATCCACAACCCTCTGGCTAAAGGAATTTCTCCTCATTTCTGATCTAAATAGGTACCCTCTAATTCTAAGACTATACCCTCTAGTCCTGGACTCACTCACCAAGGGAAACAACTTAGCCACATCTACTCTGTCCGTACAGCAATTGGACCGTACGGCAACATTGCACCATCTCCCTCACTGCGGAACACAAACCAATGCTAAAACAGTCACACATTGACAGAGGCCGAGAGGCAGGTTGGATTGAAAGGCTCGGATTAGGCCACCCTGTCCGACACGTTTTCCAACGAGACTTACTGTACTTGGAAAATGCAGGACACGATCATGATGACAATCATCAGGTAGAAGATGGGGTACTGGAGCTGAAGCTGGCCTTCGATGGATGTGGTCACCATGCCTGCCACTGCCTTCACAGAGATCACCGTCAGCGAGGCTGGAACGCACAACCAGACGGGTTATTGGATGAGAAGCAGTAAAACTAAACAACACAAAGGCATTGGGCAGGCTTGGGTGGGGCACAGCAGGTAGTGCTGGTGCCTCACAGATAAAACTTAATATGAAGTTCAGGTTCAAGTTGATTGCCCTGTACCTACGTACCCAGGGTATAAATGCCATGAAAATGAGCTTTTTGAGCAGCAGCTCAGTACATTACAGATATGACAAATATAAGACACTCACCAACTTTTATCGATGCACCATAGAAAGCATCCTATCTGGACGCACCACGGCTTGGTATGGCAACTGCTCTGCCTGAGACCGCAAGAAACTGCAGAGAGTTGTGGACACAGCCCAGTGCGTCACAGACACCAGCCTCCCCTCCCTGGACTCTGTCTTTACCTCTCGCTGCCTTGGCAAAGCAGCCAGCATAATCAAAGACCCCACCCACCCGGGTCATTCTCTCTTCTCTCCTCTTCCATCGGGTAGAAGATACAGGAGCCTGAGGGCACGTACCACCAGATTTAAGGACAGCTTCTGCCCCTCTGTAATAAGACTATTGAACGGTTCCCTTATATGATGAGATGGACTCTGACCTCACGATCTACCTTGTTGTGACCTTGCACCTTATTGCACTGCACTTTCTCTGTAGCTGTGACACTTTACTCTGTACTGTTATTGTTTTTACCTGTATTACCTCAATGCACTCTGTACTAACTCAATGTAACTGCACTAATGAATTGACCTGTATGATCGGTTTGCAAGACAAGTCTTTCACTTGTACGAGTGACAGTAATAAACCAATACCAATACCAAAATAAATTAACATAAAGTCCTCATGACTTACACAACAAAATAAACATGATGACATTAATACAAGTTGAGGGAAATATAATTCGAGGTAGAATCCAGGAACACGGGTTCGATCCTGACCCCTGGTACTGTGTGTGTGGAGTTTGCACATTCTCCCTGTGTCCCTTCCTCTGGGACAGTCTACCATGACCCGAGTGTGGGAGGGAAACAGGGATAACCTCAATCCTAGAAAAGCACGGAGAGATTGTTCAGGGGGAAGCTGTGAAGATTTGACTCAGCTCTTACCCAGTAACGAGGACATCAGCAGTAAGATTACAATGTGGTTCAGATGTCTTCTCTTATTGAGATACAGCAAAACGCTGAACAACAGAAACTCCAATGTCTGCAAGAAAGCAGAAAGAAAACAGCATGGTCATGGTGCTGTGCACGTGTAGCTCCACCCAAGGTATTCCCTTCATTAAAGAAAATTATCCAGAAACATATTTTGGGGTTTGAAACTGGGCCTGAGCCTGCATAGAACACAGAACATAGAACACTGCAGCACAGCAACAGGCCCTTCAGCCCACCATGTTGCGCCGGAGTAATTAAGCTAATGATGCCTAATTACACTAATCCCTTCCACCTGCACACGGCCCATATCCCTCCATCCTCTGCACATTCATGCACCTATCTAAGAGCCTCTTAAACGCTATCGTATCTGCCTCCACCACCACCCCTGGCAGCGCATCCCAGGCACCCACCACTCGCTGTGTAAAAAAACTTGCCCCACACATCTCCTTTGAACTTTCCCCCGCTCACCTTAAATGCATGCCCTCTAGTAGTAGACATTTCGACCCTGGGAGAAAGATACCAGCTGTCTACTCTATCTAGGCCTCTCCTAATTTCATAAACTTCTATCAGGTCTCCCCTCAGCCTCTGCCGCTCCAGAGAAAATAACCCAAGTTTGTCCAACCTCTCCTCATAGCACATGCCCTCTAATCCAGGCAGCATCCTGGTGAACCTCTCCTGCACCCTCTCCAGAGCCTCCACATCCTTCCTGTAATGGGGCGACCAGAAGTTAATGCAATTCTCCAGATGCAGCCTGAGGTGACTTTGAAATTATGTGGGTGAGGCGGTCTCTGAAAGTGAGTAACCATTGGAGGAGCAAAACCATGAATGCTGGAAGAACACAGACAGTCAAGCATCTGAGGGAAGAGAAACCAGTTAACATCTCAGGTTGAAGACCCTTATGTGAATCCATGAACACTACCTCATTATTCCTTTTTCCTTTTTTTTGCACGATTTACATAGAACATAACAGCACAGCACAGTACAGGCCCTTCAGCCCACAATGTTGTGCCGACACTTTATCCTGCTCTAAGATCTATCTATCCCTTCCTTCCCACATAGCCCCCCATTTCTCTATCATTCATGTGTCTATCTAAGAGTCTCTTAAATGTCCCTAATGTATCTGCCCCCACAACCTCTGCCGGCAGTGCATTCTACGCACCCATCACTCTCTGTATAAAAAACTTACCTCTGACATCCCCCTTATACCTTCCTCCAATCACCTTAAAATTACGTCCTTTCATGTTAGCCATTGTCGCCCTGGGAAAAAGTCTCTGACTGTCCACTCGATCTATGCCTCTTATCATCTTGTACACCTCTATCAAGTCACCTCTCATCCTCCTTCTCTCCAAACAGAAAAGCCTTAACTTGTTCAAACTATCCTCATAAGACATGCTCTCCAATCCAGGCAACACCCCGGTAAATCTCCTCTGCACCCTCTCTAAAGCTTCCACATCCTTCCTATAATGAGGCGACCAGAACTGAACTCAATACTCCAAGTGTGGTCTGACCAGAGTTCTATAGAGCTGCAACATTACCTCATGGCTCTTGAACTCAATACCCTGATTAATGAAGGCCAACACACCATTACGCCATTTTTTACCCTGGGAAAAGATTCTGACTGTCTACCCTATCTATGCCCCTCATAATTTTATAAACTTCTAACAGGTCTCCCCTCAGCCTCCGATGCTCCAGAGAAAACAATCCAAGTTTGTTCAACCTCTCCTTATTGCAAAGGTTATGAGAGGTGTAGAGAGGGTAGATGATCAACATCCTTTTCCAGTTGTAGTGGTATTGTTTGCAGGGATACACCATATTTACTTTTACAATATGTATAACTTTTATGTCTTTGCATTGTATTGCTGCCACAAAACAACACATTTCACATCATGTGCGTCAGTGATAATAAATCTGATTCTGATCCTGATCATTGTTAAACATTAGAAGAAAGCTGGGTGGTCAGGGAGACCAATCAGAACAAGCCACTTAATGTGCATTAGCTTCCTCATTACAATTAGTTATCTAAACTATTCACTTGTGATATGTGGGCATTAAGGCCAGAAACTCACGCAGACACGGGGAGAACGTACAAACTCCTTACAGACAGCGGCCGGAATTGAACCCAGGTCGCTGGTGCTGTAATAGCATTACGCCAACTGCTACACTACCAAGCAATTTGTTCATAAAGCACAAAGGGGAGTGGAAATCTACTCCCGCCAAAAAGCTGGGGGTCTACTGAAAGTCAAAACTGGGATTGATCACAGTCACGGAGTCATACAGCACAGAAACAGACCCTTCAGCTCCCATCTCCATGCTGAACCTTTTGACCATCTATACTAATCCCATTTGCCTGCATTAGGACTGTATCCTTCTGTGCCTTGCCAAAGTGCCTGCCTAAACGCCTCTTAAATGTAATGACTGTGCCCGCTTCCTCCACCACCTCTGGCAGCGAGTTCCAGATATCAGCCACTCTCTGTGCTAAAAACCTTCCCCCTCAGGTCCTCTTTAAAACACCTTCCTCTCACCTTAAAACTACAGCCTCTTTGGGTATATCCCTACAAACAATACCACTGCAACAGGAAAAAGGTTTTGATCATCTATCCTCTCTATGCCTCTCATAACCTTTGCAATAAGGGGAGGTTGAAGAAACTTGGGTTGTTTTCTCTGGAGTGTCAGAGGCTGAGGGGAGACCTGACAGAAGTTTATAGAATTATGAGAGGCATAGATAGGGTAGACAGTCAGAATATTTTTCCCAGGGTAGAAAGGTCTAATACTAGAGGGCATACATTTAAGGTGAGAGGGGGAAAGTTTAAAGGAGATGTGTGAGGCAAGTTTTGTTTTATACAGAGTGGTGGGTGCCTGGAACAGGCTGCCGGGGGAAAAAGATACAATAGTGGTGTTCAAGAGGCTTTTAGACAGACACATGACTATGCAGGAAATGGAGGGATATGGATCATGTGCAGGCAAATGGGATTAATTTAATTTGGATTCATGGTTGGCTCAGACATTGTGGGCTGATGGGCCTGTTTTTGTGTTGTACTATTGGAACATTGAATAGTACAGCACAGGACAGGCCCTTCGGCCCACAATGTTGCATCAATGTTGTACTGTTCCATCGAGTCATAGAGTAATACAGCACGGAAATAGGCCCTTCGGCCCAACTTGTCCATGCAGACCATGGTGCCCACCTCAGCTAGTCCCATTTACTCATGTTGGACCCATATCCCTCTAAACTTTTCCTGTCCATGTATTTATCCAAATATCTTTTAAATATCATTATTGTACCTGCCTCAACCACTTCCTCTGGCAGCTCAGTCCATAAACCCACCACCCTCTGTTTGAAGAAGTTGCCCCTCAGGTCCCCTTTAAATCTTTCCCCTCTCACCTTAAACCTATGCCCTCTAGTTTTTGGTTCCCTTTTCCTGGGAAAAACGCTGCCTGCATTCACCCGATGTTCTATGTCCCTGCATAATGCCATCGGGTCAGCCCTCAGCCTCCTTCACGCCAGGGAAAACAAGCCTAGACTTCCGATCTCTCCCCATAACTAAAGTCCTCCAATCCAGGCAACATCCTGGTGAATCTCCTCTGCACCCCAATCACATCCTTAATATTGGTTGGTTAGGGGTATTGAGGTAAAACAGACATCTCAGCCTCTTGAGAACATAATTGATAGGGAGGGGCAGCAGTAGTTTATATGGCCCCTTGAGCCATCCCCACTGTCCAATGAGATCATAGCTGATCTCTCTCCTGCCTATAGCTTTCAACCCTTAAGTCGCCACCTTAAACCTGCTCAATGATTCGGCGGCCACAGCCCTCTAAAGTGGAGAACTCCAGGGATTCAAGGACCTCAGGGAAGAAACTCCTCCTCATGGGTAATCCCTATTCGGAAACTATGCCTCTAGCTCTAGACACCCCACAAGGGGGAACGTCCTCTCAGTCGCCTTCAGGATCAATAAGATCACCTCTCATACTCATATACTCTCGCATTTCCTTACGACATGGAAGGAGACCATTTGGCCCGTCGAGGCAATGCTGGCATTCCCATTCATCCTACTCCTCCACATATTTCCCTGCAACCTCACCCCACCCAATTCTCCCGCCCCCTACCTGTACTGGGCCACCTAACCCTCCTGATGCAGGGTTTCTGTTGCCCATTCCTTTCCCTCCGCAGATGCTGTTCGACCGCCAAGTTCCTCCAGCAGACCGTCTGTTGTAGCACGTCCTGTGGGAGGAAACTGGAGCACCCTGAAGGAAACCCGTGCGGTCACCGGGGAGAACATGAAAAGTCCACACGTTCAGAGAGCGTCTGAGGTCAAGAATGAACCTGTGTCACTGGAGCTGAGGGGCAGCAGTGCTAACCGCTGAGCCAATGTGCCGGCCTCCTGCGCCAGCTTCAGCAAGGGACATTCTATCCTCAAAATATATCCACTTGCTCTTCCTCCCTTTCTCAATTTCTCCTTTTCAAATAGAAATCAAATTTATTTTTGGAAGTTGCAGCTGAACCTGCTTCCAACATCCTTTCAAGCATCACCAGGGCGTTAACATATCGGACGACCTGTCCTGGGCCCAGCACACAGATGCAATCACAAGGAAGGTGCACCAGAGTCTTTACTTCCTTAGAAGGTTAGGGGGGGCTCGGCTTGTCACCGAACACTCTAACAAACTTCTACAGATAGGTTAGCGTAACGCCATTACAGCGCCAGTGACCCGGGTTCAATTCCGGCCGCTGTCTGTAAGGAGTTTGTACGTTCTCCTTGTGACTGCGTGGGTTTCCTCTGGGTGCTCCGGTTTCCTCCCACCTTTCTTTTGCAAAGATGTACGGGTTAGGAAGTTGTGGGCATGCTACGTAGGCGCCGGAAGCATGGCAACACTTGCGGGCTGCCCCCAGAGCACTCCACGCAAAAAGATGCATTTCACTGTGTGTTTCGACGTACATGTGAATAATAAAGATATAAAGACAAAGATGTACTGTTGAAAGTATCCTGACTGGTTGAATCACGGTCTGGGACGGCAGCTCAAATGCGCAGGAACGTAAGAAGCTGCAGAGAGTGGTGAGATCTCCCCAATAACATCATGGGATATGGACCAAACGCAGGCAAATGGGACTAGCTGAGAATGGCACCTCGGTCAGCATAGACGAGTTGGGCCGAAGGGCCTGTTTCCCTGCTGTATGACTCGATAGAACAGTACAGTACAGGAACAGGCCTTTCAGCCCACAATGTCTGTGCTGACCATGAATCAAGATTACACTAATCCCATTTGCCTGCACACAATCCATATCCCCACCACTCCCTGCATATTCATGCGCCTATTTAAAAGCCTCTTGAACACCACTGTTGTATCTGCTTCCACCACCATCCCTGGCAGCCCGTTCCAGGCACCCACCCCTCTGTGTAAAAAAACTTGCCCTACACATCTTTAAACTCTCCCCCTCTCACTTTAAATGCATGTCCTCTAGTATTTGACATTTCTACCCTGGGAGAAAGATTCTGTCTACCCTAGCTATGCCCCTCATGATTTTACTGGCACATCCCTTCCCAACAACCAGGCCATGCCATCTTCTCGCAGCTACCATCAGGCAGGAGGTACAGGAACCTGGTGTCCCACACCACCAGGTTCAAGAACAGCTACTTCCCTTCAACTATTCAGTTCCTGAACCAACTGACACAACCCTAATCACTACCTCAGTATAGCAACACTATGACCACTTTGAGATCACTTTGAACTAAAATGGACTTAATCTTGTTTTTAATTGTGTTCTTTCGTGTAAAAATTGTGCATGATGGTACTTAATGAATACTTTACTTCAGTATTCCCTATGGAAAAGGATCTTGGTGATTGTAGTGAGGACTTGCAGCAGACTGAAAAGTTTGAGTGTGTAGATGTTAAGAGGACATGCTGGAGCTTTTGGAAAGCATCAAGTTGGATAAGTCGCCGGGACCGGATGAGATGTACCCCAGGCTGCTGTGGGAGGCGAGGGAGGAGATTGCTGAGCCTCTGATGAAGATCTTTGCATCATCAATGGCGACGGGAGAGGTTCTGGAGGATTGGAGGGTTGCAGATGTTGTTCCTTTATTCAAGAAAGGGCATAGAGATAGCCCAGGAAATTATAGACCAGTGAGTCTGACTTCAGTGGTTGGTAAGGTGATGGAGAAGATCCTGAGAGGCAGGATTTATGAACATTTGGAGAGGTATAATATGATTAGAAATAGTCAGCATGGCTTTGTCAAGGGCAGGTCCTGCCTTATGAGCCTGATTGAATTTTTTGAGGATGTGACTAAACACGTTGATGAAGAAAGAGCAGTAGATGTAGTGTATACGGATTTCATCAAGGCATTTGATAAGCTACCCCATTGCAAGGCTTATTGAGAAAGTAAGGAGACATGGGATCCAAGGGGACATTGCTTTGTGGATCCAGAACTGGCTGGCCCACAGAAGGCAAAGAGTGGTTGTTGATGGGTCATATTCTGCATGGAGGTGTGCCTCAGGGACCTGTTTTGGGACCCATACTCTTCGTAATTTTTGTAAATGACCTGGATGAGGAAGTGGAGGGATGGGTTAGTAAGTTTGCTGATGACACAAAGGTTGGAAGTGTTGTGGATAGTGTGGAGGGCTGTCAGAGGTTACAGCGGGACATAGATAGGATGCAAAACTGGGCTGAGAAGCGGCAGATGGAGTTCAACCCAGATAAGTGTGAAGTGGTTCAATTTGGTAGGTCAAATATGATGGCAGAATATAGTATTAATGGTAAGACTCTTGGCAGTGTGGAGGATGAGAGGGATCTTGGGGTCCCAGTCCATAGGACGTTCAAAGCAGCTGCACAGGTTGACTCTGTGGTTAAGAAAGCATGCAGTCCTTCATCAATCGTGGAATTGAATTTAGGAGCCGAGAGGTAATGTTTCAGCTATACAGGTCCCTGGTCAGACCCCACTTGGAGTACTGTGCTCAGTTCTAGTCGCCTCACTACAGGAAGGACGTGGAAGCCATAGAAAGGGTGCAGAGGAGATTTACAAGGATGTTGCCTGGACTGGGGAGCATGCCTTATGAAAACAGGTTGAGGGAACTCGGCCTTTTCTCCTTGGAGCAACGGAGGATGAGAGGTGACCTGATAGAGGTGTATAAGATGAGGAGAGGCATTGATTGTGTGGCTAGTCAGAGGCTTTTTCCCAGGGCTGAAATGGTTGCCACAAGAGGACACAGGTTTAAGGTGTTGGGCAGTAGGTACAGAGGAGATGTCAGGGGTAAGTTTTTTACTCAGAGAGTGGAGTGTGTGGAATGGGCTGTCGGCAACGGTGGTGGAGGCGGATACAATAGGGTCTTTTAAGAGACTTTTGGATAGGTACATGGAGCTTAGAAAAACAGAGGGCTATGGGTAAGCCTAGTAATTTCTAAGGTAGAGACATGTTCAGCACAGCTTTGTGGGCCGAAGGGCCTGAATTGTGCTGTAGGTTTTCTATGTTGCTATGTTTCTATAACTTATGTTTAATTTATGTTTTTCTTGTGAATGCTGCTTATCTGATGTTATGTGCCTGTGATGCTGCTGCAAGTAAGTTTTTCATTGCACCTGTGCACACATGTACTTGTGCATCTGACAATAAACTCAACTTTGACTTTGGTCTCGACAATCACTGGAACCAAGTGCTAATTCCCCTCTGGAATTTGGGATCCTCCTGAGCTCTTAGCACGAGACAATAAAAGGTCACACCCTTTGTCCAATCACTTCAGTTTTCTGGGGACAGTGTCCAGTAGTCATTGGGTTACAAGACATACAGTAACAGAAGGTGAACAATGTCTGCGATAGACTGTCTGTGCCCCACCGTAGTTCACATAATCCCTTACCAAGTAAACCAAGAACTCCCAGCTAACAATGTAGTTCTGGATCTTAATGGCTGTGATTGCCTGTTGACCGCTAATGGCAAAGGTCACTAGAAGGTAGGTTCCCAGAACAGCCAGCGATCCCCCTGCAGAGGAAGCAAACACAACGCATCTTTAACACATTTAACGGACCAAGTCCAATCAGTATTACGTCACTGCCCGATGTTAAATGCATAACTGGGAATTGCTTCTCTTCCCCTGGAGTGAAACACGGCACCGATCATTTCAGGTGGTATTGGGTCGATCTGTAAGTACATCTGGTCACTTTCTGTCATGAGTCTCCCTCGCATCCCTACAATAGTCTCGCATGCGATGATGTCATTCCCCATGCATTGCTGCTGTTACAGCACTCTGAGTGAACTTAGTCCAAGTTCTCCAGAAAAGAACCATTGCTGGGCATTCCCAATTCTTTTCAGACTGCAACCTGTATCAGGTCCTTCGTCCTTCGTACACCCACGCCCCCAATAACCCCTCACAGTCACTCCCCCCACCCCCAAATCACTTCAGTTCCCCAACCCCGCATCCTCCCAAGTCTGGGATCTCCGATCAGTCAAGACAGAATCTCGGTCGTTTGTGCGTGACCTTGACTTCCATCAGCTCCACTCTGAGCCCCCTGTCCCTGCCCCATTGCCGATCATCAGCCCAAACTCCAATCCTCAGTTGCTGTCTCTCTCCCCTCCTTAAATCAGAACACTCCCCACCCCGACCCCTGACTCAAGGTGCAGTAGTAATCCATTTCCCACCCTCCCCCACAATTTCAAGGCACAGACTGACCCCTTCTGTCCGTCAGACATGGTCCAATTGGGCTTGTGCTTGCTGGCCACCTCCACACCCCCCTCCTCGCCCAACCTTCCCGATTTCCTGGGCAGCAAAGATCCAACCCTGAGAACTTGCGACCAAAGCGTGCATGACTGAAAGAGCCACCACCTCCACCACAACACTCGAGGGTTTATGAGGATGTTGCCAGGACTTGAGGGACTGAGTTATAGGGAGAGGTTGAGCAGGCTGGGACTGTATTCACTGGAGCGTAGGAGACTGAGGGATGATCCTATAGAGGTGTATAAAATCATGAGGGGCATAGACAGGGTGAATGCACTCTTTTTCCCTGGGTTGGGGAATCAAGGACTAAAGGGCATAGGTTTAAGGTGAAAAGGGCGAGATTTAATGGGAACCTGAAGGGCAACATTTTCACCCAGAGGGTGATCCGTATACGGAATGAGCTGCCAGAGGAAGTGGTTGAGGCAGGTACATTAAGAACATTTAAAAGACACTTGGACAGGTACATGGATAGGCAAAATTTAGAGGAATATGGGCCAAATACAAGCAAGTGGAACTAGCTTAAGTGGAATTCTTAGTCAGCACAGAGGAGTTGAGCCAAAGGGCCTGTTTCCGTGCTGTATGACTCTGTGACTCCATGACGAGTCACCAGTAAACAAAGGGAGTTATCACAGCCTCAACTCAGAGACAAGTTAGAACATCCAACTCACCACCATGAGGAATATGATCAAAATGACAGTGGAGTGTGGGAGGAGACTCCAATGTAGGCCAGTGACACCCATTGGCTGTTTTCCCTGCTCTGATTTTAATGTAATTCAAATTAAACATCGGCTCACATTTAATCCCAATCTCTGGGCTGCTCGCAAATCTTACTGTGCAAGAGCTGGATGCGTGACCATTAACCCAGGACAAATGCTTCTCTTGCTTTTACAGGTAATTGTCTCACACGTATTCACTTAAAGCATCTCTGGGGTAGCCACTGACTCCAGAGTCATGAACAAAGGGACAAAACAAGGGGCCCGTCATTTAAAACTGAGGTGCATAGAAAGTTCTCGTCTCAGAGGGTGGTGAATCTCTGGAATCCTCTGCCCCTGAGGCCAGATCATTGGATACGTTTAAGGTGCAGATAGATAAATGTTTGAATGATCGAGGAATTAAGGGTGAGGGGGAACTAGTACAGGATTTGAGAACTAGTACATAACTAGTACAGTTGATGGGGAACTAATACAGGAAAGGAGGAATCCATAGATCAGCCATGGAGACACGAGAGACAGCCGATGCTGGAATCTGGAGCAACACACAAAAGGTGCGGGAGGAACTCAAGAGGGTCAGGCAGCATCTGTGGAAGGAAATGGACAGTCGACACTTCAGGGTCGCTACCTGAAAACCTGAAACGTCGACTGTCCATTTCCCTCCATAGATCAGCAATGATTATATTAAGTGGTCGGGCAGGGACCTGGTGGCCTACTCCTGCTCCTATTTTCTGGTGTTCTCGAGACAAATCCACAGGAGGGAAGGGAGAAAGTTGATGAGCTTGTGGGTTACAGGGGAGTAAGTGGGCGAATGGGATTGATGGGATCGCTTCAAGACCAGGCATGGACCTAATGGGCCAAATGGCCTCTTACGTTGTAAGACGTTATGAGGAATATTTCTGCTAACCTACATGGTAGCGTAATGCTACTTACAGCGCCAGTGACCCGGGTTCAATTCCGGCTGATGTCTGTAAGGAGTTTATACGTTCTCCCCGTGACTGTGTGGGTTTCCTCCGGGTGCTCCGGTTTCCTCCCACATTCCAAAGGCGTACAGGTTAGGAAGTTGTGGGCATGCTATGTTGGCGCCGGAAGCGTGGTGACACTTGCGGGCTGCCCCCAGAACACTCTACGCAAAAGGTGCATTTCACTGTGTATTTCGATGTACATGTGACTAATAAAGGTATCTTATCTTAAACAGAATATTATAGAAAATATGAGTTACCCAAGATATCTGAAGAGCGCAGTTTTTCCTTCAGGAATACCACCGAAATTGCTGCACTCGCTAAACGAAAAATAATATTGTTTGGTATTAGTACGGGGTTCACACACTTGTCTCATCAGGAAGCAAAAGGAACAACAATTCGTTGGTGCAGACACTGGTTCTACGATCACTATCTTCCACCGTTGGAAACTTACCAGATTCAGTAAAGGTCTTCTTGGGCCGTCCTGGAGGTATACATCCAGGGGAAAAGTGCTCCCACCTCCTGGGCTGTGGGTTCAAATCCCACTCCAGACACTTGAGCACTAGGGTGCAGCCAGATCGCCAGAGGTACTGAGACCAAAGTACACTCTAGTCACGCAGTAAATGGGTGGTATACTGACAGCTTCGTGTTGTACACTGCTGAAATCCAGCTCGATTGATTCGATAGAGCCAAATTTTAGAATACGATGCACCACTGTTGGTACATTGAACATTTACCATAAATGGAGAGATATGGATCATGCGCAGCAGAAGAGATTTAGCTTCATTTGGCATCATGTTCGGTGCAGACATTGTGGGCTGAAGGGCCTGTTCCTGTGCTGTACTGTTCTATGTTCGATGTTAAATGGCTGAGGACTAATTTTATCCCATTATCTTTTGCAGGAAATTTTAAAATAAAACTCTGCCTGTCCTAGAACACAGAACAGAACAGCACAGGAACAGGTCCTCTGACCCATGATGTTTGCACTAAACATGATCAAGCTCAGGTGGACACCTTGGTCGGCATGAACGAGTTCCTTGAGCAGATTGTCTGTTGCTTACCCCACTGTGATAAGACTATTGAACGGTTCCCTTACACGATGAGATGGACTCTGACCTCACGATCTACCTTGATGTGACCTTGCACTTTATTGCACTGCACTTTCTCTGTAGCTGTGACACTTTACTCTGTACTGTTATTGTTTTTACCTGTACTACCTCAATGCACTCTGTACTAACTCAGTGTAACTGCACTGTGTAATGAATTGATCTGTACGATCGGTATGTAAGACAAGCTTTTCAATAATAAAATTGACAATAATAAACCAATACCAGTACCACGTTCCAACCTACAGTCTCTCGTGTCACCACATTACAGGCTGTTGTGCTCCTGGGACATCCCAAGGTTGTCTGTGTGTTGAACACCTGGGAATAACTTTCTGTTTATTCATGTCCATTGCTGAAAATTGCCCAGATCTCCACAACCTGAGAATTTAACTCCCATCCCTCCTCTGTGTAGCACCCTCCCTGTGCAGTCTCCCCCCACCCAATCCCCATCCACAGGAAGCAACAACAGGTCTGGACGAGGGAGGGAGATTGCAGGTAGCAGGGAATACGACGGAAGGGTCCCAGACAGAAAGAGGTGGCTGTCAAAGCAATTAGACTGAGAATGGACAGGTCCAAATACATGGACTCATATCTGCAACCTCCTCCACCCTACAACCCTGAAAGACTTTTGCCCTCCCCTCATCCCACCCCCTTCAGCGGCCCTGAACTTTATCAATCCACCATTCATGACCTTGCCTTCAGTCCCAAGCTCTGGAACACCCTCCTTAAATCTCTCTCCTCCTTCAATGCCCCACAAACCTTCCCCTCTCTGACTGGACACCTGGTCTGGTCTCTCCTCGTGCAGCTTGGAATCCAGTTTCACACTCAGAGCTGTGAGAACATTAATATTTATTCAGGAACTGGTCACACAGATCAACAATTCTAGTCAGCAATCCAACCCAGTGCAGCAGTAATGATTTTTATCATGGGTAACCATAGAAACAAGGGAGTTATTTGAAGCTTCTCACTGTGATCACGTTGGGTTAACTTGATTGCTAATGAACTAGTCAGTGTAAAACAGTACAAAATAACTATACCAACATTTGAGTGCCGTACAGAGGGAGTGCTGCAGTGACACAAATACTGTTTTATCAGATTAAAGCAAAGGTTCCATCATAGAACTGTACAGCACAGGAACAGGCTCTTCAACCCACCATATCTGTGCTGACCATGATGCCAAATTAAACTAAATCTCTTCTGCCTGTACATGATCCATATCCCTCTATTCCCTGCATATTCATGGATCTGTCTAACAGCCTCTTAAATGCCAACATTGTATCTGCCTCCACCACCACTCCTAGCAGCACATTCCAGGCACCCACCACTCTCTGTGTAAAAAAACTTGCCCCGCATATCTCCTTTAAACTTTCCCCCTCTCACCTTAAATGCATGTCCTCTAGTACTTGACATTCCTCTCCCTGGGAAGAAGATTCTGACTGTCCACCCTATCTATGCCTCTCATAATTTTATAAGCTTCTATCAGGTCTCCCCTCAGCCTCCGACGCTCCAGAGAAAACAACCCTCTAATCCAGGCAGCATCCTGGTAAACCTCTTCCACACCCTTTCCAAAGCCTCTACATCCTCCCTGTAATGGGGCGACCAAAACTGCACGCAATACTCCAAGTGCGGCCTAACCAAAGTTTTAGACAGCTGCAACATGACTTCCTTACTCCTATACTCAGTATACTGGCCGATATTTATTTCCCAATCAATAGATTGTGCTGTTTGTGGGAGCTTCCTGTGCAAAAATTGGTTGCTGATTTTCCTTCATAAAAATTTTAAAGTTTTTCACTGGTTGTAAAGTGCTTTCTAACGCTGCAAGTTTGTGAAAGGCGCTACAGAAATGCAAATCTCTATTTCTTTAGGCTACTCCTGTTTGCAGATATATTTACGGATGTGAGCAGCTGTGTCCTTCTCCCGTTGCAGCTGTCTTCGACTCCAAAGGAACAGAGAGTTTGCTGGCTTCTTCACTTGTCCAGGTGCCCAGGAATCAGAAGGCACTCAGGTAGGACAATGTTCAGTGGGACTTGGGCCGAGGCTGTGGGCACTGTGACAGGGTGCTGCACTTCTCTATCCTTGACAACCTGTTGCCTGAGGTTCAGGTCAGGTCCAGGGGTCTGGTGGCGGGAGCGATGGCTGAGGGTGGGGTTGGGGAGGAAGGTACAGTGCTCAGTCAGAGAGTATCTGATGGACAGGGAGGGGTCAGGAGGGGGTCTCTCGGATGAAGGTAGCAGATGTTTTTTGTCCTCCCCTCCCCCCATGGGGGGCCTGCCTCCATACCTTTGACCCATCCCCAAGTGGATCTGCTCTCCCCTCCTCCCACGCACCTGCCTATCACTATCTCCTACCTGCATCTACCTATCACCACCTTGTGCCCACCCCGCCTCCCCTCTTTTGTCCACCTATCACTGCTCTGCTTTTCCCTCCTATATATTGGGCTTCCCCTTTTACTATCCTAAATCCTGAAGGAGGGTCCTGACCCGAAACTCTGACCGTCTGCTTTTCCCCACGGATGCTGCCTGACCCGCTGAGTTCCTCCAGCATCTTGTTTCTTTTCCCCATCGAGATCCCGGCATCAGCAGTCCTTTGCTTCTTCGGATGAAGTTTAACCTGGGGATGGTGGGGGCTGGGCAGGGTCGTCGCTATGGGAGGTCATTGCTATGGGAGGTTGTCAGGAGTGATTGGGTGTGGTCAAGGATCAAGCATGGATTGCAGGTCTGGACTACTTTGTCAAAGAGTCATACTGCATGGAAACAGGCCCTTCAGCCCAACTCATCCATGCTGACCAAGATGCCTACTGAGCTAGTTTCACTTGTCTGCATTTGGCCCATATCCCTCTAAACCTCTCCTATCTAATACAGCTGTCTAAATGTCATTTAAATATTGTAGTTGTACCTTTACCACTTCCTCTGGCAGCTCTTTCCATACACCCACCACCCTCTGTGTGAGAAGTTGCCTCTCACGTCCCCTTTAAATCTTTTTCCTCTCACCTTAAACCTATGCCCCCTAGTTTTACAGTCATAGAGTTGTACAGCATGGAAACAGGCCATTCAGACCAACTTGTCCGTGCTGACCAAGTTGTCTACATGAGCTAGTCCCATTTGCCTGCATTTGGCCCAAAACCCTCTAAACCTTTCCTAACCATGTACCTGTCTAAATGCTTTTTTAAATGTAGTAGTTGTACCTGCCTCTACCACTTCCTCTGGCAACTCACTTCTTAGACCCACCACCCTCTGTATGAAAAAGTTGCCCCTCAGATCCCTTTTAAATCTTTCCCCTCTCACCTTAAACCTGTGCCCTCTTGTTTTAGACTCCCCTACCCTGGGGAGAAGACTGTGACCATTCAGCTTATGTAAGCCCCTCATGATTTTATGAACCTCTATAACATCACCCCTCAGCCTCCTAAGCTTCAGGGAAAAAAGTCCAAGCCTGTCGAGCATCTCCTTATAACTTAAGTCCTCCAGTCCTGAACATCCCTGTGAATCTTTCCTGTACCCGTTCTAGTTTAATGACAACCTTCCTATCAGTAGGCAACCAGAACAGCATACAATACTCTGTGTGGTCACACTAACGACTTGTACAGTTGTAACATGACATCCCGACTTCGACACTCAATGCCCTGACTGATGAAGGCAAGCATGCCAAACGCCTCCTTCACCACCCTGTCTACCTGTGTTGCCACTTTCAGGGAACTATGTACTTGTTTGCATAGGTCTCTCTGTTCTACAACGCTCTCCAGGGCCCTGCTATTTACTGCACAAGTCCTGCCCTGGTTTAACTTACTGTATCAAAGTGCAACATCTTTCACTTGTCCAAGTTAAATTCCATCTGCCATTCTTTGGCCCGCTTCCCCAGTTGATCTAGATCCTATTGTAATCTTTGATACCTTCTTCACTGCCCACTTGGGTCACAGTCTTGGAATAAGTAGATTAGGAGAAATGGGGAGTGTGAAGCTTTGGAGTAATCTACCTCAGAGAGCTGTGGACGTTCACTCATTGAGTGCAAGATGGAGAATGATCAATAATTGAATATTGAAAGAATATGGGGATCGGGCAGGATTGTGGACTTCAGGCACAGAATCGGCCTCGATCTCATCAACAGGCTTAGCAGGAACAAGGGGCCAAGTGGGTAATTCATGCACCTATCCCATACGTATTGTGTGCACCCAACATCGCGCAACCCTTCCAAATAACCTAAACTAAACAGAGAAAGCTCGAGAAACTCATCAGGTCAGGCAGCATTTGTGGAGAGAGAAACAGCATTCATGTTTCGGGTCAATGGCCTTTGATCAGGTCTGCAGAAAGACAGATGTCAAACATGCTCTAACTTGCGGAGGAGAGGGACAGGTAGACAGAACAACGAGACTCTCTGTGATAGGGTGCAGACCAAGAGAAGTCTGCCTCTTCATTGTTTTGAAACAACAACTGGCTGTAAATCATCTTGAAGCATCTTTATATCATGAAATGTACAATGTAAAAGTGTCTTCCTTTCCAGATGTTTATCTGCCCTCTGAAGAACCTCCCCACATCACTGAAAACAAGGGGCGATCTCTAAAATGTCCCAAACCTCATTCCCAGCTCCTCTGGATAATTCAAACCTAAAAAAAATTTATACTAAAATTTTAGTGTAGATTATGGAGCCAATGGTGCAAGAATGCTATGTAAATGCTGGCTTCATCTCCCAAATTCTTTGTCACCATAGCAACCGCAATCAGTGAGGGTAGGCAGCAACACCTCCGGCACGATTATTCTCAACACTGGTGCCCCACAAGGCTGTGTCCTCAGCCCTCTACTCTACTCCCTATATGCTCATGACTGCATGGCCAAATTCTGCTCTAACTCCATCTACAAATTTGCAGATGATACCACTGTAGTGGGCCATACCTCAAACAACGATGAGTCAGGGTACAGGAAGGAGATAGAGAGCTTAGTGACATGGTGTCATGACAACAACCTTTCCCTCAATGTCAGCAAAACAAAAGAGCTGCTCATTCACTTCAGGAAAGGGGGCGGTGTACATGCACCAGTCTGCATCAATGGTGCTGAGGTCAAGAGGGTTGAGAGCCTCAAGTTCCCAGGAGTGAACATCACCAATAGACTGTCCTGGTCCAAACCGGTGGACGTCTCGAACAAGAAAGTTCACCAGTGCCTCTACTTCCTCAGGAGGCTAAACAAGTTTGGTATGTCCCTTTTGACACCAACTTTTATCGATGCACCATTGAAGGCATCCTATCTGGATGCATCACAGCTTGAAAGGCAAGTGCTCTGCTTGGGACTGCAAGAAACTGCAGAGAGTTGTGGACACAGCCCAGCACATCACGGAAACCAGCCTCCCCTCCATGGACTCTGTCTTTACCTCTCGCTGCCTTGGCAAAGCAGCCAGCATAATCAAAGACCCCACCCACCCGGATCATTCTCTCTTCTTCCCTCTCCCATCAGGCAGAAGATACAGGAGCCTGAGGGCACACCCCCAGGCTCAAGGACAGTTTCTATCCCACTGTGATAAGACTATTGAACGGTTCCCTTATACAATGAGATGGAGTCTTGACCTCACAATCCGCCTTGTTATGACCTTGCACCTTATTGTCTACCTGCACTGCACTTCCTCTGTAGCTGTGACACTCTACTCTGTATTTTGTTATTGTTTTTACCCTGCACTACCTCACTGCACTGTGTAATGAATTGATCTGTATGAACGGTATGCAAGACAAGTTTTTCACTGTACCTCGGTACAAGTGACAATAATAAGGCAATACCAATACCTACCAGAGGAAAGTGCTTCCCAATTTAATTTGGGCCAGTGGTGAGGAACACTACAATTTAACAACAAGAAAAGGTAATCTTTCCCTGAGGCAATCCACCCGACCAGCATCACCTTTGAAACAACCGACAGATTAAAACTGTGGCCCGATTTCTCTGGGACCACAAAGCCTACCTGGTGCATTAACTTCTCCGGAGGTACAACCGTAACATTTATATAACCGCAGCATGTTTCGATCACAATTTGTCTATGGGCAGCAGGGGTAGATCCGAGTGAGGAAAGGAGGGAGCTGTCTCGATTCCGTGCCTTTTACAATCTCAGGATGTCCAAAACGCAAACGCCAGAAGACACACAGCAAGATCCCACCAGCCACAGTACCATAATGGCCAGATATATTAATTTTATTTTTCAGTGACCATCAGATAAAGTACTGCCCAGAACACAGGGATGAACTCTCCTGCGAAATATCACCACGGGGTCCTTTTCACCCATGGGGGCTCAGTTTCATGTGTCCTTAACTGGCACAGCCAAATTCTCATTGTAAGTATTCCTGTCAACTCTAAGGTTGGGACATTTTACTGAGTTAAGTACAAGTCACGGTGTTTAATCTGACCGACAAGCCACATTGGCATCTTGAGGAGGGGAGAGGGAGGGATCAGTTGCCTGTGCAGAGGATTGTTGGGGCAATTAAAATCCAATTGCAAGGCGTAAACCTCCATGTGACTCCCAGTCAGTCTGTTTCAGTCTCATAGAACATAACAGCACAGTACAGGCCCTTCAGCCCACAATGTTGTGCCGACATTTTATCCTGCTCTAAGATCTATCTAACCCTTCCCTCCCACATAGCTCCCCATTTCTCTATCATTCATGTGTCTATCTAAGAGTCTCTTAAATGTCCCTAATATATCTGCCCCCACAACATCTGCCAGCAGTGCGACCCCACACCCACCACTCTCTGTGTAAAAAACTTACCCCTGACATCCCCCTTATACCTTCCTCCAATCACCTTAAAATTATGTCTCCTCATGTTAGCCATTGTCGCCCTGGGAAAAACTCTCTGACTATCCACTCAATCTATGCCTCTTATCATCTTGTACATCTCTATCAAAGTCACCTCACTCTCCAAAAAGAAAAGCCCTAGCTCGCTCAACCTATCCTCATAAGACATGCTCTCCAATCCAGGCAGCATCCTGGTAAATCTCCTCTGCACCCTCTCTAAAGCTTCCACATCCTTCCCATAATGAGGCGACCAGAACTGAACACAATACTCCAAGTGTGGTCTGACCAGAGTTCTATAGAACTGCAACATTACCTCGCGGCTCTTGACCTCATCTACAACTGTGCCTGGACTCTTTGGACACTGGGTATATTCACTGTTATGGTTCATACAGCACAGAAACAGGCCCTTCGGCCCACTGGGTCAGTGTTAACCATCAACCGCCCATTTGTACTAATCATTCACTAATCCCATTTTATTTTCCCCACATTCCCATCAATCCCTCCCAGATTCTACCACGAGGCAAGTTACAGCAGCCAGTTAACCTACCACACATCTTTGGGATGTGGGAGGAAACCCGCACGGTCACAGGGGGAACGCGCAAACTCCACACAGACAGCGCCGGAGGTCGGGATCGAACCCAGGCTGTTGAAGCAGCTGTTTTTCAGCCACGTGACCCATGGGCTGACTGAATATTTGCTCGCTGCTCTGTAATTCCAGAAAATACCAACACCTTGACAGAGTTCTGATTGGAAGCATTGGAATTTCATTGGGACGGAATATGTGTTCCAGGATCTAAGGCAGTCGGGGACCAAAAACAGATGAAGAACCATTGGAACGCAGTCAGGATGGTAGGTTTCCTTTAAACTCATTTACAGGATGTGGGCAAAATTGCATCCTCCTAGTTACATGTGAGACAAGCATCTCCAAAGAATCAAAAGGTGAGACAGCACAGAAGCAGGCTCTTCGTCTCACCAAGTCTACAATGACCATCAAGCACCCACCTATACACTAACCCTACCCCAACTCATTTTGATCTCCCCCACATTCCCATCAATTTCCCTCTAGTTTTTTCCATTCATTTTAGTAGCCAGCACTTACGTAGTGTGGTCACATCATTGGCTTCATAATCTACACTGAAATGTTAATATTAATGTTTACAGCGGCCAACTTACCTACCAAGCTGCACATCTTTTGAGATGTGGGAAGAAACTGGAGCTCCTGAAGGAAACCCACATGGTCACAGCGAGAACATGCAAAGTCCATACAGCACCAGAGGTCAGATCCAACCCTGGTCGCTGGAGCTTTGAGGCAGCAGCTCGACGAGCTGCACCGCTGTGCCCTACTTCTTGTTAGCAAGTGTGAGAGCCTTAGTGAACCAGAGAGGTTTGTTCTGACAATCCGGTCACGTTTACTGATGCCAGCTTTTCAAATCCAGAATTTTTTAAATTAAATAAATAATGAGAATGTTCCCCAGATAATATGATGGGGTCACGACCTCAAAACAAGGAGCAGGGATGTGGAGAAATGTGTTCACTCAGAGGATGGTGACTTTGGATTCCTCCATCCACACACTACGACTATCCATCATTCACAAATCTCTGGGACTACTGGATTGCTTTTATTGGTATTGGCTTATTATTGTCACTTGTACTGAGGTACAGTGAAAAACTTCTCTTGCATACCAATCGTACAGGTCAATTCATTACACAGTGCAAGCAGCTTGCAACGAGTCGCCACGCTCCAGCGCCATTTTACACAGGGTTAGTGCAGACTCAATGGGTTCAATGGCCTCCTTCCATGTTGTAACCATTCTGTGAAGCTAGTTGGCCCATTGAACCTATACCAGCTCTCAGTGGCACAACCTGTCAGTCCCATTCCCCTGCTCTTTCCTCAAACTATTCTCTCAAGTGCCTACCCAATTCCTTATTGAAAGGCTTGTGACCATCTTCTCCCACCTCCCCACACAGAGTAAAAAAGAAAGCTTCTCCTCACCTTCTCTTGCAATTTTGCCCCCAGCTTTTAAACCTATATCCACTGATTCTTAAACCTATCGGGAAGAACTTCCCTCTGTCTCCTTAACCCAACTCTTCGTGGTCAGGTACACCTCTTGACCCCAAAGTATCTCAAAGGGGACACAATGGTAAGGTGAGGTGATTCATAGAGTCATGCAGCACGGAAACAGGTCCAAGTGGTCTATGCCAACCAAGATGCCCATCTAAGCTAGTCCCATTTGCCTGCGTTTGACCCATATCCCTCTAAACCTTTCCTATCCATGTACCTATCCAAGCGTCTTTTAAATGTTGTTATTGATGAGATGGACTTATACGATGAGATGGACTCTTGACCTCACAATCTACCTTGTTGTGACCTTGCACCTTATTGTTTACCTGCAATGCACTTTCTCTGTAGCTGTGACACTTTAGTCTGCATTCTGTTATTGTTTTTACCCTGTACTACCTCAATGCACTGTGTAATGAATTGATCTGTACGAACGGTATGCAAGACAAGTTTTTCATTGTACCTTGGTACAAGTGACAATAATAACCCAATACTGTACCTGCCTCATCCACTTCCTCTGGCAGCTCGTTCCACATACCCAGCTTCTCCGTGTGGAAAAGCTGCCCCTCATGTTCCTATTAAATCTTTCCCCTCTCACCTTAAACCTACGCTCTCTCGTTCTTGATTCCCCAACACTGGTGATTTCCCAAACAGGCAGCAGGTCATCCTTACCAATAACAGACACGCATCCCAAGGGAGCAACCAGAGTAGCCGGAGCAAATCCGTAGGCAGCAAAGTTCCCCAGCTCACCCAATCCCATCAGGAAGATTCCACACCACCATAGCTTGCTCTTGTAATAAGGTGTTAGACTTTCTTGACATAATAATCGGACATGTGTATATTTCTGTGGCAGAGGAAACAAAAATTGTGGGATTACTGACAAGAAAACACCTTGACAACATTAACAAGTCTGTCAGCAAATTAAATACTCTTCTTGTCATGTGAAAATATTCAATAAATACTTCTTTAAGCATTAGATAAAAAGGAAAATTTCACAATGCAATTAAACTGTATGGAATTTTTCCAACACACGGAATAGGGGAGCATCCGAGCATGATAGAGTCTGCCGGCCGTATTCTCCCTCCCCCCCGTCCCGGTCCTCCACTCCCAGGACACAACCACTGCTTCCATCTGCTCTCTGGAGTTCTGTGTGCAGTTCCGGTCGCCCTGTTTCAGCAAGGATGTGGAGGCTTTGGAGAGGGTGCAGAAGGGGTTCATCACGATGCTGCCTGGATTAGAGAGTATTAGCTGAAAAGAGAGGTAGGACAAACTTGGATTGTTTTCTCTGGAGGGTCAGGGGTTGAGGGGAGACCTGACAGAGGTTTATAAAATTATGAGAGGCATAGATAGGTAGACAGTCAGAGCCTTTTTCCCCATTGTGGAAATGTCAAATACTAGAAGACATGCATTTAAGTGAGGGGGGACAATTTAAAGGAGATGTAAAACACGACGATGCTGGAGGAACTCAGCAGGCCAGGCAGCACCTGTGGAGAAAAGCAGGCGGTCAACGTTTCAGGTCAGGACCCTTCTTCAGGACAGGGAGATGTGCGGGGTAAGTTTTTTTTTTACACGAAGATTGATGGTGCCTGGAATTCACTGCCAGGGGTGATGGTGGAAGCAGACACGATAGTGATGGTTAAGAGGCATTTAAATAGACAGGGAGTGGATTATACGCAAGCAGAAGAGATTTAGTTTAATTTGGCATCATGGTTGGCACAGACATCGTGGGCCGAAGGGCCTGTTCCTGTGCTGTACTGTTCTATATTGATGCACCATTTTGTTAGTCTTATTTTGGTATGAATAACTAAGCTAATTAATTAATGATTGTGAACCCTGCCTACATCTCATCTGCAGCTCAGTTGGTACCACACTAGCATCCAAGTCAGAAGGTTGTGGGTTCAAGTCCCACCCCAGAGACTTGAGCACAGATTTCGGGATGACAATCTAACGCTGGACTGTGGGAATGCTGCACAGTCGGAGGTGCTGAATTTTGTCAGCTGCCTAGACTGACCTCTCAGGTGGATATAAACAATCCCACGTTTCTGAAGAGGAGCTCTTCCTGGTATCTTGGCAGATCCCTCAATCAACATCAATAAAACCGACTGACAATTCCTTCCCCCCTTCAGATCCTGCTTGACCTGCTGAGTTCCTCCAGCAGATTGCTTGTTGCTCTAGATTCGAGCACCTGCAGTCTCTTTGTGTCTCAATAAAACCGAGTGCACGGTAGTGTAGTGGTTAGCGTAACACTATTACCGCGCCAGCAACCCGGGTTCGATTCCGGCCGCTGTCTGTAAGGAGTTTGTACGTTCTCCCCGTGTTTGTGTGGGTTTCCTCCGGGTGCTCCGGTTTCCTCCCACATTCCAAAGACGTGCGGATTAGGAAGTTGTGGGCATGCTATGTTGCCACCGGAAGCGTGGCGACACTTGTGGGCTGCCCCCAGAACACCCTTCGCAAAACGTATTTCACTGTGTGTTTCGAAGAACATGTGACTAATAAAGATATCTTATCTCATCTGCTATTGTGACATTGCTGTTGGAGATGGCTGTGGGGGAATTGGCTGTTGAGTTCGCTGCATCACGAGTAATGCGTCAAAAGTCTTCTATTGGTTGCAAAGCATTTTGTAATAATGTGAAAGGTGCTACACAAATGCAGGTCTTTCTTTTCTTTCAGTGGAATCCCTGACACAGCAAGGACTTTGACTCATAACTTGGCTCCTCCACAAGACTTTAATACACCAGTATGTGGACTTCATGCAAGGCTCATCTCTTAAACAAAACTTAAACAAAAATTCCTTCTATTCAAAGTATATCCTTTCTTAGGTAGGGAGCGCAGATCTGCACACAATATTCTAGTTTCACATTATAATAGGAGCAAGGCATCTCTACCCATATTCAAATCCTCTTGCAATAGAGGCCTTCCTGCTTGCTGAACCTGATTGCTATGAGGAGGTATCCCACGGCAACACAATCATGATTGGTTGGCACCATAAACCTTGGTGGTTGCATATTTAAATAGGAGATCAAGGGAGGTGAAATCTTTCACGAGCTAGAAAAACCCAGCATGCTTGGATTACCTTATGTTCAAGAGAAACTATTTTGGAATGTCAGGAGATTCCAGGTGCAAGGGTGGAGACGAAAATCACTCCACTCTGCCTGTTTATTCACTTTAATAAACAGACTGGTTAAATGTCGCCACACCCATACATAGGTTCAAACCAATCTCCCCAAACAAACATAGTTACATACTGTCACAATCATTTCCCGGCTAATCCTTAGCACCACAACCTTCTGGAATTCCTCAGATATTTTTTATTAACTTATTAAAGGACTGAACGATTCTCACTTTTAGCTTATAATTGATGTTTTTGCTTGGAAAACTACTCAAAGGACGAACAAAATCCCGGAAGAGAATGAAGTTCCAATGAAGCATAAGCTGTTCCAGTTAATACTCTGGCAGAAGATTTTCCCAAACAGCTGAGTTGGGTCCATTCTGTAGAGCTCAGGAGGATGGAACGTGAACACATTAAAATATTTAAAATGTCTTTCAGGGATGGATAGGACCAATGCTGAGAGGTTCCTTGACTGGTTGAAGAGATTAGAACCAGAAGTAATAGGGAATATTTAGGACTGAGATGAGGAGAAATCTCTTCCCTCAGAACGTTGTAAACCTTTAGGATTATCCAGCTTCGAGGGCTTCAAGGAGACTGCATCAGTTTGCTTTTGGATTTGTAGATTGACTGATATGGGGATTGGGTTGCGAAGGAGTAGAAGTTTGGCCATGATCTTAAGAAACAGCAAAGCAAACTCAAGAACGGGGGCGGTGCACGGTTGACCTCCAAGTCCATTTTGGACGTTCTTAATTGCCATAAACGAGCAAGGGCAGACACCCCCCTTAACCAACACTGGGTGTCGGGTGAACTTTGTGGTGTTGTCCAGAGTAGAAGCAAGGTTTAGAAGGGACACAGAGCAGGTATCTGACAGCGAGACACTGCGCTGGGGATTTGGATATGCTTCCCATGAAGCTTTGCTAAAGCTCACTGGGTTACATCTAAAACAATAGAAAGAGGCTTCATGCAAGCAAAGAGCTTCCAAAATATTCGAGGCAGCCTTTAAAAGTGGTGAGACACTGAACACTGAACCTACTGAATATTGAAAGGCCTGGATAGAGTGGATGTGGAGAGGATGTTTCCAGTAGGGGGAGAGTCTAGGACCAGAGGGCACAGCCTCAGAATAGAAGGACGTCTCTTTAGAACAGGGATGAGGAGGAATTTCTTTAGCCAGAGGGTGGTGAATCTGTGGAATTCATTGCCACAGACGGCTGTGGAGGCCAAGTTATTGGGTATATTTAAAGTAGTTGGTAGGTTCTTGATTAGCAAGGGCGCCAAAGGTTACAGGGAGAAGGCAGGAGAATGGGGTTGAGAGGGAAAAATAAAATCAGCCATGATCGAATAGCAGAGCAGACTTGATGGACCGAATGGCCTAATTCTGCTCCTATATTTCATGGTCTAAGAGTGAGAGATTTTACATTGAATATAAAGCTAAGAAATTCACACAGAGGGTTTTAAGTGCCTTTTAATTGTACCTGCCTCTACCACTTCCTCTGGCAGCTCGTTCCACATATCCACGACTCTCTGTATGAAAAAGTTGCCCCTCCTGTCCTCATTAAGTCTTTCCCCTCTCACCTTAAATCCATGCCTAGGTTTAGACTCCCCTACCCTGGGAAAAAGACTGTGTCCATCCATATCTATGTCCCTCATGACTTCATACACCTGTTTATACCAATCTTTATATCAATTCGTTTAGTCCTGAGTGGGTTAACTTTTGGTCGAAGAATCAAAAGAATAGAAAATAATTTCTATATAAGATCTAATCAGTTTAGTGAGTCACAGAGTTACACAGCACGGAAACCGGACCTTTGGCCCAACCGGTCCATGCCGACCAAGATACCCCATGCAAGCTAGTCCCATTTGCCAGCATTTGGCCCATAACCTTCTAAACCTTTCCTATCCATGTACCTGTCCAACTGTCTTTTAAAAGTTATGATTGTACCTGCCTCAACCACTTCTTCTTGCAGCTCATTCCACGTACATACCAGTCTTTGTGAAAAAAAGTTGCCCCTCAAGTTCCTGTTAAATCTCTCCCCTCTCACCTTCAACCTATGCCCTCTCATTCTTGGTTCTCTGAGCCTGCAAAAATGACTGTGCACATTCACCCTATCTATACCACCATGATTTTATGCACCTCCATAAGATCACCTCTCAGTCTCCTACACTCTAAGGAATAAAGTTCTAACCTGCCCAACTTCTCCCTATAACTCAGTCCCTCGAATCCAGGCAACATCCTTGTAAATCTTTTCTAGAGTCTTTCCAGTTTAAAACCTTCCCAGTTTTCAGTTACTTTCCAGTTGCTGAAAGGATAGAACTTGTTACATGACATAATTCAAGGGTGCAGACAAGAGAGAGGGTCATCTTTGGTTGGATGAGCAATTGGAAAGCTCTACCCGGGTCACAAGCCAAATCGACCAACTACTGCTCTCCTTGGCAGGGTATTTTCCCTTATAATCATTTGTTTCACACGTGAAATAGTGGGAGTGATAGCTTGGGATTTGAGAAGAGGAGTAGATTTTTGCAGGCTTCAGGGGCTCTTCATCTTTCACCAGACTCTAGGAGAAGAAACTGTTGTCATTTTAATTTCAGATCCTCTAACCATTCCAATGCAAATATAACTGCAGGTTGTCACCCTGAAACTTGTATGGGGGGCAGGATGTTATTCCATGCCTCATGGTTTGATCAGGGTTTGCACAGTCATAGCTGGGTGAAGGTTTAAGGTGCCACCTCTGCATCAGGTGGCCACATCAGCCGTGTTCAGGGTTGTCCATGTGCTCTACTGCAGCTTGAGCGTCAGTTGGTGAGGTGTAGGGTCGGACACGAAGTGTTTGAGAAGGTTGAAGACGGTGTAACCATCCTATAGGATGCTTAACTTAGAACTGCTGGGTGTTGTAGGTAGGAAAATCTTGTACAATCTCTACAATTCCATGCAAAGTGATTTTACACTGTGTAATGAATTGAGCTGTCCGAACGGTATGCAAGACATGTTTTTCACTGTACCTCAGTACGTGACAATAATAAACCAATACCAATACTTATAAAGACAAATAAGGAGGCCATTCAGCCCAGCAAGTTCCATGCCAGTTCCCCGCAGAGCAATCCCATTCCCCCTCCTTATTTCCCTGTATCCCTGCAACTCATACTCACTCAATTCCCCTTTGATTTGCCACCTACCTACACTAAGGGGTAACTCACGGGAGACAATTAACCTCCTCAAATGTAGCTGGGGTTGGGAGGAAACCAGAGCACTGAAGGGAGAGTCAAGCAATTTTTATCTCCAAGGTCTTGTCCTGTTTATTGTACATGTCTGAATCCTGAAGCATGTTGGATTGAATGGCCCAGGGCCATGATCACTGAAACCCTCACTTGTAGAATAAAGCAAGAAGAATGCAGAGTTCTGTATGAGAAGCCTTGGGTCAACACACTCACACACTCCTCCCACTGGTCCCCTCCCCCCGCTGTTCCCATCTGTCCTCCCCACCTCCCTTATTTGGTTCCAGGCTCCCTTTCCTATCTGCAGCCCCTTGTCTCCTCCACCTATCACCTCTCAGCCTCTGCCGCTATTTCCCTTCTCCCCTCCTCCATCTGCCAATCACCCCCTCCTCACCAGGATCCACCTATCACCTGCCAGCTCTTGCTCCTCCCCTTCTTTTTATATAGACCACCTCCCCTCTAAGTCCAGATGAAGGGTCTCGACCTGAGACGTCAACTGTCCATTTCCCTCCACAGGTGCAGCCCGACCTGCTGAGTTCCTCCAGTATCTTGTTTCTTGCTCATCTCTGAGTCAGTAGGTTGTAGGTTCAAATCCCATTGCAGAGCACGAGCAGAAAAACACTTAGCGGGTGCTGCAGTTGAGGAAGTAGTGCGGTGTTGAAAGAAATGTTAAAGTGTCTGTTCTGTCAGGTGTACACAAAAGGTCACTCTTTGTGGGAGGTTGCTACATTGCAATCGTGAGTACACTTCAATGCGACTTAATTAGCTGTAAGCCACTTGGAATGTCCTGTAAAGCTGCTGTACAAAAGCAACTTTCACAGAGGCCCAGATTGGAACAAGAACGGGGTGGTGTTTGGGAGGCGCTTTTCAGCTAAGGTCACGGTAGGGTTTGTAAATGTGATTGAGCATTCTAAAACTCAGTGGTCTGGGGGAGTTAGCTCAGTGTGGGTGATCAATCGAAGGCAGTGTAGATGCAGAGCTTGGGAGTTTACGTAGGACGGGGAATGCTGCAAAACTTACCAACCAACTTGGTTTCTAAGTCAATTGATATTAAGTGACTGTTTGGTCAGGACTCAAGCTTGCTTAAAATTATTCAGTGACATTTGGTAATAATTGTATCTTCACTCACTCAAGGAAAAATCACGGCAGTTGAAACACTTCATTCAATAATATACAACAGTTTATCATTATCATATGGAACACTCAATCCCAAAATACCATGCAGAGATAACACGCTGACTGCATAATGTGATAGAGGACTAAAGCTGATACAAAAGGCTATTGGATAAGTACTTGAGGTATAACATGGGATGTGTGTCATCGACAAGACCAATGCCCTTGAGGTGGTAATGGTGAGCTGCCCTCTGGAACTGCCACAGTCCATGTTCTGGACTGTGGCAGTTCCATGTTCAGTTGGGAGTTAATGAGTGACCATCTCAGCCATTTCAGTTAAGAGTCCACATCCTGCGGGCCTAGAGTTACAGATAATATCATAAAGTCATACAAAAACAGGCCCTTCAGCCCAACTGGTCCATGCTGACCAAGATTCCCATCTAAGCTAGTCCCATTTGCCCACGTTTGGTCCATATCCCTCTAAACCTTTCCTATCCGTGTACCTGTCCAAGTGCCTCTTAAATGTTGTTAATGTACCTGCCTCAACCAATCCCTCTGGCAGCTTGTTCCATAGACAAGCCACCCTCTGGGTGAAAAAGTTGCCCCTAAGGTTCCTATTAAACCTCTCCCCTCTCACCTTAAACCTTTGCTCTCTAGTTCTTGATTCTTGATTGGGAAAAAGACTGTGTGCGTTCACCCTATCTATGCCTCTCATCTATGCCTATATAGATCTCCATCTCTGAAAGGCAGCAGGAATCTGAGGGACTTTTTCTGAACATTAAGGGCCCCAGCTCTTTATATTTAATCGGCTAAAGATCCCTAGCAGCTGGTGTGGGATTTGAACTTCTATGTCTACATTATAACTTCAGGCCTCCTGTAATTAAACCATTGCTACTGTGCCCCTAATGACATCTCCTGGGTTGTGAGATTCTATAAATCCGTGAATGCCTGCACACATAACAAACGCATCAGCAGATCCCAGGGGCTGGAACCTCACCCTTGTAGGATATAAATGCAGCAGTCACTGCCTGTGGCCACACTACTCTGGACCATAAACCCACATTGTGGGTGACTCAGTAACCAAAGCAAAGGCTTCCTGGACACCAAGGATGTATCACGGCTTGGTACGGCAACTGCACTGCCTGAGACAGCAAGAGAGTTGTGGACACAGCTTAGCACATCACAGAAACCAGCCTCCCCTCCATGGACTCTTGTCTATACCTCTCACTGCATCGAAAAATCAACCAGCATAATCAAAGACCCCACCCACCCGGGTCATTCTCTCTTCTCCCCCTCCCATCGGGCAGAAGATACAAAAGCCTGAAAGCACGTACCTCCAGGCTCAAGGACAGCTTCTATCCTGCTGTCATTAAGACTATTGAATGGTCCCCTAGTACAATAAAATGGACTCTTGACCTCACAATCTACCTCGTTATGACCTTGCACCTTATTGTCTCCCTGCACTGCACTTTCTCTATAACTGTAACAGCTACATTCTGTTACTGTTTTCCCTTGTAATACCTCAATGCACTGATGTGATGAAATGATCTGTATGGATGGCATGTAAAACAAAGTTTTTCACTGTACCTCGGTACATGTGACAATAATAAACCAATTTATCAATTTACTTCAAAGTGGTTTAGAAAATCATGAGGGGTGTAGATCAGGTGGATGGTCGCAGTCTTTTCCCCAGGGCAGGGGAGTCTAAAACTAGAGGGCATAGGTTTTAGACGAGAGGGGGAAAATTTAAAAGGGACCTGAGGGGCAACGTTTTCATCTAGAGGGTGATTGGTATAGAAAATGAGCTGCCAGAGAAGGCTGTGGAGGCAGGTACAATTACAATGTTTAAAAGACATTTGGACAGGCACATGGAGGGACAAGACCTGGAGGGATATGGGCCAAATGCAGGCAAACGGGACTGCACTTAGTTGGCATGGATGAATTGGGCCGAAGGGCCTCTTGCCCTTCTGTATGCCTCTGAGACTCTACGTGATATGTATGATAAAGGACACATGACCTGCCATATCAGTGAGGTTACCAACTTTCCAGCACTGTCTTGGATTTGTCTGAGAATAGAACACTAACCTCCAAAATACTACAAATCCTGGAGAAAAATCAACGTGCAATAAAAAAAATTATGGTCTTTCAATCTCTGGGAACACTTCTATTTGCTGAGTATCAAAATATTGGCAACGGGTTTGACAGAGCAGCTGTTTGATTGTTCCTCAAGTTTAATCCAATTGGTTAATGAAGTATTTGAGCACTTTCCAGTTGGCTGAGAGTTGGCCAATGAAAGGAGTGTGGTGGATACAGAGTTGGCAACTGTGTTCACGTTCTCAAGAGGAATTGCCTTTCATCAGTGCCCATCGAGAGGGGGTGCTCGGCGGAGAGAAGACATAATCAAACATAATCACAGACCCCTCCCACCCCAGACATTCTCTCATCTTCCCCCTCCCATTGGGCAGAAGATACAAAAGCCTGAAAGCACGTACCACCAGGCTGAAGGACAGCTTCTATCCCACTCTTATAAGACTATTGAACAGTTCCCTAGTACGTTAAGATGGACTCTTGACCTCACAATCTACCTTGTTATGACCTTGCACCTTATTGTCTGCCTGCAATGCACTTTCACTGTAACTGTAACACTTTATTCTGCATTCTGTTATTGTTTTCCCTTACACTACCTCAATGTACTGATGTGGTGAAATGATTTGTATGGATGGCATACAAAACAAAGTTTTTCCACTGTACCTCGGTACATGTGACAATAATAAACCAAATTTACCAATTTATTTTAATTTACAAAATTCAGGAAAAGAAAAACAAAGTAATTCTGAGGCAGAGAATGTTACGGTACCTGAATATTTAGAGATATACTGATAAGGATATTTCCAGTTATCGCTAAGATTGTTCCCAGGATGTTTGTCTAGAGAAAGGAAAACAAGACATTAGTGAATTGAATACACAGTCAGGCAATAGTCAGCTGAACAAAATGTACGATCGTTGACATTCTGATGTCAAGACACAGAATCTGGTTCATTGAGAAAATTCACTAGACTTCTCGAAATATTAAATCAATCAACAAACTAGTGCTGCTACCTCATGCTGCAGAGATGTGCCTGCAGGCTAATTGGCTGCCGTAATTCTCCCCTAGTGTAAGTGAGTGGCAAAAGAATAAAGTAGGAGTTCATGGGCATGTCACATACAGCATAGAAACAGGCCATTCAGCCCATCAAGTCCACACTGGTCATCAAGCACCAATCTACCTCGTTATGACATTGCACCTTATTGTCTGCCTGCACTGCACTTTCCCTGTAACTGTAACACTTTATTCTGCATTGTTTGTTTTTCCTTTTGTACTGCCTCAACGTACTTGTGTATGGAATGATCTGTCTGGGTGGCATGCAAACAAAAGCTTTACACTGTGTCTCTGTAGCGGTTAGCATAACTCTATTACAGCACCAGCGACCCGGGTTCAATTCGCACCGCTGTCTGTAAGGAGCTTGTACGTTCTCCCCGTGTGTCTGTGGGGGTTTCCTCCGGGTGCTCCGGTTTCCTCCCACATTCCAAAGACATACGGGTTAGGAAGTTGTGGGCATGCTATGTTGGCGCCAGAAGCGTGGCGACACTTGCGGGCTGCCCCAGAACACTCTACGCAAAAGATGCATTTCACTGTGTGTTTCGATGTACATGTGACTAATAAATTTATCTTATCTTATTAAACCAATTACCATTTATATTTAATCCTACTTTATTCTCTCCACCTTCCCATCAGCTGCCCCCACTTTTACAATCAAAACCTGACCTGTACCTGAGCCAGACCCAACCCAACCCAACCCAAGCCCCGGGACTTATCATATTTTCCCTACACGACCCCTTGCAGAGATGTTTGCATAAAAGCTGAACAGAGGATTCACTGTCATGCTTTACGAGGATGTTGCCAGGACTTGAGGGACTGAGTTATGGAGAGAGATGGAGCAGGTTGGGACTTTTTTTCATTGGAGTGCAGGAGAATGAGGGGTGATGTTATAGAGGTGCAGAAAATCATGAGGGGCATAGATAGGGTGAATGTGCACAATGTTTTTTTTCCATTGTTGGGGAATAAAGAACAAGAGGGCATAGGTTTAAGGTGAGAGGGGAGAGATTTAATAGGAACTTGAGAGGAAACTTTTGCACCCAGAGAGCAGCCTTTATATGGAATGAACTGGTGGAGGAAGCGATTGAGGCAGGTACATTAACAACATTTAAAATACACTTGGACGGGTGCTTGGATAGGAAAGGTTTAGAGAGATATGGGCCAAATGCGGGCAAATGGGACTGGCTTAGATGGGAATCTTGGTTGGCATGGACCAGTTGGTCCGAAGGGCCTGTTTCTGTGCTGTATGACTCTGTGACTCTATCAAGAACAGAGGACAGATGCCAGTTATACCCAGTGCATCACCCTGACCCGAAAATAGTACTGAGCTGGGCTGACGCTGCACAACCTGACCCACTGCTTCATCCAAAAAGACACCCAATTGTATTCCGTTCTAGTCACCTCATTATAGGAAGGATGTGGAAGCTCTAGAGAGGGTGCAGAGGCGATTTACTAGGATGCTGCCTGGATTGGAGAGCATGTCTTATGAGGATAGGTTGAGCGAGCTAGGGCTTTTCTCTTTGGAGAGGAGGAGGATGAGAGGTGACTTGATAGAGGTGTACAAGATGATAAGAGGCATAGATCGAGTGGACAGTCAGAGACTTTTTCCCAGGGAGACAATGGCTAACACGAGGGGACATAATTTTAAGGTGATTGGAGGAAGGTATAAGAGGGATGTCAGGGGTAAATTCCCTTACAGAGAGAGCGGTGGTTGTGTGGAATGCACTGCCTGCAAAGGTTGTGGGGGCAGATACATTAGGGACATTTAAGAGAGATAGACACATGAATGATAGAGAATTGGGGGGCTGTGTGGGAGGGAAGGGTTGGATAGATCTTAGAGCAGGATAAAATGTCGGCACAACATTGTGGGCCAAAGGGCCTGAACTGTGCTGTAATATTCTATGTTCTAAGCTGACACCAGGGTCCTGTCCAGTTGGATCAGGTAGGCAGGATCCATTGTCAAAGAATCATTCAATGGGGAAGAAGACAGCTCTTGCCACAGACTTTTACACTTGCATCTACCATTGAGATTCCTGCTATCAGGTCACGTGTTGAAGGTCTCACAAAACCTCCCTCTGTCCCGAAACTGGTGATGGTTCACGCCAGCAACACAAGGAATGAACTGCTCTCTGCACTGATGCCCATTGTTCGTCAGACCACAACAGGTCCATTGTACAGAGACCAACAGCTCACTGGATGCCAGGATGAGCGAGAGACCAGCTGTCCCACACTGGCACAGGCCTTAGTGCCTCCTGCTCAGCTCCTTAACATCACTCCCCTTTAGATAATTTTATCATCCTGGGCAGAGTTATATCACTTGCGTTTAAGACCGCTGCCCTATTTCAACCAGCTCCTTCTGTCCTCCAGCCTGTCTTGTCCATTGTACACTAATTCAAGCCAACTGGGTGGTGCCTTATCTCCGAAGGACGTGGGTTCAAGACCCAATCCGGGGAGGCAAACACAAAAACTTTGGCTGGCGCTTCAGTGGAGCACTGAGGGAACGTGGCACTGTTGGAGGTGACATCTTTCGGACGGAGCATTAAATTGAGACCTTGTCTGCCCTCTCCCATGGACTCAAAACGTCCCTTTGCATCATCTCGGGTGTAGCGGTTAGTGTAACACTATTACAGCGTCAGGGACTCGGGTTCAAATTCTGGCCGCTGTCTGTAAGGAGTTTATACGTTCTCCCCGTCTGCGTGGGTTTCCTCCGGGTGCTCTGGTTTCCTCCCACATTCCAAAGATGTACGGGTTAGGAAGTTGTGGGCATGCTATGTTGGTGCCGGAAGCCTGGCGACACTTGCGGGCTGCCCCCAGAACACTCTACGCAAAAGATGCATTTCACTGTGTGTTTTGATGTACATGTGACTAATAAAGATATCTTATCTTACTTATGTTTGTCATGCTTGTACTGTACTGAGCTGTGGCTGCAAAAAACTTATCTTCATGCCATTTATACTCTGGCTATGTCTTCCGATGACAATAAATTTGAACTTTCTGTGCATAAATCGGCCTTTATTTTCCATTTCAATGGCCTTCATCGGCCCTTTTGGGGTGCTCTGAGAGGGATGTGGAGGGTGCTAAAGAAATTCAGAATTTCTAGAGGCAGGAGGGTGGTGGAATCAGATGCAATTACTACATTTAAGAGGCATTTAGACAGACACTTAAATAGGTAAGGCGTAGAAGGATATGTTCCCAATGCAGGCAAATGGGAGTAGTGGAGATGGGGGCGGCATGGACATGATGGGCTGAAGGGTCTGTTTTTGTGCAGTTTCATTGTAACTCTGGGTGTATACTACCATCCAGTAGGTGACAACAGCTTCCTATGGAAATAATAATTTGTTGAAGGGTCGTATTCTGAGTGGAGGTCGGTGACCAGTGGTGTGCCTCGGGGATTGGTGCTGGGACCCTTACTATTTGTGATTTTTATAAACAACCTGGATGAGGAAGTGGAGGGTGGGTAAGTTTGCGGATGACACGAAGGTTGGGGGTGTTGTGGATAGTTTGGAGAGCTGTCAGAGGTTACAGAGGGACATAGATAGGATGCAGAGTTGGGCTGAGAAGTGGCAGATGCAGTTCAATCTGGATAAGTGTGAAGTGGTTCATTTTGGTAGGTCAAATATGTTGGCAGAATATAGTATTAATGGTAGGACTCTTGGCAGCGTGGAGGATCAGAGGGATCTTGGGGTCCGAGTCCATAGGACACTCAAAGCTGCTGCGCAGGTTGACTCTGTGGTTAAGAAGGCAGATGGTGTATTGTCCTTCATCAATCGGGGAATTGAATTTAGGAGCCGGGAGGTATTGTTGCAGCTATATAGGTCCCTGGTCAGACCCCACTTGGAGTATTGTGCTCAGTTCTGGTCGCCTCACTACAGGAAAGATGTGGAAGCCATAGAGAGGGTGCAGAGGAGATTTGCAAGGATGCTGCCTGGAATGTGGAGCATGCCTTATGAAAGCAGGTTGAGGGAACTCAGCCTTTTCTCCTTGGAGAGATGGAGGATGAGGGGGGACCCGATTGAGGTGTATAAGATGATGAGAGGTATTGATAGGGTAGATAGTCAGAGGCTTTTCCCCACGGCTGAATTGGTGGCCACAAGAGGACATAGGTTTAAGGTGCTGGGGAATAGATATAGAGGAGATGTCAGGAGTAAGTTTTTTACTCAGAGAGTGGTGAGTGCGTGGAATGGGCTGCCGGAAACGGTGGTGGAGGCGGATACGATAGGGTCTTCCAAGAGACTGTTAGATAGGTACATGGAGCTGAGTAAAATAGAGGGCTATGGGTAAGCCTAGTAATTTCTAGGGTAGGGACATGTTCGGCACAGCTTTGTGGGCTGAAGGGCCTGAATTGTGCCGTAATTGTTCTATGTTCTATGTTCTAATAAACAAAAATAAATGCCAGTTTCTGAATCACTGGGTGAACTTCTATCCCCATCAGTGTTTTATGGCTAACAGCTCAAGAGTGAAATTGTCTGTCTTTCTTTAACATTTCTTCCATCCCCAAAAAAAACAGTATAGCACAGGAACAGGCCCTTCAGCCCACGATGTTGTACCAAACCAATTAAACTAGTAATTAAACACATACCTAAACTAATCCCTTCTGCCTACACAATGTCCATATCCCTCCACTCTCTACACATCCATGCGCCTATCTTAGAGACTTTTAAACGCCTCCATGGTATCTGCCTACACCAGCCCTGGCAGCACGTTCCAGGCACCCGCCACTCTCTGTGTAAAAAAACTTGCCCCGTACATCTCCTTTGAACTTACCCTCTCTCATCTCAATTGCATGCCCTCTAGTAATAGACATTTCGACCCTGGGAGAAAGATACTAGCTGTCTACTCTATCTATGCCTCTCATAACTTTATAAACTTCTATCAGGTCTCCCCTCAGCCTCTGCCGCTCCAGAGATGCTGGAGGAACTCAACAGGTCAGGCAGCATCTGTGGAGGGAAATTGTCAGTCAAGGATTTGGGTCAACAACCTTCATCTGGACTCGATTGACTCCCTCCACAGATGCTGTCTGACCCACTGAGTTCCTCCAGCATCTTGTTTTTGCTCCAGATTCCAGCATCTGCAGTCTCTTGTGTCTCCACTGGATCTCCTGCTAGAACTGGTTGAATCTGTATGACTTTGCATCATATTAAATGGCAGACTGGTTGCATCATGGTCTGGTACGGCAATTCAAATGCGCAGGAATGCAAGAAGCTGCAGAGAGTAGTGGACTCAGCCCAATACATCATAGCAACATCCCTCCCCACCATTGGAAGTATGTACAGGAGGCACTGCCTCAAGAAGGCAACATCTATCATCAAAGGACCCACCATCCAGGCCATGCCATTTTCTTGCAGCTACCATCGGGCAGGAGGTACAGAAGCCTGAAGTCCCACACTACCAGGTTCAAGAACAGCTACTTCCCTACAACCATCAGGTTCTCGAACCGACCGGCACAACCCTAATCACTACCTCAGTATAGCAACACTGTGATCACTTCGACCACTTTGCACTAAAATGGACTTTGTTTTTTTTTTGGTTTTTGGTTTTGGTTTTGGTTTATTATTGTCACTTGTACCAAGGTACAGTGAAAAACTTGTCTTGCACACCGTTCGTACAGATCAATTCATTACACAGTGCATTAAGGTAGTACAGGGTAAAAACAATAACAGAATACAGAGTAAAGTGTCACAGCTACAGGGAAGTGCATTGCAGGTAGACAATAAGGTGCAAGATCATAACAAGGTAGATTGTGAGGTCAAGAGTCCATCTCAACATATAAGGGAACCGTTCAATAGTCTTATCGCAGTGGGATAGAAGCTGTCCTTGAGCCTGGTGGTATGTGCCCTCAGGCTCCTGTATCTGATGGGATAGGGGAGAAGAGAGAATGACCCAGGTGTTCTAATTGTGTTCTTTCTTATATAATTTTGTGTAATTTATGTTTACCTTATGTTTCACTTGTGAATGTTGTGTCTCTAATTCTATGTGCCTGTGATGGGCCCATGAACCCATGAACACTACCTCATTATTCCTTTTTTTTTACACACTATTTATTTTTGTAATTTATAGTAATTTTATGTCTTTGCACTGTACTGCTGCCGCTAAATAACAAATTTCACATCATTTAAGCCAGTGATAATGAATCTAATTCTGAATCTGATACTGCTGCGAGTAAGTTTTTCATTGCACCTGTGCACACATGTACTTGTGCACGTGACAATAAACTCGCCTTTCCTTTTTGCCTTTCATTCTTTGTGGAAGGGGCAAGGTGCTCCTGCCTCTATCTTCTCATGTGTTCTTGCAGGAAGGTCAGTAACCCTGAGACCGCACAGATTTACAATGACCGGTAGAAGAAGCAGAGGGGCGACATTTTAAACACGGTGACTTGTGATCTGGTATTTAAAGTGGAAGCAGGTTTAACAGGGATGAAATGCATGTTCCTGTAAATCCTTCTGCTGAAACCTGAGCTGCAACACCTGCCTAAAGGCCTTTCCTGCTGCAGACACCTGCCGCATCATTAGCGCAGATTCTGCCTCCGCCATCAATGAGCACGTTCCATTTCCTACTGAATGTCAGTGATGACGCCCTGTCTCACACGCAATCCGGGGGAGCAGTGACAGACTGGAGCAAATGGAGAATGACTGGATTGTGCTCCTGATTAACGTTACATCAGTAAAGTGGTAGGCGCCAAAGATATCAGCATTTATATTCAATGGTAAAATATCACAGCTACACACATACCGATCAACAGAGGTGATGGAACTCCCTATCGAGGTAACCGAGAATGGAGGCATATGGACCACGCACAGGCAGAAGGGATTCCCTTAATTAGGTGCTAAAAATTCCCTGGAGCAGCAGAGGGGAAACCTGATAGAAATTTATAAAATTATCAGAGGCATAGATAGAGTAGACAGCTGGTACCTTTAACCCAGGGTCATGCATGCCCTCTAATACTAGAGGGCATACATTTAAGATAAGAGGGGGAAAGTTGAAAGGATAAGATAGATATTTATTTATTAGTCACGTACCTTGAAACACACAGTGAAATATACCTTTTTGCGTTACTGAGAATGTGCTGGGGAGCAGCCTGCAAGTGTCACGACTCTTCTGGCACCAACATAGCATGCCCACAGCTCCTAACCCGTACATCTTTGGAATGTGAGAGGAAACCGGAGCACTCAGAGGAAACCCACATAAACATGGGGAGAACATACAAACTCCTTACAGACAGCAGCAGGAATTGAACCCCAGTTGCTGGCGCTGTAATAGCGTCACGCTAAACGCTACACTACCGTGCTGCACGTTTTTTTTTTACACAGATAGTGGTGGGTGCCTGGAACAGACTGCCAGGGGTGGTGGTGGAGGCAGATACGATGGTGGCATTTAAGAGGCACATGGATGTGCAGAGAATGGAGGGATATGCACCATGTGCAGGCAAAAGGGATTTAGTTTAATTAGGTGTCATTAGCTTAAGTAGTTCAGCACATCATTGTGGGCAGAAGGGCTTGTTCCTGTGCTGTACTAAAAATGATTCTCCCGTTATTCCACATGCAGTAAACAGATAATCATAGAAATTTACGGCATACTTGAAGCCCCTGGTATGCAAAATGGACTTCAGGATATTCTCACTTCCCAGCTCTTGGCCTTGAGCCCTGTAAATCACAGTGCGTTAAGGACACCTTCAGGCGTTTTTTAAATGTAGCGAGGGATTTTGCCACTACAGACCTCCGGGAACTCTAGACCCCTACCACTTGAAAAATTTTTCCTCAGCTCCCCTCTAATCCATCCACTTAAGCCATGCCCTTGAGTTACTGAGCTCTCTGTTAACCAATGGAATTTAAAACCCACAGCCACCATGGGCAGACGTGAATTCACTCATATAGACATCTAATCCGGTACAGCAGCACAGCAGGTAGATCCACTGCCTCACACCCCAGCGACGTGGATTCAATCCTGACCTCGGGTGCCATCTGCATGGAGCTTACACTCCCTGTGACTGCGTGGGTTTCCCAAGGGTGCTCCTTTTACCTGACACCTCCCAGGGATGTGCTAGTTGGTAGGTTAACTGGCCATTGTAAACTACCCTAAGAGTCAAGAAGTATTAATGGGCATGTGAGAGAGAACAGGTTACCGGGTAAATAAGTGGCGATTGGTATTGGTTTATTATTGTCACTTGTACCGAGGTACAGTGAAAAACTTGTCTTGCATACCGTTCGTACAGATCAATTCATTACACAGTGCATTGAGGTAGTACAGGGTAAAAACAATAACAGAATACAGAGTAAAGTGTCACAGCTACAGGGAAGTGCAGTGCAGGTAGACAATAAGGTGCAAGGTCAAACAAGGTGGATTGTGAGGTCAAGAGTCCATCTCATCACATAAGGGACTGATGGGGTTGCTCTGACATAGACTCAATGGGCTGAATGGCCTCCTATGTCATAAGGAAATAAATATGACAAACAATTGTATGAAATAATGATCATGCTGTCATTCCCAAATATGTTTTACAAGGACGTTAGTGTTTAGAGGTTTTAACCAATAGAATAAGTATGGGGAAAGCGGTTGGTGCTTTTGGGCTTTCAGAAGGAGTCCAATAAGGAGAACGAGAGCATATGGGGGACTGGGGTAACACACCGGCACAGACTGAGGAGCGGTGAATGCACAGTAAACTGGGAGTTGGAGGAATCGCCTTATTTTTGAATGGGGATACTGTGATGCAGGGACTGTGCCAGAACCCCAGTTGCTCCCAACCTCTGCCCATGAGTAGGATGAAGAAAACCAAGTGTCACTTATCCAAGTTTGCTGATGATATGAAGCTGACTGGCAGTGTGAACTGTGAGAAGGATGCAGAGAGGCTTCAGGGGGATATAGATAGGTTAAGTTAATGGGCAAGGACAAGCCAATAGAAAATGTGGAAACATTGAAGGCTGTTAGTGCTCAGGAGGACACGAGTGTCCTTCTACAAAAATCTTTGAAAGTTAGCAGGCAGTTAGAGCAAGCAGCTTGGAAGGCAAACCATACATTAGCCTTCAATCCAAGATTTGAGTACAAGACATCTCAGTGCAATTATACTGTGCTCTGCTGTAAGACTGCAGAATATTGTCTACAGGTCTGGTCCCCCTACCTCAGGAAGGGCATACTTGTGACAGAGAAAGTGCAGCAAAAGTTCATCAGACTGATTCCTGGACAGTGGGATTGTCCTGTGAGAAGAAATTGAGCAGACTGGGCCCATTTTCTTTAGAGCTTAGAAAATGAGAGATGATCTCATTGAAGCATACAAAATTCCTACTGATAATGTTTACCTTGGCATTGGTGCCTAGAACCAAGAGTCAAAGTCCCAAGGTAAGGGTTAGTCATTCAGAACTGGATGAGAAGAAATGTCTTCATCCAGAAGGTAGTGAATCTTTGAAATTCTCTGTCCAAGAGGGCTGTGGAGATGCAGTCATTCAATGTGTTCAAGTCAGAGTCTAATAGGATTTTTGGATGTTAAGGCATTCAATGCAGGAAAGTGGAGCAAGGGGCAGAGAGGCCTGTTCCTACATCTATTCCTTGTGGAGGTTGAGGTTCTTCTCTTCAAAGTAGAGAAGTTTAAGGGGAGATTTAATAGAGCTGCTCAAAATCACAAAGAGTTTTGCTGAGGATCAGTGGCCAGAGAACACAGTGTGAAAGGGATTAGTAAAGGACACAGAAGGGAGATAAGCAGAATGCTCAATACAAGAGGGCATGGCTTTAAAGTAATGGGTGGGAAGTTCAAGGGAGATATCAGAGGGAGGTTTTGTACCCAGAGTGGTTGGGGCATGGAATGCGCTGCCTGGGGCAGTGGTGGAGGTAGGTACATTGGTCAAATTCAAGAGATTGTTAGATAAGCATACGGAGGAACTTAAAATAGGGGGATATGTGGGAGGAAGGGGTTAGATAGTCTTAGGTGAGGTTTAAAGGTCAGCACAACATGGTGGGCTGAAGGGCCTGTATGGTGCTGTACTGTTCTATGGTTCTATAGAATGTTATTTTTGAATGCATTGTCTGGTGAATGGAGTTTCAACGGGAAGTTACAAAGTGGAATTAAATAAATATTAAAAGAAGAAAAATGTACAAAGATGTGAGGAAGGGGGAGGAGGTATCATACAACATGGAAACAGGCCTCTCGGCTCAGCAAGTCTGCACTGACCCATCAGACACCCATTTTACATTAATCCTATTTTACTTTTCCATATTCCCATCAACTGCGCCCCCCCCCCCCCCCAGATTCTACCACTCACCACCACACTAGGGGCAATTTACAGTGGCAAATTAACCTACTAGCCCACTGGACTAATTGGTTTATTTATTTAGTTTATTATTGTCACATGTACTGAACTTAGTTTTGCATGCCATCCATACAGATCATTTCATTACAACAGTGCATTGAGGTAGTACAAGGGAAACCAATAACAGAACGCAGAATAAAGTGCTACATTTACAGAGAGAGTGCAGTGCAGGCAGACAATAAGGTGCAAGGCCATGATGAGGTAGATTGAGGTCAAGAGTCCATTTTATCGTACTAGGGGACCGTTCAATAGTCTTGTAACAGCGGGATAGAAGCTGTCCTTGAGCCTGGTGGTACGTGCTTTCAGGCTTTTGTATCTTCTGCCCAATGGGAGGAGGGAGAAGAGAGAATGTCCGGAGTGGGTGGGGTCTTTGATTATGTTGGTTGCTTTACCGAGGCAGCGAGAAGTGTAGACAGAGTTCACGGAGGGGAGGCTGGAGATCTCTTTTAGAGAGCAGCCATAAATTCAGTGGGTTGAGTGGACTCCTGTTTTGCATCATTCCAGGAGTCTATATATTCTGGACCAATGCCAGATAGAGCGGGTGTTGTATGCACAAAGAGGTAGCAGATTATACTTTTGTTTGCAGGAGAGATCTCTTTTGGTTCAGATCTCCCTGCATACCACCAAGAAAAACAGAGTTTATACAGTGTTGATCTCACTTTGCTGTTCAGAAAATTGATTAATTTTTCCTATCTAGAAAGTTATGTATCTGCCTTTGTTTGTTGATGAATTAGAATAAAATACTTTGTTTAAACCTCAGGAATGATAGTTAGAGGTTGGTTATCTAGAAATATTCTTTCTTTTACTATAATTAAAAATGAGGCACGTGCCTTAATACCACACCAAACACCCCCAACAGAATCTGCATTTTCTGGAACATTGGAAACCAACCAGGGCATGGGGATACCAACCCAACAGAATTGGATTGGACTCGAGATTAACCTCAATGAATTTCCGGGAGAAAAAGAATCATTAAAATGAAATTGTTCTTTGAACACTTACATTTTTCAGTTAAAAATATTGGAGATGCTTGAAGAATAAGAGGCTGTGTAATTGGCAGAATGGTGAGAGATGGGAGATCATGTAACGAAGTCCCCAGCAAGGAGTTCCCAACCCTGTCAGCATCTTCTGTCGAGCTCAGGATAACAATTCTAGGAGGTCAGTAATAACGTACAATACTTGGACGAGGGGGTAGAACTTCGATGAGGGGGTAGAAGGGTGGGTTGGCAAGTTTGCAGACGACACAAAGGTTGGTGGTGTTGTGGATAGTGTGGAGAATTGTCGAAGATTGCAGAGGGACATTGATAGGATGCAGAGCTGGGCTGAGAAGTGGCGGATGGAGTTCAATCCGGAGAAGTGTGAGGTGGTACACTTTGGAGGGACGAACTCCGAGGCAGAGTACAAAGTTAATGGCAGGATTCTTGGTACTGTGGAGGAGCAGAGGGATCTGGGGGTTCATATCCACAGATCCATGAAAGTTGCCTCACAGGTGGATAGGGTAGTTAAGAAAGCTTATGGGATGTTAGCATTCATAAGTCGTGGGATCAAGTTTAAGAGCTGCGAGGTAATGATGCAGCTCTACAAAACTCTGGTTAGACCACACTTAGAGTACTGTGTCCGGTTCTGGTCACCTCATTATAGGAAGGATGTGGAAGTGTTGGAAAGGGTGCAGAGGAGATTTACCAGGATGCTGCCTGGTTTAGAGAGTATGCATTATGAAGAGAGACTAAGGGAGCTAGGGCTTTACTCTTTGGAGAGAAGGAAGATGAGAGGAGACATGATAGAGGTGTACAAAATATTAAAAGGAATAGATAGAGTAGACAGCCAGTGCCTCTTTCCCAATACAAGAGGGCATGGCTTTAAAGTAATGGGTAGGAAGTTCAAGGGAGATATCAGAGGGAGGTTTTTCACCCAGAGAGTGGTTGGGGCATGGAATGCGCTGCCTGGGGTGGTGGTGGTGGAAGCAGGTACGTTGGTCAAATTCAAGAGATTGTTAGATAAGCATATGGAGGAATTTAAAATAGAGGGATATGTGGGAGGAGGGGGTTAGATAGTCTTAGGCGGGGTTCAAAGGTCGGCACAACATTGTAGGCCGAAGGTCCTGTATTGTGCTGTACTGTTCTATGACTTTGTTCTAAATTGCAACATAACATTTTCAGAAAAATTAGACGACTTCAGTTTTTTTTTCAATGTTTAAATATAAAATGCTTCTCAAACTCTGCAATTAATGAAATTCCATCCACTCCTTTACATGAATTGGAGCAATCTATTTTAACACCTTGACAGCTTTACAAAGTATAACGTTGGTTATTAACATTCAAAGCTCTCCAGCGAAAAACAATTACTGCTGACTATAAAATCATGAGGGGCATAGACAGGGTGAATGCAGTCTTTTTCCCAGGGTTGGGGAATCGAGAACTAGAGGGCATAGGTTTAAGGTGAGAGGGGAAAGATGTAATAGGAACTTGAGGGTCAACCTTTTTTTTTAAAAACACAAAGGGTGGTATGTATGTGGAATGAATTGCTGAAGGAAGTGGTTGAGGCAGGTACAATAACAACGTTTAAAAGACAATTGGACAGGTCCATGGATAGGAAAGGTTTAGAGGGATATGGGCCAAACATGGGCAAATGGGACTAGCTTGAATGGGGCATATTGGTTGGCATGGACCAGTTGGGCCGAAGGGCCTGTTTCCGTGGTGTATGACTCTATGACTTTATATATCCACTGTCCTCCACCACCAGCTGACAGAGCACAGAAGATCATTAACCCATCATCTCTCTGCCATGTCATAGGATCAATGAAAATTTGATGCAAGAGGCCATTCAGCCCATCATGCCTACCCTGCTTCTTTCACCGTAGGCCTCCAGGCAGTTGGTAATTGTGATGAGGGTTTCTGCATGTTCCACTCCTTCTGGCAGGGGGTTCCAGACGCCACCATCCTCTGGGTGAAAACTTTTTTTCTCATCTCCACCCTCTAATCCTTCTTCCAATCATTGTAAATCTCTGCCCCCCCCCCAACACTCCAGTTTCTGACCCCTCTTTTATAGTCGTAGTCATACAGCAGAGAAACAGGCCCTTCGGCCCAACTCATCCATGCTGACCAAGGTGCCCATCTAAGCCAGTCCCATTTGCCCACATTTGGCCCATATCCCTCTAAACCCTCCCTAGCCATGTATTTATCTATAGAGGGGAACAGGTCCTTAATTACTCTGTATACACCTCAGTTGTCTTCCCTCAGGCTGTTCTGCTCCAAGGAAAACAAGCTCAGTTTGTCCAATCTATCCTCAATCCTACAACGTCCAGACCTTGTAACATCCTCGTAAATCTCCTCTGCAACCTCTGTCATGGTAACTCTCTCTGAAGTACAAAATTGGACCCACTCCCTTGCACCTTCCCCATATTCCTACCAATTGTTCCCAAGTCACTATTGAGAATAAGACCATAAGATACAAGATATTTATTTATTAGTCACATGTACATCAAAACACACAGCGAAATGTGTCTTTCTGTGTTACTGAGAATGGGCTGGGGGCAGCCCGCGAGTGTTGCCACACTTCTGGGGCTAATTAAGCCATTTGGCCCATCGAGCTTGCTGCATCATTCAATCATGGCCGATGTTTTTTCAACCCCATTCTCCTGCCTTCTCCCTGCAACCCTTAAGCCCCTTACCAATCAACAACCTATCAATCTCTGCCTTATATTCACCCAATGACTTGGCCTCCACAGCCCTATGTGGCAATGAATTCCACAGATTCACCTCCCTCTGGCTGAAGAAATTCCTCCTCATCTTAGCTCTAATGTACCTTTATTCTGAAGCAGTACCTTCATATAATAGACTCTCCTACTGATGGAAACGTCCTCTCCATGTCCACTCTATCCAGGCCTTTCGGTATTCAGTAGGTTTCAATGAGATCCCCCCTCATCCTTCTGACCTCCATCGAGTACAGGCCCAGAGATATCAAACTCTCCAAATACATTCTGCCTTTCATTCACGGGATCATTCTTGTGAACCTCCTCTGGACCCTCTCCAGGGCCAGCACATCTTTCCTTAGATACAGAGCCCAAAGGTTCTCACAATATGCAGTCTGACAAGATTACAAGATACCTTTATTAGTCACATGCACATCAAAACACACAGTGAAATGCATCTTTTGCATCGAGTGTTCTGGGGGCAGCCCCCAAGTGTTGCCACACTTCCAACGCCAACATATCATGCCCACAACTTCCTAACCCATATGTCTTTGGAATGTGGGAGGAAACCGGAGCACCCGGAAGAAACCCACGCAGACAGGAAAAGAATGTACAGGCTCCTTACAAATAGCAGCCGGAATTGAACCCAAGTCGCTGGCGCTGTAATAGTGTTATGCTAACCGCTACATTACTGTGCCTACCCTACAAATTTGTGAGGTCCCACCAAGATTTGAACTCAGGTCGCTGGATTCAAAGTCCAGAGTGCCAGGATCTCAGAACACAATCAACTAGCCTTATAAATGCTTTATAAAGCCTCAGCAGTACATCCTTGCTTTTATGTTTTCTTCCACTGGGTGGTAAAAATTTTCTCGATTAAAATAATCCTTTGACAATGACTTCTCCCTGTGTCCTCTGATTACTGACTCTCCCACCAGTGGAAACAGACTTTTCATTCGAACTGTCAGAGACCTCTGTTCAATCTCCTCTTTATTGCAGAGTGAACTACCCAGGTTTTGGACACCTCTGCATAAAACTGGGCTCTGGTAACATTGTGACGGTGCCACTGTCCTCTAACTGGGTTGGTGATCTAATGACAAAAGAGTGTGGATCCCATCATGGTACATGGCACCCTCCATGACATCCCAAATGACCTGTCAGCCAATGAAGGGAGTCAGTCTGCAAGCACAGTACAATCCCAAAAGGCAGCAACAAAGTGACGATGGGCAGGCACGGTAGTGTAGCGGTTAACTTAACACTTTACAGCGCCAGTGACCCGGGTTCAATTCCGGCCGCTGTCTGTAAGGAGTTTGTACGTTCTCCCCGTCTGCGTGGGTTTCCTCCGGGTGCTCCGGTTTCCTCCCACATTCCAAAGACGTACGGGTTAGGAAGTTGTGGGCACGCTATGTTGGTGCCGGAAGCCTGGCGACACTTGCGGGCTGCCCCCAGAACACTCTACGCAAAAGATGCATTTCACTGTGTGTTTTGATGTACATGTGACTAATAAAGATATCTTATCTTACTTATGTTTGTCATGCTTGTACTGTACTGAGCTGTGGCTGCAAAAAACTTATCTTCATGCCATTTATACTCTGGCTATGTCTTCCGATGACAATAAATTTGAACTTTCTGTGCATAAATCGGCCTTTATTTTCCATTTCAATGGCCTTCATCGGCCCTTTTGGGGTGCTCTGAGAGGGATGTGGAGGGTGCTAAAGAAATTCAGAATTTCTAGAGGCAGGAGGGTGGTGGAATCAGATGCAATTACTACATTTAAGAGGCATTTAGACAGAACTACGCAAAAAGATGCATTTCACTGTGTGTTTCGATGTACATGTGACTAATAAAGAAATCTTATGAAATAATCTGCTTTTTATTTATATTGGTTGAGGCATTTAGACAGAACTACGCAAAAAGATGCATTTCACTGTGTGTTTCGATGTACATGTGACTAATAAAGAAATCTTATGAAATAATCTGCTTTTTATTTATATTGGTTGAGGGGAACAATATTTTCGACAACATGGCAAAGAACCACCTTGCATTTTAAAAACATGCACTGGGATGTTCTCTTCTGCACGAGAGCGGTGTTAGGGTTCACGTCTGATCTGAAACAGCCCCTCTGACAGGCAGCATTCCCTCCGTACTGCATTGGGAGTCCAAGTTTAATATGGATTATGGCTCTGCAGTGGAACTTGTACAATGACCTTTCAACCCAGATCCTGTACACTGACCTCTCCCTCTGCCAATGCACATCCCCAGGCGCCAGAAACATCCATTATGTTATAGAGTCAAACAACACAGAAAGAGACTCTTCAGCCCATCCTGCCTATGCCAACCCAACACACCTATCTATACTAATTCCATTAGTCCATAGCCTTCTTTACCTTGGCGATTCAAGTGCTAGTCTAGATACTTTTTAAATGCTGTGAGAGTCTCTGCCTCCACCCACGTTGTTTGCATGTGCCTTCAGCTGTTCCCTGAGGATTCTTTTTTAAACAGTATTGTGAATTGTCGTGCTTTGCATGTTAAGAGACTTCGGTTCTTATTTCTGGTTCATTGGCCCACTGGCTCAGGTAGGTTTTAAGCTAGGATACCATTACTGGATTAAAGGATATCAGGCAAAGGAGTAAAAGGGAATAAAGGGCAAAGAGTCAATGAAATACAACTAACTTAAGGACAAGAGTTGAATCGGGCATTTGCAGACTGGTAGGGAGACAGAGAAGGTTTTTACCTTGCTGAGTCCGTTGTTGTCCTAAGGTGAGTGTCCATTTTATTGTATCTATTAATTATGCCACAAAGGTTTATGCAGAATCCAGCCAACACTACAGGAAGTAGCTGCTGAACGTACAGAGCTGGTGGTTTGGACAAGGCAAAATATTCTCCTATTCCAACTAGTTGGGACTTTTATCATTGGAGCGTAGGAGAATGAGGGGTGATCTTATAGAATTATGAGGGCATAGACAGGGTGAAAGCACACAGCCTTTTCCCAGGGCTGGGGAATCAAAAACTAGAGGGCACAGGTTTAAGGTGAGAGGGGAAAGATTTAATAGGAACCCGAGGGGTCAATATGTGGAACGAGCTGCCAGAGGAAGTGGTTGAGGCAGGTACATTAACAACATTTAAAAGGTATTAGACAAGTACATGGACAGGAAAGGTTTCGATGGATATGGGCCAAACACGGGAAAATGGGACTAGCTTAGATGGGAATCTTGGTCGGCACGGACCAGTTGGGCCAAAGGGCCTGTTTCCATGCTATATGACTTTGTGACTAAATTTTCTCCGTGTTCTTATTGTAGATGAGTAAATGTTGCACCTGGGTTCTGCAGTCACATTGTTTCACACCCAATGACATTTCTTAGTGACTAGTGTGAGATATGTGTGAGTGTGTGTACAATATTTGTGTGTGTGACGTGTGTGTGTACAATATCTACGTGTGTGTAAATTGTGTGTATGTGTGTGGGCGTGAACATATGTGTGTGAGAGTGTGTGCATGTAGTGGTTAGTGCGTCAGTCTATGTAAGGTGTGTGAGGAAATGTGTCAGTGTGCACATGTATGTGTCTGAGTGCATGTGCATGGGTGTGCGAGCTCCGTGCAAGTACATGTTTTTATACCTGTGTGTGTGTGTGTGTGTGAGAGAGAGAGAGAGAGAGAGATTGAGGGAATGTGAGAGTGAGTGAGTGTGCATGAATGTGTGAGTAAGGGAATGCAAGAGACAGAGGGAATGTTCTGAGAGAGGGTGTGTGAGAGAGTGAGTGAATGTGAGAGAGAGAGAGAGGGAGAGACAGACAGACAGACACACACCATTTGATGCTGAGAATGGGGACTCAGGTGTACACAGTGAGCAGGCCCATCACCGGGGAGCTGCAGCTCCTGATCCATGTGATGGAGATGATGGAAACAGCTGTCTTCCCGTTTCTGAAAGTCAAAAAGTGTTGAAATAAAAACAGCAAAAATGCTGGAAATGCTCGTCAGGTCAGGCAGCGTCTGTGCAGAGAGAAGCAGGATGTTGGTCTCCATCCATCGAGTTTGTTACTGTAGAAGATCTGGGCTGGGGAGAGCTGTGCAGGGAAACAGAGAGAGGGGGAGGCAGCAGGTTCAGACACACCCACAGGAGGTGAGTTAGAGACTCTCGGACCCAGGTGGTCTGACAACACACAGGTCAGGAGCAATGATCGCCACTCACCCCGTCAGGTACAGCCCTGAGCACTATAGCGTTGGGCCATCACACCACGTCCCCAGCCCAGCCAATAGGAGCCACTCCACACCAAGCCACAGGACGATTCATTGCAGAGGGCAGGGATTTGTGCCATTCCCATCACCCCGGTTCCTAGCATGGCAGTGAGCACGCAGAGGGAAAGTCTTCCTTAAGGAATGGGGGGATACGTATCCGTGAGACTCCAGACCAGAGGACCAAGTACACCATAAAGAATCAACACTTGTGAGAGACATCACCCAGTGGGTTACCAGTTTATAGCAGGGTCATCCTTTTGTTGAGCGGTTATTCAGTATATTCAATGGAATCACAAAGGAGGCCTTTCAGCCCAACAAGCCTGTGATATCTCTGGAAAAGCTTGCCAATCGGTCCCTCTCTTTCCCAATGGTTCTGTAGAACTTGGAGCAACAACGCAAGCTGCCGGAGGAACTCAGCGGGTCAGGCAGCATCCGTGGAGGGAAGTGGACAGTCGACGTTTTGGGTCGAGGCCCTTCAGCTGGACTGAAAGGTAGAGGCAGCATAACGAGGTGAGGGGAAGAGGTGGGGCAGGAGCTGGCAAGTGATGGGTGGAAATGACAGAGAGGGAGCAGTGAGAGGGTCTCACAGGAACTCCCGAAGAGAGGAGGAAACCTTCTTCAAAGTGGGTTCCTCCAGCAGCTCAAATTTTGCTCCAGATTCCACCATAGAACACAGAACAGTACAGCACAACACAGGCCCTTCGGCCCACAATGTTGTGCTGACTAACCTTGCCTAAGACTATCTAACCTTCCCCCCCCCCCCCCACATATCCCTCTATTTTAAATTCCTCCATATGCTTATCTAGTAATCTCTTGAATTTGACCAATGTACCTGCCTCCACCATCGCCCCAGGCAGCACATTCCATGCCCCAACCACTCTCTGGGTAAAAAACCTTCCTTTGATATCTCCCTTGAACTTCCCACCCATTAAGTTGAAGCCATGCCCTCTTGTATTGAGCATTGGTGCCCTGGGAAAGAGGCGCTGGCTGTCCACTCTATCTAGTCCTCTCAATATTTTGTACACCTCTATCATGTCTCCTCTCATCCTCCTTCTCTCCAAAGAGTAAAGCCCTAGCTCCCTTAGTCTCTCCTCCTAATGCATACTCTCTAAACCAGGCAGCATCCTGGTAAATCTCCTCTGCACCCTTTCCAATGCTTCCACAGTCTCTGTCTCCATATCTCTTCTGTCTCCATGGCTATGCAAAATTTATTTTTTTAAGTACATTTCCAACAATTTTTTTTGAAAGTTTCTGTTGAATTTACTTCCATCACCCTTCCCGACAGCACATCCCATATCACAGCAACTCACTGCATCAACAAAACAAAATCTCATCTCCCCTCTGGTTCTTCCAAATTTTTAATAAAATATTCCACTGGCTGAAATATTTGATTAATTCTGTTTTAAGAGATGTGCATCAGGGGGTGTTGAAAATTCCTCTGGTTTAAAATAGTGAATGAAACTCTGAGTCCCAGCTGGTCCAGTTTAATTAAATCATTGATATTGTGTTATGTTTTGGCAGTGGAAGTGTCTGCATTTGTCAGTGTGAAGGAGGTGTGCATTGTGAGTCATGTAGAAGACTGTTTAAAGAGGATCTTATCTGTATTTGTTATATTTTCTGTGTTTTAAGAGTGTGGCTTAGAAATTTGCAGAATGCAGTAATCGTTGTGTGAGAAAGTCACTGTTTAAATGACTGATGACCATTTCATGCAATGGGTTGTCATGAACGTCAGTGAGAAACAAGGCCTCTGGGAGAGTTAGGGGCTTGGTGAAGAGGCTCAGTGGGGGCCGTAGGGGGAGGTGATCGAGTAGCTGCTGCCTCACAGCTCCAGGGACCCGTGTTTGATCCTGACCTCCATTATCATCTGTGTGCAGTTTGCACGTTCTTTCTGTGACCGTGTGGGTTTTCCCCGAATCCTCCGGTTTCCTCCCATGTCCCAAAGACGTGCAGGTCGGTAAGTTGGCATAGTAGCGTCATGCTATTACAGCGCCAGTGACCCGGGTTCAATTCTCGCCGCTGTCTGTAAGGAGTTTGTACGTTCTCCCTGTGTGTCTGCGTGGGTTTCCTCCGGGTGCTCCGGTTTCCTCCCACATTCCAAAGACGTACAGGTTAGGAAGTTGTGGGCATGCTATGTTGGCGTCAGAAGCGTGGCAACACTTGCAGGCTGCCCCCAGAACACTCTGCACAAAAGATGCATTTCACTGTGTGTTCCGATGTACATGTGACTAATAAAGGTATCTTTTCTGGCTGCTGTAAATTGCCTCCAGTGTGTAGGTGAATGGCGGAATACGAGGGGGGGGGCAATTGATGGGAATGTGGGGAGAATAAAATGGAATGGTGTGAATAGGCAAGCAACAAACAATCTGCTGGAGGAACTCAGCAGGTCGAGCAGCATCTGTTTGCAGGGGAGGAATTGTCAATGTTTTGGGTTGAAACCCTGTATCAGGACCGAGGGTGGAGAGGGTCGACAGCTGATATAAGGAGCAGAGGAGGAGGGGTGAGATGGGGGTCAGTAGGTGATTGGTGGACTAGTATGAATAGGCGTCTGATGTATGAACTGAAGGGCCTGTTTCCAACTGTCTGATGCCATATTTCGATTACTGATGCCTTTGAGGACCAAACTGTTTCAGGGTTAGGGGTGCAGCTAGGTGACGGTTGAGCGACTTGGAGATTAGCGCCTTGTGATTGGTAAATTGGTTTGTTATTGTCACGTGTACCGGGGTACAGTGAAAAAACTTTGCTTTGCATGCCATCCAGACAGATCATTTCACCACATCAGTACATTGAGGTAGCACAAGGGAAAAGTAACAACAGAATGTAGAATAAAGTGTTACAGTTACAGAGAAAGTGTGGTGCAGGCAGACAGTAAGGTGCAAGGCACCAAATATGGGAGCTGCTCCCATGTTTAGCATGTCAGTGAAGACACTAGTCTCCACCCCAACCCAACTTCTACTTCCTCAGAAGGCTGAGGATATTCAGCACGTCCCCACTGACCCTCACTTTATCGATGCACCATAGAAAGCATCCCATCCGGATACATCACAGCTTGGTATGACTGCAAGAAACTGCAGAGAGTTGTGGATACAGCTAAGCGCATCACGGAAACCAGCCTCCCCTCTGTGGACTCCGTCTACACTTCCTGCTGCCTTGGTAAAGCAGCCAACATGATCAAAGACCCCTCCCACCCCGGTCATTCTCTCTTCTCAGGCAGACGACACAAAAGCTTGAGAACATGTACCACTAGACAAAAGGACAGCTTCTATCCCGCTGTTATAAGACTCTTGACCAGACCTTTTGTAGGATAAAGATGACCTCTTGATCTCTCGATCTACTTCGTCGTGACCCTTGCACCTTATTTGTCTACCTGCACTGCACTTTCTCTGTAGCTGTAACACTATATTCTGCATTCTGTTTTGCCTTCCTTTTGTACTACCTCGATGTACCTATGTTTTGAAATGATCTTGTCTGGATGGCATGCAAAACAATGTTTTTCACTGCATCACGGTACATGTGACAATAATAAAACCAATTATCTGACTTGGAATGGTTTGAGAGGAGGCAGGATCTCCTATCTGGATTAAATTAAGAAATATTAAAGCACTAGACTACCAACCCAGAACACCAGACTAAAGAGTCACGAGTTCAAACCCTACCAAGGCAGCATCGGTATTTAAATTCGATTAATTAAATACATCAGGAATATAAAATCAGTGTCATTAATAGTGGACCATTAAACTATGAGGCCGCAGCAAACAAAACTGTTTAATGAACACATTTTGTAACAGGAACCTGTTACTCTTATCCAGTCCGGATTATATGTGATTCCAGACCCACAACAATGTGACTGACTCTAAACTGCCCTCTGACAAGCCACTCAATTCAAGGGAAACTGCAGATGGGCAATAATTGTCCAGCCTTTGACCTTGCACCTTATTGCACTGTACTTTCTCTGTAGCTGTGACACTTTACTCTGTACTGTTACTGTTTTTACCTGTACGACATCAATGCACTTTGTACTAACTCAATGTAACTGCCCTGTGTAATGAATTGACCTGTACGATCGGTTTGTAAGACAAGCTTTTCACTGTACCTCGGTACAAGTGACAATAATAAACCAATACACCAGTCTCCCGTCAATGAGCAGGCACGGTAGTGTAGCGGTTAGCGTAACACCATTACAGCGCTAGTGACCTGGGTTCAATTCCCGCCGCTGTCTGTAAGGAGTTTGTACGTTCTCCCCGTGTCTGCGTGGGTTTCCTCTGGGTGCTCCAGTTTCCTCCCACTTTCCAAAGACGTACAGGTTAGGAAGTTATGGACATGCTATGTTGGCGCAGGAAGCGTGGCGACACTTGTGGGCTACCCCCAGAACACTCTACGCAAAAGATGCATTTCACTGTGTGTTTCGATGTACATGTGACTAATAAAGATAAAAAAGGTAGGAAAGAAAATTTGCAATTTCAATTCCAAACTCAATAATTGTCGATGTAATAATTTACAGTGGAGCACTTTGAGGATGCATTCACCAGAAATTATCGGGAATCTGATCCAAACCTTACACTGTGGAAAACATAGATGTGACCTATGTAGTACCCACTACACCCATGAGGAACATTTTCAACTGCTTCTGAGTTGCCAACACCTGCGTTCCGGCTGCCGTGACTGCCTGGAGCTCCCGGTTGCCGGCCATTTTAATTCCCCTCCCCTTTCCCACAACGACGTGTCTGTCCTCGGCCTCCTCCACTGCCGGGGCGAGTCCAAACGCAGACCAGGGCACTTCATATTCCGCCTGGCTAGTTTACAACCCGACAGCACAAACATTGACTTCTCCGATGTCAGGTAACCTGCTCCCCCTCTGTCCCTTTTCTCTCTCCTCCTGATCTCCCCAGTTCCTCCTACACCCAGCCCAGCCCCCAGCTCCCTATCACTCTGTTTTTTCCCCTCCTCCACCCACTCTATCTGCCTATCACACACTGGGTCCCCTCCCCCCCCCCCCCCCCCCCCCGTTCCCACCTGCCCTCCCCACCTCCCTTATCTGGTTCCATGCTCCACCTTCCTCTCCTATCAGATCCCACCATCTGCAGCCCCCTGTCACCCCCACCTCTCACCTCCCAGGCTCTGTCGCTGCTCCCACTCCCCCCTCCTCCATCTGCCCATCACCCCCCCTCACCTGGATCCACCTACTGCTTGCCCCACCCCTTCCCCTCACCTTTTTACACCAGCTCTCTCCCCTCTATCTTTCAGTCCAGGTGAAGGGTCACGACCCAAAAAGTCGACTGTCATCTCCCTCCACAGGTGCTGCCTGACCTGCTGAGTTCCTCCAGCAATTGGCTTCTTTGATCTCAGTGAGTTACTTTGAAGTATGGCGATGTCTGTGACACACTTCCAGAGACAGCAACAAGGACACAGAACAGCGCGGCACAAGAAGAGGCCATTTAGCCCACAATGTTGTGCCGAACACAAGGCTGAATAAAACTAACTCTCTTCTGCCTGCACATGATCCATATCCCTCTATTCCCTGCATATTCGTGTCTATCTAACAACCTCTTAAACACTTCTGTCATATCTGCTACCATCACCGCCCCTGGCAGACTGTTCAAGGCACTCTCTATGTAAAAAAACTTGCCTTTCACCTAAAATGCACGTCCTCTAGTACTTGACATTTCTACCCTGGGAAAAAGATTCTGTCTACTCTATCTATGTCTCTCATAATTTTTGTAAACTTCTATCAAGTCTCCCGTCAGCCTCCAACACTCCAGAGAAAACAACACTAGTTTGTCCAACCTCTCCTTATAGCTCATACCCTCTAATCCAGGCAGCATCCTGGTGAACCTCTTCTGCACCCTCTCCAAAGCCTCCACACCCTCCCTCTAATGGGGCGAACAGCATTGCAAGATGACGCCTGGCCAGTCACAGAGGCCCTGTGGGTGAAGACTGTCAAAGTCACTTGGCTGAAAGCTTCCTCACCAGAACTCACAACCAGACACCAAGAATTGGCTTGGTTAATGGTGAGAAGGGCCCTCCTGCTCAGATCCTGGATGCACAGGCGGAGTCTCACTGTCACCCCGCATTCCCCTTCGGGGAGGCCTCCCTGGGGATGAAACTAACACCCAGCTCCTTGAACCTGCTTTGGGGAAGGGAGGTCCAGAAAGAGATGCAGTGGCTTTTGTCGAGGTTCGCTCTGATTAGTTGCGTAACACGGGACTCTGTGTTCCTGGGCTGTTCCCAGGGGGACACACAGACACCAAATGCTGCTGGAAGATTATCAACAGTGAAAAATGGGTCTGCCTGAAACTCACTGGTCCAGATGTTGACTGGAATATTCCAAGGTACAGGAATACATACTGTTGGGGCCACTCCTTTTTACCTTGTACATTAACGATTTGGATGATGGAATAAATGGTTTCGTGGCTAAGTTTGAGGATGACACCAAGATAGGTGGAGGAGTAGGGAGTATTGAGGAGATAGGAAGGTTGCAGAGAGACCTAGATAGTTTAGGAGAATGGGCAAGGAAATGGCAGATGAGATTCAATGTTGAGAAATGTGCAGTTGTACACTTTGGAAGCAGAAATAAGCAGGCAGATTATTATCTAGAAGGAGAGAAAATTCAAAGTACGGAAGTACAAAGGGACTTGGGGGTACTCGTGCAGGATACCTTAAAGGATAACCACCAGGTCGGATCGGTGGTAAAGAAAGTGAATGCTATGTTGGCATTCATTTCGAGAGGTATAGTGTATAAAAGTAAGGAAGTGTTGATGAGGCTCTACGGGGCACTAGTGAAGCCTCATTTGGAATACTGTGCGCAGTTTTGGGCCCCACATTTTAGGAAGGATGTGCTGACGTTGGAGAGGGTTCAGAGGAGATTTACGAGGATGATTCCAGGAATGAAAGGGCTTACATATGAGGATCGTTTGTCGGCTCTTGGACTGTACTCACTGGAGTACAGAAGAATGAGAGGGGACCTCATAGCGACACTTAAAATGTTGATAGGAAAGGACAGAGTAGATGTGGCTAGGCTGTTTCCCTTGGTGAGTGAGTCCAGGACCAGAGGGCACAATCTTAGAATTAGAGGGTACAGTTTCAAAACAGAGATGAGGAGAAATTTCTTTAGCCAGAGGGTGGTAAACTTGTGGAACTCCTTGCCACGTACAGCAGTGGAGGCCAGATCAGTGGGGGCGTTCAAGGAGAAGATAGATAGATACCTATATAGTCAGGGTATCAAGGGATATGGGGATAAGGCCGGAAAATGGGATTAGAATAGGTTTTTCTCCCCCCCCCCCAATTCCCCATTTCTCATTTCTTTTTTTTCCCCTTTTCCTTGGAGCGGACTCGATGGGCCGAATGGCCTGCTTCTGCTCCCTTGTCTTGTGATCTTGTGGATGTTGAGTGGATATATAGAACATAGAACAATACAGCACAGGAATAGGCCCTTCAGCCTACAACGTCTGCACTGAACACAAAGCCAAATTAAACCTAATCTCTTCTGCCTGCACATGGCCCATATCCCTCCATTTCCTGCATATTCATGTGCCTATCTAACAGCCTCTTAAACACCTTTATCATATCTGCCTCCACCACCACCCCTGGCAGCACATTCCAGGTACCCAACACTCTCTGTGTAAAAAAAAACTTCATCCACACATCTCCTTTGAACTTTCTCCCTCTCACCTTAAATGTATGCCCTCTAGTATTAGATATTTTGACCATGGGACAAAGATACCAGCTGTCTCCTCTATCTATGCCTCCCATAATTTTATAAACCTCTATCAGGTCTCCCCTCAGCCTCTACCTCTCCAGAGAAAACAACCCTAGTTTCTCCAACCTCTCCTTTTAACACATGTCCTCTAATCCAGGTGGCATCCTGGTGAACCTCTTCTACAACCTGCCCAAAGCCTCCACATCCTTCCTATAATGGGGCGACCAGAACTGAATGCAATACTCCAGATGCGGCCTAACCAGAGTTTTATAAAGCTGCAACATAATTTCCCAACTTTTGAACTCAGTGCCTCGACTAATAAAGGCAAGTATGCCGGACGCCTGCTTTACCACCCGATTGACTTCTGTGGCCACTTTCAGGGAGCTATGGACTCGGACCCTAAGATCCCTCTGTTAAGGGTCCTGCCATAATTCCAAGATGCAGGAATACATAAGGTCTGGATGTTGAGTGGAATATTCCAAGATGCAGGAATTCATGTTGCAGGACAGACTGCAGCTCAGCACAGCAACAATTTATTTGTCCATAATTCCATGATGTAGAAAGCTTTCCAAGGGGATTTACACTGGTGGGCTGTGGGGCCTTTGGTTAAAAAAACATGAGCCCTGGTGCGAGAGCGGGCAGACGAGATGATGGTTTTTGAGAGGTGGAGAGACAAGGGAAAGCCAAGAGGGTCACTGTGGAGACGTAAAGGCAAGGTGTATAAAGTCACTGTCAAACTAGCAAAGTGAAAGACCAGTGTACAGAAGACAGGGTTGCTGCGTTAATGATGGTTGTAGAGGTCAGACAGGGAAAGGTCAACAAGAAGACTTGAGCAAGTTGTACTTCAAGCTCAAACATCTGAATCAGGTTTACTTAGAACATAGATCATAGAACATAGAACAGTACAGCACAATACAGGCCCTTCGGCCCACAATGTTGTGCTGACCTTTAAACCTCGCCTAAGATTATCTAACCCCTTCCTCCCCCACATCCCTCTATTTTAAATTCCTCCATATGCTTATCTAGTAATCTCTTGAATTTGACCAACGTACCTGCCTCCACCACCACCCCACGCAGCGCATTCCATGCCCCAACCACTCTCTGGGTAAAAAACCTTCCTGTGATATCTCCCTTGAACTTCCCACCCATTACTTTAAAGCCATGCCCTCTTGTATTGAGCATTGGTGCCCTGGGAAAGAGGTGCTGGCTGTCCACTCTATTCCTCTTAATATCTTGTACACCTCTATCATGTCTCCTCTCATCCTCCTTCTCTCCAAAGAGTAAAGCCCTAGCTCCCGTAGCACAGATGTCACATACTCACACATCTGGGCAGCCGCAGCAAGGTAGGGGAATACATGATCAATGGCAGGATGTTGACGGGTGTGAAAGAACAGGACAGGCTAAGAAGACTATCTTTTTGTCGGCAAAGGAAGAGAACACGACAGCAGGGAGGTTAGGCCAGGACTGTAAACTGCAGAGGAAGACAAAATTATAAGGGGTGTTGATAGGGTGGAGCGTAGGAAACTTTTCCCCATTGCAGGGGTCTAAAATCAGTGGACCTGGGTTTAAAGTTTAGAGGGGATCAGAATTTGACCCCCCAAAATGCATTACCTCACACCCGTCTGGATTAAATTCCTTCTGCCAAAGCTCTGCCCAACTTTCCAGCTGATCTGTGTCCCTCTGTATCCTTAGACAACCTTCTTCACTCTCTATGACTCTACCAACGTTCATGTCATCTGAAAACTTATGAATTAGACCACCTACGTTCTCATCCACATCAACATATATATATATATTACAAACAACAAAGGTCCCAGCACCAATCCCTACAATATACCACGTTACAGACTTCCAGTCAGAAAAACTGCCCTCCATCCCTACCCTCTGCCTCCTATCACCCAAATTTGGATCTAGTTTGCCAACACACCTTGGATTCCTCATGCCTCAACCTTCTGGACCAGCCTACCATGTGGGATCTTGTCAAATGTCTTTCTTCTCCATGGACACCACGTCTACTGCCCCGCCTTCATTAATTTTCTTAGTTACTCCCTCAGCATACTCAACTATTGATCTCTCCCACACAAAACCACTGATGCAAGGCTTCAAGAAAATGCGGGAGACATTCAGGTCAGTTCTGACAAAAGGTTTACAACCTGAAAAGTTACCTCAGCTGAAAAACACGATGACGCTGGAGGAACTCAGCAGGCCAGGCAGCTTCCGTGGAGAAAAGCAGGCGGTCAACGTTGCGGGTCAGGAACCCTTCTTCAGGACTGAAGATAGGAAAAGGGGAAGCCCAATATATAGGAGGGAAAAGCAGAGCAGTGATAGGTGGACAAAAGTGGGGAGGCGGGGTGGGCACAGGGTGGTGATAGGTAGATGCAGGTAAAAGATGGTGATAGGCAGGTGTGGGGGAGGAGGGCAGAGCAGATCCATTGGGGGATGGGTCAAAGGTAAGGAGAGACAGGATAAAAAAGAGTAAACAAAAGCGAGATAGGCTAGGAACAAACAGAAGAAGCATGGTGGGGTGTGGGCATTACTTAAAGTGGGAGAATTCAATGTTCATGCTGCTAGGCTGCAAGGTTCCAAGATGGAAAATGAGGTGCTGTTCCTCCAGTTTGCACTTGGAATTCTCCTGGCAGTGGAAGAGGCCGGAGGACTGTCATATCAACCGGAGATCCAGGTTGGAGCCGAACTGGGAGGCCTGGAAATGGACCTGGAATCCACGTGGAACAAGATGGTGGCGTGGACGCAGAGCGAGGAAGGTCACATGGCTGTGGAACCAGGTCTGAGTGGCCACAGGTTCAGCCTGCAGCTTGACTGGGAGGTATTTTAGCTCAGTTTCTTTTTCCACAAACATGGCTTGACTTGCTGAGTGTTCCCAGCATTTTGTGTTTTGGTTACACAAATGATGTGAGGAAGAGGTGTGTCAAATTATGAAGGGCCTGCATAGAGCAAATAGGAAGGAACTGTTCCCCAGAGTAGAGGATTCTAAACGAGGGTGTGGACAGTTAAATCGCTGGGAGGATTTGGGGGAGATGAGGTTTTCTTTTTAAGTGCAGAAGGTGGAATGCACTGTCTGAGAATGTGTGGGAGGCAGTAAATGAACACATTTAAACAGGGGTGTGCTTGAGGAACCAGGTCCTGCAAAGGCAATGGAACTGGGGGTGGAAGGTGCAATTAGATTCTACTTTGACTAGGACTGACATAATGGACCAAATGGTCCCAATCCATCACAAAAACCAGCCTCCCTTCCATTGACTCCGTCTACACTTCCCGCTGCCTCGAGAAAGCACCCAACATAATCAAGGACCCCTCCCACCCCGGACATTCTCTCTTCTCCCCCCTCCCATTGGGCAGAAGATACAAAAGTTTGAGAATATGTACCACCAGGCTCAAGGACAGCTTCTATCCTGCTGTTATCAGACTCTTGAACAGACCTCTCATATGATAGAGATGGACTCCTGACCTCACATCTACCTTGTCTCTGCCCTTGCACCTTATTGTCTGCCTGCACTGTACTTTCTCTGTAACTGTAACACTTTATTCTGCATTCTGTTTTCTTTTTACTACCTTGATGTACCTATGTATGGAATGATCTGTCTGGATGACACGCAAACAAAGTTTTTCACTGTATCTCAGTACGCGTGACAATAATAAACCAATAATAATAAAACAATAACACATCTGTTGCGTCATAAAAAATTCCATATGAGAAAACTATCTGTCATAGGGAGATACACCATAGAATGATGCACCAACCATAAACCACCCATTTACACTAATCCTACATTCCATATTTTTTCTCCCTACATTCCCACCAACTCCTCCCCAGATTCTACCACTCACCTACACACCAGGGGCAATTTTCAGTGGCCAATTAATCTTCCAACAACCCACACATCTTTGGGTTGTGGAAGGAAACTGAAGCACCCGTCACAGGGAGAACGTGCAAACTCCACACAGAGAGCACCGGAGGTCAGCATTGAACCCGGGTCGCTGGAGCTGTGAGGCAGGGTCTCTACTGACTGCGCCACTTTCAGAACAAGCAGTTGGCTGCATGGTAGTATAGCGGTTAGCGTAACACTATTACAGCACCAGCGACCTAGGTTCAATTCCCGCCGCTGTCTGTAAGGAGTTTGTATGTTCTCCCCGTGTGTCTGGGTGGGTTTCCTCTGGGTGATCCAGTTTCCTCCCGCATTCCAAAGACATACGGGTTAGGAAGTTGCGGGCATGCTCTGTTGGCGCCGGAAGAGTGGCGACACTTGCGGGCTGCCCCCAGCACATTCTCAATGACGCAAAAAGAAGCATTTCACTGTGTGTTTCGATGTACATGTGACTAATAAAGATATCTTATCTTATCTGGAGAATTGCTGTCAACAATGCAAGTCTTGCAAGAGCTTCCTTGTGACAACACCGACAGCCAGCATTCTGGCAGGGATCAGCTGCCACTGGCAGATCTTGACCAAGGGGCTAGGGGAGGCCATCAGGGGGTCAATCAGCTTCCTACTGGGGGTGGGCTGGGGACCAGAGGAGAAATGGACCACTTGGACGACACTGAACTGCCTCCACAGACAAGTCAGCTGGTCAAGAAGCAACACAGTGAGACAGGGCTGCGTTACAATGCCCAAGACCTGTCAATGGGGTGAGAGGCAGCCTGCTCAAGGGTCATCCCTGTGTGGTCCAGGACTTGCTGGCGTCAACTGGGGAGCTTGTCAATGGGAAAGATAGACACGGGAAGATATGGTTCAGGGTTAAAAGTGCAACCACATGATAAGTTGATAAGAGGAGATGAGATGAGATGAGATAAGATGAAATAAAATAAGACATCTTTATTAGTCACATGTACATCGAAACACAGAGTGAAATACATCTTTTGCGAAGAGTGTTCTGGGGGCAGCCTGCAAGTGTCGCCACGCTTCCGATGCCAACATAGCATGCCCACAACTTCCTAACCCATACGTCTTTGGAATGTGGGAGGAAACCGGAGCACCCGGAGGAAACCCACGCAGACGCACAGGGAGAACGTACAAACTCCTTACAGACAGTGGCCGGAATTGAACCTGGGTCGCTGGCGCTGTAATAGCGTTACGCTAACTGCTACACTACCGTGCCTGCCCAATTACAGGAGCGTTCAGATCCTGGCTCCTGATCCCGAAACATCGACATTTTCTTTCCTCCCACAGATGCTGCTCGGCCCGCTGAGTGCCTCCAGCACATTGTTTGTAGCCCCTTGATTCTGTTCCACCTTTCAATTAGACCTTGGCTCAATCAACACCACCTAACAAACAGCTCCCACTCCCAATGTTCAATTCGCCTCAACCTTTCAAAGAGAGGTGTTCCAGAGTTCCACTGCCCTTCGTGCAGAGGGCCTCTTCCTTACATCATCTGATTATCACTCCACCAATGAACAGCTGGGCTCTAATTTTAAGGTTCTGTCCTTCTGTAAACAGCTCCACTATCAGAGGAGATCTCCTTCTTCATCAGCAGTCCCCTGGTCTCAAGGACAACTTGCTCCCACTCATCTGAGGTGGCTACTAAACCAAAGAGGCAACTGCAGAATCATCCATAGATGGGGCTGGAGGTGGCTGATGTAGGGGGTGGATTGTGAGGTGGTACACTCCTTCTCCCTTGCACACAGGGCTTCATTGTGCTCCCAATGCATGGCCAAGGTTCTCAGTTCCATTCCCACTTCCACATCCCTTTAAAACTGAGATGAAAGGGGAATTTCTTCAGCCAGAGGTTGGTGAATCTGTGGAATTTGTTGCCACAGAGGGCTGTGGAGGCCAAGTCATTGGGTGTATTTAAGAAGGAGATTGATAGGCTCTTGATTGGTAAGGGGGTTAAGGGTTACGGGGAGAAAGTGGGAGAGAAAAATAATCAGCTGTGATTGAATGGTAGAGCATATTCGATGGGCTGAATGGCCTGATTCTGCTCCTATACCTTATGGTCTTAAGATCTGTGAACATGCTCTGCACCTTTAGTGTCCTACCATTTATCCCTTGCCTTGATTGCTCCCCCCGAATGATTTACCTCATGCATCCCTGGATTCAATTCTATTCGCTACTTTTGTAAACCCCTCTTCTCCCCACCTACAGCTTTCTTCCACACTGCATAATTTTCATATCACTGACAAACTTCTCGATTGTAACTGGATCCTTGACTTTCTAACAAACAGACCGCAATCAGTGAGGATAGGAAGCAATACCTCCAGCACGATTATTCTCAACACTGGTGCCCCACAAGGCTACGTCCTCAGCCCTCTACTCTACTCCCTATATACTCACGACTGTGTGGCCAGATTCTGCTCTAACTCCATCTACAAGTTTGCAGATGATACCACCGTTGTAGGCCATATCTCAAACAGCGATGAGTCAGAGTAGAGGAAGGAGATAGAGAGCTTAGTGGAATGGTGTCATGGCAACAACCTTTCCCTCAATGTCAACAAAACTAAAGAGCTGGTCATTGACTTCAGGAAAGAGGGCAGTGTACACATACCTGTCTACATCAGGTGCTGAGGTCAAGAGGGTTGAGAGCTTCAAGTTCCTGGGAGTGAACATCACCAACAGCCTGTCCTGGTCAAATCACGTAGATGCCACGGCCAAGAAAGCTCACCAGCACCTCTACTTCCTCAGGAGGCTAAAGAAATTTGGTTTGACCCCTTTGACTCTCACCAACTTTTACCGATGCACCATAGAAAGCATCCTATCTGGATGTATCACGGCTTGGTACGGCAACTGCTCTGCCCAAGACTGCAAGAAGCTGCAGAGAGTTGTGGACACAGCCCAGTGCATCACGGACACCAGCCTCCCCTCCTTAGACTCTGTCTTTACCTCTCGTTGTCTTGGTGAAGCAGCTAACATAATCAAAGACCCCACCCACCCGGGACATCTTCTGTATCAGAAGATACAGGAGCCTGAGGGCACATACCACCAGACTTAAGTACAGCTTCTATCCCACTGTGATAAGACTATTGAACAGTTCCCTTATACAATGAGATGGACTATGACCTCACGATCTACCTTGTTGTGACCTTGCCCCTTATTGCACTGCACTTTCTCTGTAGCTGTGACACTTTACTCTGTACTGTTATTGTTTTTACCTGTACTACCTCAATGCACTCTGTACTAACTCAATGTAACTGCATTGTGTAATGAATTGACCTGTACGATCGGTTTGTAAGAGAAGCTTTCCACTATACCTCAGTACAAGCGACAATAATAAACCAATACCAATAGTGGCCACTACATTATCGTTTGCAATTCTGGTGGTCCCATCATAGGAAGGAACTTTATACAATTCACATCACCCCATTACAGGAAGGATGTGGAGGCTTTGGAAAGGGTGCAGAAGAGGTTCACCAGGATGCTGCCTGGATTAGAGGGCATGAGCTATAAGGAGAGGTTGGACAAACTTGGGTTGTTTTTTCTGGAGCGTCGGAGGCTGATAGAAGATTATAAAATATGAGAGGCATAGATAGGATAAACAGTCAGCATCTTTTTCCCAGGGTAGAACAGTCAAAGACTGGAGGATATACACTTAAGGTGAGAGGGGGAAAGTTTAGAGGAAATGTGCAGGGCAAGATTTTTTTTACACAGAGTGGTGGGTGCCTGGAACATGCTACCAGGGCTGGAGGTGGAAGCAGATACAACAGTGGCATTTAAGAGGGTGTTAGATAGACACATGAATATGCAGGAATGGAGGCATATGGATCATGTGCAGGCAGAAGGGATTTAGTTTAATTTGGCATCGTGTTCGGCACAGACATGGTGGGCCGAAGGGCCTGTTCCTGTGCTGTATTGTTCTATGTTCTATTTGAGGGGGGGGGGGGGAAACAATTTAAAGGAGACTCAAGGAACAATTTTTTTCTGGTGGGTGTATGGAACGAGCTGCCAGAGGAAGTGGTAGGGATGGGTACAACTACAATGTTTACAAGACACTTGGACAGGAACAATAGGAAAGGTTTAGAGGGATAGGGACCCAACGCAGCCAAATGGGACTCAGGTAGGCAAGTTGGTCAGCATGGATGAGTTGGGCCAAAGGGCCTGTATCCATGCAATCTAACTCTACGTCTATGACATTTAAGTCCAAATCATTCAGTTACACCACAGAAAACAAGAAGCCAAGTATTGACCCTGCAAAAGCTCACCACACACAACCCTCCTACCCACTATTAACCATTGCTTTCTGCCACTGAACCAAAGTTTAACTCCTTGGATCTCATGAGTTTTACCGCCATCAACCCGCCACGTGGGACACCTTGCTGAAGATCTACATACACTACCTCAGATGTTCTCCCTCATCGGCCCTCCCCCAAGAGTACAAAAGCATCGAGCGATTTCCGTAGAGTTTGCGTCGCTCCACAGTCCGCAGCTTCTGAGAAAACAGCCCACTCTCTCTTCCCCTGACCACTTTAACCTTTGCCGCTGAAAGCAGAATCTCTGAAGAGTCAGGCAGCGATTTCATAGAAAGTCTCAACCCCCAAAAGATTTGAGACATACACACACAGAGAAAAACAACCCAAGTTCCCAAAGCAGAAAATAATCAGCATGGCAGGACATTTTGTTCGCCCGGGGCACTAGCTGATTCATCGCCAGTGGAAAGGCAACGCCCTGCATCTACAGGGGACACTTCAACACTGTGGACCTACCAGGGTGGTAACGTGGTAAGGTTAAATCTCCTCGGGGGGCAAACCCCACGCCGGTCGGGATGCCTCGTTAACCGGGTCCTGGGGAATATCTGAACCCCACACCGCCCCTCCCAAACTAAAGATTGACTGTAAGACACACTCCAATAATAAAAGAGGGGCTGGTATTCCACTCTTCAACACCACCACCACCACCCCTCCCATTCAGAACCCAAGCGTGCTGTAATAATTCAACTACCGGGAAGGCTCATCCCCCCCCCCCCCCCCGTTTAAAAGCCACTCAAAGAGGGTTTCCCTCTTACCTGGGAAAGGTGGAAGTCAGTCCCAGCAGGTGAGATGGTGCTTCTACCGAGCTGGAGCTGGGTCGCATTGCTCAACGGCCGGAGCGTGATCACAGAGCTGGTAGTCGCCATCCGCTGTCTCTCTCTCTCTCTCTCTCTCTCTAACGTAGGCAAGGCTGACTCTTCCCCGTTCATCCACCACCACCAACCCCCTCCTCCCTGCACACACCGAGGCAGCAGCGCACCGCCCCGCCGCCGCTGAAACTTCCTGATACTTCCAGCCCTGCCCAGCCCAGCCGAGGGATAGATGAGGTGCGGACAGATCATGGCTTACCACAAGGGGAAGACTGCCGCCCTCTGCTAAATCCCAACACCTCTGCTCTCTGTGTGTGCCGGTGAGTGGGACGCGTCTTTCAATGAAACATTTTGTTGCTCTGTCTGCAAAGCTTGTGCACCACCTCACATGGTAACGGGCGTTGCGAATGCAAGCGAGAATATTTGTTGATTTGTAGCAAATTTCGGAGTCTCATGTGGCGATGGCGTGGAGCAAATATTTTGCATTTTAATATGGCCCAACACAGACAACTGGAAAAGACTGAGGCAGACACCAGCTGTGTCACACCCGGGGAATTAACATCTCAAGTCCCTGACTCTGATGGGGGGGGGGGGGGTCATCGACCTTTAAATGTTGCTTCTTCCCCTCCTCACAGATGCTGCCTGACCTGCAGTGTGTTCTGCTTCAGATAATAGTGTCTAATTTTTCAGTGATGCTGCAGTGAGGGATGTCTCCGTTGAAATTGTCCCATTTGATTATTGCTTTATGCATTTTTTTTGTGACCCTTCTATTTCAGAGTTTTAGAGTTTTGCCTTGGGTGGGGGGAAGATTTATTCTGCATCAAAAGCTCCCGGAGGTCCCAAGAGAAAGATGCCTTATTGCTAGCACCAGAAGGAAGTGGGTGACAACCTTACTGCTTGTCACCCTTAGCCAAGCTGTGACTTCACCATTTTACTGCAAGTTATTCCAGTGTTTACCCATCTTGATGCTTTTTGCAAATTCCTGTGAGATGTGAGAATGTGCCCAAAATCATGAGGGGCGTAAATAGGGTCAATGCACACAGTCTGTTTTTCCGGGGTGGGGGTAGAGGGTATGGGTTGAAGGTGAGAGGGGAGAGATTTAATAGGAACCTGAGGGGCAACCTTTTCCCCCAGAGGGTGGTCATTATATGGAATGAGCCGCCAGAGGAAGTGGTTGAAGCAGGTACATCGAAAGGTACTCGGACAGGTACATGGATAGGAAAGGTTTAGAGGGATATGGGCCAAACGTGGGCAAATGGGACTAGCTTAGATCAGATCTTGGTCAGCATGGACCAGTTGGGCTGAAGGGCCTGTATGACACTATGCCCATTGCAAATTCCCAAGGAGTGTGGGTACACCAGCAATGCCCATCCCTAATTCCCATGGGATGTGGACACATGGCCATCCCTAACTCCTTTCGGATGTGTGCCCATCCCTAATTGCCCTTGAGCAGGTGCTGGTAAGTCCCTTCAACTGCTGTCGTGGTTTTGCTCCTCATTTGCAGATATACCCAATTGGCTGGGCCATTTCAGAGGGCAGTTTAGGGCCTGTATTGAACGTCAAGGCCAGACTGGTTAAGGACAGCAGATTTCATTCCTGAAGGACATTCATGAACAAAATGAGTTTCCAAATCAGAATCAATGAGAAGAGGGCATGACCCGGATGGTGAGGGTCCTTAAGTGATAGATGCTGCCTTCTTGAGGCACCATCTCTTGAAGATGTCCTCGATGGTGGGGAGGGTTGTGCCCGTGATGGAGCTGGCTGAGTCTACAACCCTCTGCAGCCTCTTGCGATCCTGTGCATTGGAGCCTCCATACCAGGCGGTGATGCAACCAGTCAGATTGCTCATCCTGTGGTTTTGCAATCACCATTACTGGAGGTAGCTATTTAAAAATATCAGACTTATTTAATAAACTGAATTTAAAATTCCCAGCTGGGATTTCAATTTCACATTACTATCCCCAAATTGTCCATTAAGAAGCAGAAGATTTTGCCCCAGTGTAACTCAGTGCTGACCTATTTTGATGCCTTTAAGTGGTTCACTCGTTTTTTTTATATGTTTGCGATCTTTATCACTCTCTGATCCTGCCTCTGAGTCCGACTGTTTCTCTGACGTAGAAAAGTAAATGCAGAGGCCTGTGAATTGGGAAACTAGCCAGCTGTTGAATTTCTAGGTGTGACTGTGTCTGTCCACAGGTTTGTTTGAGTAAATATGTGTTTTGCTATCAGGGAATTTTAATATTGAATGAAGTCTTCCTGTTTAATGGTATTTGCAACGTATTTCAATTTTGCATATTAACAGTCTCAGTGAGCGTGAATAATTTGTGAATGTTGCGAGCAGGAACCTGCATAATTTGGATTTTCCTTCTTTAACTGAACAAGCTCCATGGTCTGAGCTCAGAGGGAGGAGTCTGTTAGCCAACAATCCACCAAGAATAAATACAGCACTGTTGTGTGAGATGTGGGTTGGAACTTGGTCACGTTCCCTGGTTTACACCACGTTCAATGGGGAGTCAGTTTGGGGAGCGATCTCTGGTTCAAAGGACACTTGTTGTAGGTGGAATACACAGAACAGAAATAGGCCATTCAACCCAACCTATCCATTTATGCCCAATTTATTTCTCCATCCATCATTTCTCATTTAATGAGACACGTGAATGATAGAAAAATAGGGGCTATGTGGAGGGAAGGGTTAGATAGATCTTAGAGCAGGATAAAATGTCGGCATGACATTGTGGGCCGAAGGGCCTGTACTGTGCTGTAGTGTTCTATGTTCTATAAGTCTATCAGCATAACCCTCCATTCCCTTCTCCCCCCCACCCCCCCCCTGTGCTTATCCAAACCCCCCCACCCCCGCCCCCCCCTCAAGTGCACCTAAACCACCCTGTGTGGGTGTTCGTTACACATCTGTTCTGGCACATTCTGGCTCTTTAAATTATCAGAGAGTTTCATCTGAATACCAGTTGGATTTCTCGGTGACTCCATCATATTGTAGGCTGATGATATTCTTTCCAACAAGTGGAAATCTTCTCTCTATCAAATCCTTTTGCTGTTTTAAAGACTTCTTTTGGGCACCCCTCCATTCTCTCTTCCCACAAGACCAGACACCCAGTCTGTTTACCTTCGTTGACATGTACTCCCTTGCATTTCTGTTATCAATCCTTGTAAGCCTTCTCTGGAACCTCTCCTGGACTTCCATTTCTTTTCTTGTTGGCCAGAACTGCAAACAGTTCTCCAAAGTTCAGAACAGGTTTGGCCAGTCGAGCTGGGCGCGTTGGTGATGGGACAATGAATGAGAAAGTCTCCTCCTATGATAATTGTGCTGGTTCCAATCCTTGCATTTTAAATTAAGCACATTTTGGACAAAAGAAGATTAATATAGTAGAGGATTTTGTAAAGCATGTGGAATCCTGGGATCCAGAAAGACACAGTGTGTAAAAGCTGGATCTGTACAAAGCATTGGTCAAGCAACAACTGGAGTATTGTGTCTAATTTTGGTCACCTCACTTCAGGAAGGTGGAGAGTATACAAACGTTTCCTAGAGTTGTTCCAAAGATGAGAGATTTCAGCTGCAAGGTTGACCTGGAGAGACTGGGGTTGTTCTCCTGGGACCAGAGATGTTTGAGAGGAGACTTGATGACGATCATGATGGGTTTAGAGAACTCAGATAGAGGGAAGCTGTTCCCATCAGCTGATGATTCAAGGACTGAGGGCACAGATTTCATATTTCTGGCAAAACATACAAGGGGGATGTGATGCAAGGGTCTTTTTAACACAGAGAGTGGTGATGGGCTGGAGCTCACTGCTGGTAGCACTGGTGACAACAGAATCAGGCCAGGTCTTCAGAAGGGAATTGGATGGGCACTGAAATAATTTACAGGGGGAAAAATAGAGGTAATGGACTGATGGGATTGTTCTAATTGTGTTCTTCCTTGTAAAAAAAAATTGTGTATAATTTATATTTAATTTATATTTTTCTTGTGAATGCTGCTTATCTGATGCTTTGTGCCTGTGATGCTGCTGCAAGTAAGCTTTTCATTGCACTTGTGCAGACATGGACTTGTGCAGATGACAGTAAACTTGACTTTGACTTTGATGGCAATAAACTCGACATGAGACTTGAGAAATTCTATTTTTGTATGATTTAGTGATAAGGAGGCAAACAGAGTCTGTGTTGGAAACAGCAGAGGGTGATCATTAATTCCAGTGAGTTGGTGGAGGAGCTGAGTCAGGTTAGACCATCAATTGGTGAGCCCAGTAGTTCTGTAACTTGCAAGAGGGATAAAGCAGGAAGGTGGACATCAGGGTGTATAACCTTACTGAAGGGGCGAAGCAACCTATTCCTGCTAACTCGTTGTTTGTGCACTCAATCAGGATGCCAGGATGCAAGAGCTGTTCGTTTTCCTGTGGCACAGCTGAGTATAAATAGACAGTGACACAAGAGGTAGAGCTGCTGCCTCAGGCACCAGGGGCCCCGGTTCAATCCTGACCTCTGGTGCTGTCTGCGTGGAGTTTGCAGGATCTCCCTGTGACCGTGTGGGTTTCCTTCCACATCCCAAAGACATGCGGGTTGGTAGGTTAACTGGCCACTGTAAATTGCCCCCTGGTGTGTAGGTGAGTGGTGGAAGCTGGGGGTAAGAGGGGGTGGAGGCAGTTGACGTGAATATGGGGAGGATAAATGGGCTAGGATAGGATTAATGTAAAAATGGGCAGTAGATAGTTGACACAGACTTAGTGGGCCAAAGGGCCTGTTTCCGTGCTTTATCTCTCCATGACTCTGTGACTTTGACCTCATTGACTTCAGGATGTAGGTGGTGCACACACTCCTGTTTATATCAGTGGTGCTGAGGTCAAGAGGGTTGAGAGCTTCAAGTTCCTGGGAGTGAACATCACCAGTAGCCTGTCTTGATCCAACCACAGCCGAGGAGGCTCACCAGCGCTTCTACTTCCTCAGGAGGCTAAAGAAATTTGGCATGTCCCCTTTGACACTCACCAACTTTTATTGATGCACCATAGAAAGCATCGTATCCAGATGCATCACGGCTTGGTATGGCAATGGCTCTGCCTGTGACCTTAAGAAACTGCAGCTCAGCAAATCACAGGAAACCAGCCTCCCCTGCATAGACTCTGTCTACACTTCTCACTGCCTCGGTAAAGCTGGATAATCAAAGACCCCACCCACCCCGGACATTCTCTCTTCTCCCCCCTCCCATCGGGCAGAAGATACAAAAGCCTGAAAGCACGTACCACCAGGCTCAAGGACAGGTTTTATCCCACTGTTACAAGACTATTGAACTGTCCCTTGTACGATGAGATGGACCCTTAACTTCACAATCTATCTCGTTATGACCTTGTACCTTATTGTCTACCTGTACTGCACTTTCTCTGTAACTGTAACACTGTATTCTGCATTCTGTTATTGTTTACCCTTGTACTACCTCAATGCACTGTGTAATGAACTGATCTATATGAATGCTTTGCAAGACAAGTTTTTCACTGTATCTTGGTACATGTGGTGATAATAAACCAGTTTACCAACTTACTTAACTCTGATGGAATCTGGATAAGACCAGCATTCAACGCCCTTAAGAAAGTGGTGATGAACCTTCTAGGTGTTTGAGGTACTGGAACTGTTGTTGGATTATCCTCATCATATAATTGCAATGGATTTTGTAGCTGTCCCAAACCTTTCTCAAATGTTGATTAGACCCCATTTTGAGGATTAAATTCAACTTTGGGCTCTTTTGGAAGACTGGGGGCCTTGGGGAAGATGTGGACTGGGTCTAGGATTGAAGACCATCCCTTTGTGTGGAGAGATTGGAAAAGCTGACAGAAGGCTAAAGGAGGTTTAACAGGTTGTGTTGATGGAATAATTGAGGATAAGACTATTGAACGGTTCCCTTATACGATGAGATGGACTCTTGACCTCACAATTTACCCTGTTGTGACCTTGCACATTATTGTCTACCTGCAATGCACTTCCCTGTAGCTGTGACACTTTACTCTATACTCTGTTGTTGTTTTTTTTACCTGTACTACCTCAATGCACTCTGTACTACCTCAATGTATCTGCACTGTGTAATGAATTGATCTGTACAAACGGTATGCAAGACAAGATTTTCACTGTACTTTGGTACAAGTGACAATAACATACCAACACCAAATAGTAAATTTGTGGTAATTGGCAGAAAAGGCCTAGGTGACATAAGGAAACATTTCTTTTTACACATGAGTATGTTTCAGTCTTGAATGCACAACCTGAAGCAGATCCAGTAACAAACAAGAATGACGTAAGTGCTTCAAGGGGTAAAAGGGATTACAGGGAAGAGCAGGGAGTAATAGAGCAACTCTACCATGAGCTACCTCCTGTGTTTTCTCATTCAATGATTCTAGGAATCAACAACCGACTCATGTGAAATGAAACTGTTCACACGAGAAGGTTCAGCGCTGTGTAACACACAAGCACCTATTTCAAAATCCAGAGGGAACTAGAAATGCACGGATAACTTGATGTGCACTAGGACCTTGGGAAGTGGGAGGTCTGACTCCTTGTGCTTTCTTCCTTGTGCTGTTGAACAGGGACAGGTTTGATTGCATTACAATCCCATTACTCATGTTGCTTTGCACCCACCAGCAAGGGAGCTTTTGAGTTTGGGATTGCACATGAAAAATGTGAAGAAATTACTGCTGCTTTAAAACGTCAGCAGTGTTGTACAAGTTACATGGAATTCACAGCACAAAAAGAAACCATTTGACCGAACGTATAATTCTATGACTCGATGAATGAACCACACAGTTATTTCTCCATTTGTAAAAGGATCATGTTGCCAGCAGATGTTTAGTTAAGTGAAAGTTCTTAAATGGAGAAGATGCTTGTCATAATTTCAATGTAAAAGCTCAAGAATTTCTTTTGAAAAGACCTAAGTACTTAGAAATGTATTGTTTTATTATTGTCACATGTACCAAGGTGCAGTGAAAAGCTTTTGTTTTGCGTGATCATTCCATACATAAGTACATTGAGGTAGTAAAAAGAAAACAGAATTCAGAATATAGCATTGCAGTTACAGAGAAAGTGCAGTGCAGGTACACCAATAAAGTGTAAGGGCCACAATGAGGTAGATTGGGAGATCAAGAGTGCCAGAGATCATCTTTTGGCGTATGAGGGGTACGTTCAACAGTGGGGTAGAAGCTGTCCTTGAGCCTGGTGGTACGTGCTTTCAGGCTTTTGTATCTTCTGGCTGATGGGAGGGGGGAGAAGAGAGAATGTCCTGGGTGGGTGGGGTCTTTGATTATGTTGGCTGCTTTACCGAGGCAGTGAGAAGTGTAGGCAGAGTCCATGGAGGGGAGGCTGGTTTCCGTGATGTGCTGAGCTGTGTCCACAACTCTCTGCAGTTTCTTGCGGTCACAAGTAGAGCAGTTGCCATTCAAGCCGTGATGCATCTGGATAGGATATTTTCCATGGTGCATCGATAAAACTTGGTGAGTGTCAAAGGGGACATGCCAAATTTCTTTCACCTCCTGAGGAAGTAGAAGCGCTGGGGAGCTTCCTCAGCCATGGCTGGACCAGGACAGACTATTGGTGATGTTCACTCTCAGGCTTTTGTATCTTCTGCCCGATGGGAGGGGGGAGAAGAGAGACAATGGCTGGGCTTGGAGGGGCCCCTGATTATGTTGGCTGCTGTCCTGCGGGAAGTGTAGGGGGAGTCAATGGTGGGGAGGCTGGTTTATGTAATGGACTGGGCTGTGTTCACAACTCTCTGCAATTTCTTGGGTAGAGCAGTTGCCATACCAAGCTGAGATGCATCTGGATAGGATGCTTTCTATGGTGCAACTATAAAAATTGGTAAGAGTCATCGGGGGACATGCTGAATTTCCTTAGCCTTCTGAGGAAGTAGAGGTGTTGGGTTGATTTCTTGGCCATAACGTCCACATGGGTTGGTGGTATTTACACCTAGGAACTCGAAGCAAATGGATGTTGAAATAAGGAAATATCATTATATTAATAATTAAATGTTAAATTAACGTTATGGAAAGATAAATAATGTGCCCTTTCAGGGTACTTACGAAGTGGATCACAAGATTCCAAGGCGTCTTGGTAGGGTGGATGTGGAGATAATGTATGAGAACCTAGAACTAGGACTCACTGTTTCAACCATTTAGAACAAGACGAGGCAATTATTTTTCCTCGGGACTGTGAGCCATTGGAAGTCTCAAAGGCCGGCAGAAGTGGAATCTTCCTTGATAAGCAAGGGGGTGAAAGATTACTGAGGGTATGTGGGAATGCATAGTTGAGGTTGCAGTCAGACCAGCCATGTTCATTGAATGGTAGAACAGGCTTGAGGGGCCAAATGGCCTACTCCTGCACCAGTGTAAGTGGCAATGGTTGGAGTGTTGGCGGGGGGAGGTAAGCGGCAGTGGAAGATGGATGTGCTGAAGGATCTGAGCTTGATGGGCTCAGTGATGTGGAAGATGTGGGATCTTCCCGTGTCTGTTCCTGGGCGGCTAATGAACTGAAGGTGTCAATGGAAATCTCTCCCCTTTCCCCATCTGATCAACCTCCTTAGAGCGACGTACAGCACCTCCCTGTGTTCACGTCGAATGCTGGACTCCATATTAAGATCATCGTCTTTGGCGATGGCTATCGCTTGCCCAGCAAGGTGAGCTGTTTCGGTGGTGGTGATGCCTTTTGTGACCTTCGCTCTGGCTGTAACAGATTGTCATTTGTCAGGCATAAGATTTCCAATAACTCTTCCACAATATCCCGCTCTATTTCATAAAACCTAGTCTCATCTAACAACCTGACAACATCTTTTCAGATGTGTAAACCCATGGGAGCTGTGGACTTACTCTAGCCATAATTTTCTTCAAATGGTGCACATTGTTGCATGGGTCATGTTATCTCAGGAGGCACTGATGTAATCTGTAGCTATCATGATATTGTACCTCTGCACAGTGGGTTTATTATTGCCACTTGATTCTGAAGTGATGTCTCATTCCACCCGCAAGCAGTAAGCTTTGAATGTTGCGGTAACACCCTGGTGCATGGGTTGTAACGATGAAGTGGTGTTAAGGGGCAACATTGCTACCCAGATGTTGTCTGGAGCATTACTGATGATGCACAAGGCTGTGTTGTATAGGTTATTCCCCACACAATATCCTACAATGAATGAACACAATGTAATCTTGGAAAAGTAGTGCCGTGATCCAGTCGATGTTGTTAGATCAGTGTACCACTGTGAGGTCAGCTTTTGAATATCCCTTCAGAGCTCATTGAACTCAGAGGTACATCTGTTGATTCTGATCTTCTACCCACACACTATAGCTTCTCTCAATTCTCACCATTATAATATCTGTACCCTTCATTGCAAGGAATGATGTTCGAGGGCAACATTTTGTGCTCTAACATTTATCTTGTCTACTTTGTTAAGGGTCATTTGCACCATTGAATCTTCAAGAATTAACGATTGGCTGATGTCCACCAACCAACCTTCACTTCTGTTGACTACATTCAGCTTGGTATTAAAGCTTATCATTTGTCGCAATTTCCTAGAGGAATTGCAATCTTAAGAACGGTATTTTGAAGCAAAATTGAAGGTTGCACGGAACAATTGTGATAAATCCTGATAACAAACAGATGCGTGTGGCCTTAACGTAGATAAAATGGTGTAGCAGAAATGCATTATGGGTGGAGATTGGCGAAGAAAGCCTTAAATTAAGAACACATACCCTAATGAGGCAATGGCATTATAGTGAAAAATCTTAAATGGAACTTGTGTAAATACCTGTACCATGTTCATGCTCCTTGTGAGCCATCTGCCATCACTTGATCACCAATATCCTTTTCCTTTCTCACACCTGGGAATATTTTTTCATCTAACTCTCTCAGAAGGTGGTGGATATGTGGAATGAGCTGCCAGAGGAAGTGGTAGTGTTACGAGCCAGATTGCTATTTGGTGGATGTCCCTTTAAGGCACCTGGACAGTAGAGTAGTAGTGTGTGTGGGTGGTGTCATCAAGACAGCAAGATTATAACAACATGCTGGTGGTTTTGCTCAGTGAGTCGGAAGGGGGGCGGGGGGAAACGACACTGACTGCAGGTCTCCGTAACAATGAATGAAGAACAACAGCTGTGTCTGTCACTACAATCCATGTATGGATTTTTGGAGCAAACAAGTGGAGTCCACTTTGTCATTAACTCGTAGTGGGAAACAGGTATTTGTGTGGGCGGCCACGTATCGAATGTCTTCGGGGTGGCAGATACTTCGGAACAAAGTAAATGGAGATCATCAGTGTTTGAAGTGTCGTATGGGTTCCGTTGTGGAACGTGTGGATTTCGTAAATTCTCTCTACATTTTCTCTTCAGTCAACAGTGGTTTTGCAAAAGCCTTTGCTCACGTTTCACCTTATGACTTGCTGAACTGAACTTTGAGAACTATTCCTGGACTTGGAGTTTGGGAATTTGCCACACACACACTTTGAGTTTAGTTTTGGGGCTAATGTTTAATATCTAACATTTTTACTTCTCTTATTATCATAAGTAGTTATTAATAAAATAGTTTCTAACATTTATACATGACTCGGTGTGTTTCTATTGTTGCTGGTACATAAAAGTAGAGGCAGGTACAATTACAACGTTTAAGAGACATTTGGACAGGTGTGTGGATATGAAAGGTTTAGAGGGATATGGGCTAAATGCAGGCAAATGGGAATAGCTTAGATGAGAATCTTGGTCAGCATGGACAAGTTGGGCTGATGGGCCTGTTTCTGTGCTGTATTACTCTCTGACACCCTGAGATCCTTATACTCTAATACATGGCGCCTTTAACAACGGAAAGGATTCGTAGAAATGCCAGCAGTGACTAATGTCTTCTGAGTGGGTTCTGACAGGCTTGCAAACCATGGAGATATTTATTTATTACACCTGATGCTTCTGATTTTACCACTTGCTATAAAAGTTGCTGATTGCTGTGTTCCTTCCCTCTTATTATTTCGACGGAGGAGGTGGGTGTCACTCGCATTTATTACCCATTTCTAATCGTCTCTTTAACAGTGTGATTTCTGGGCTGTTTCAGGGGGCATTTAGGAGTCAACCACATTACTAAGGGTCTGGAGTCACATATAGACCAGCAAGGGTAAGGACAGCAGATTTCAATCCCTTAACTGGATGAGTTTTTAAATGATCCGGGATTTTCATGGTCACTGTTACCAATACTAATTTTTTCCTCAAATTCTAGGTTTATTTATAAAAGTCAAAGTCGAGTTTATTGTCATGTGCACAAGTACATGTGTGCACAGGTGCAATGAAAAACTTACTCGCAGCAGCTTCACAGACACATAGCATCAGGTAAGCAGCATTCACAAGAAAAATGTAAATAAAACACACAATTTTTACAAGAAAGAACACAATTTGAACAAAAAAATGTCCATTTTAGTGCAAAATGATCAAAGTGACAGTGTTGCTAAACTCTGTTGATTAGGGTTTTGTCGGTTGGTTCAAGAACCGAATGATTGAAGAGAAGTAGCTGTTCTTGAACCTGGTGGTGTGGGACTTCAGGCTTCTGTACCTCCTGCCCGATGGGAGCTGCGAGAAGATGGCATGGCCTGGATGGTGGGGATCTTTGATGATAGATGTTGCCTTCTTGAGGCAGCGTCTCCTGTAGATACCACCAATGGTGGGGAGGGATGTGCCCATGATGTATTGGGCTGCAATTTAAGTTTGTGTCTCAACACAGTGTCACCATTTCCATGATATAACTCCTGTGCGTTGGAAACTTCACAGTCAAGAGCTAAATTTAGTTTTTATTTTACTGATAATAAAGTGTGCAAGGTGTTTATCTTCGAAACAAAGCCTTTGGCTGTCCCTTTAATTTTTTTTCCATATTTATCCAAATAGACGTGTGTAAAAACAATGGAGGTTTTCTTAGTTGAGAGTATTGACATATTGTTCCCATTAACTGACGAATCAGTAGCAGACTATGAATGAATGAAGAAATACTTTTACAGAGTGCTGTTACAACAAAGTCGAAAACAGCACAGATTATAATACAATTTAACAAATAAGTAACTCAAATGCCGGTTTCCTCCCACATTCCTAAGACGTCTGGGTTAGGAAGTTGTGGGCGTGCTATGTTGGCGCCAGAAGCGTGGCGACACTGGCAGGCTGCCCCCAGAACACTCTACGCAAAAGGTGCATTTCACTGTGTGTTTCGATGTGCATGTAACTAATAAAGAAATCTTTTCTCATAAAATGAATGTAAAGGGAAGGGGGATTAAAGAAGAGACCTCACTGTGAAAGACATTTTTCTGATGTATCCCCAGTATTCTGGTTCAAGTATCTTAGGAAAGAGGAACTGAGTAACAGGGGCCCATTCATATCGACATTATCCCTGTCATAACTTTATCCACCTGCCTTGGGCCTACATCTATTATTTAACAGAAATTTCTCAATGAGGGGATTTTGTAAGGGTTTAGTTGACTAACGACTGCTAAATTAACAGTAGTAGTTTGTTCCAGCTTCTTTTAGGAAGCTTTAACATCACATACCTTGAATCATGGGTATTGGAACACGGGTGAAGTTGTGAAACTCGTCAAGTTTAATGAGGGCCATTGGAGATTCATTTGATTGCTTTACTGTTTTCAGAATAAATTGCTCTGTCTTAAGCAGAAGTTAAAGCTCATTCAGAAAGAAAAGCAGTCATGACACCTTTTGCATGTTCCAGCTCATTTTACAGCCAGTGAAGTATTTTTGAAGTGTAGTTACTGGTGTCATGTAAGAAACAAGGCAGCCAGTTTGCACACAGAAAGCTCTCACATTGATCTGTGGCATCGTATTCTAAATGCTTCAACAGAAAACGTAGGGAAAACAATTCATTATTTAATTTCAGTTTATGGCAGTACTTGCACAAGTGAGAAAAGTTTTGAGTTTTCCAATGGTTTCTTTCAGCTGATTTTCCAGTTTTTGTTTATTCCCCACATTTTCTATTTAAGATTTCCAGCATTTTTTTTTTGTTTAGTTAATTGCGTATCTATTTATTTGTATCTAGTTTTCCAGGGATCTTCCAAGATTTGTCCTCACCAGCTTGGAGTTTAAATCTTATCTGCAGAATGTTAAAGGTGAATATTTTTAGAGGGGTAGAGATTTCTGTTAGTGCCTAGACTCTGGGATACATTAGCTTCTGTTGGTATAACTGTCCTATTTAGTGTCATCAGCCTAAGAGAGGAAGAGCTCCCAACAGTCTATTGCTATTTCCTAATGAACTGAGCATAGAACAGTACAGCTCAGGAACAGGCCCTTCAGCCCACGATGTCTGTGCCAATCATGATGCCAAAATGAACTAATCCCATCTGCCTGCACATGGTCTAAATCCCTCCATTCACGGCCTATCTAAAATATTGCCCTTGTATCTGCTTCCACCACCACCCCTGACAGCACATTCCAGGCACCAAGCACTTTCTGTGTGTAAAAAATAATTGCCTCACAAATCTCCTTTAAACTTTTCCCCCTCTCACCTTAAACCTATGCCCTCTAGTATTTGACATTCCCACCCTGGGAAAAAGGCTCTGACTGTCTACCTGTCAATGCCTCTCATAATTTTATATATTTCAGCCCTCGACGCTCCAGAGAAAACAATTCAAGTTTGTCCAACCTCTCCTTTTAGCTACTGCCTTCTAATCCAAGCAACATCCTGGTGAACCCCTTCTGCACCCTCTCCAAAGGCTCCACATCCTTCCTGTAATAGGGCGACCAGAACTGCACACAATACTCCAAAAGTGACCAAACCAAAGTTTTATACCACTGTAACATGACTTGTCAACTTTTGTACTCAATGCCCCGACCATTGAAGGCAAGTATGCCGTGTGCCATTTATGTCACCTTGTAAATCTGTGCGGCCACTTGCTGCTTGGAAGGCAGGTTGTTTTTATAGGAAAGCAAAATTTTACATTGTTGAATTTGTAATATGTCGAGGGGGAAGGGAAAAGGGAGTCATTTGCGGCCACATTCTGATTAACAAGGGTACAGTTTGCATCAGCTATATCTTAAACATCAAGACTTATCTAATCATTCAAAATTAGCAGTCCTTAGATATCGTGGTGTGTTGTTGAAAAGACACCATTGAATATTGAAAGCTGGTAGCCATATTTCCTATATTACAGCCGTCAGTCTAAATAAAGATTCATGAAGAGACCCTGGAAAACATGAACCTTTTCCCAAATCTCGGAGCCACCTCTCAGCAAAGGCAGATATCATAGAGTTATATAGCATAGAAATAGGCCCATGTGCCCAACTGGTCCATAACAAACAAGATTCCCACCCAAGCTAGTCCCATTTGCCAAGGGTTTGGCCCATAACCTTCTAAACATTTCCTATCCATGTACCTATCCAACTGTCTTTTAAATGTTGTTATTGTACCTGCCTCAACCACTTCTTCTGGCAGCTCACTCCACACATATATCACCTTGTGTTTTTTTAAAAAAAAGTTGCCCCTCAAGTTCCTATTAAATTTTTCCCCTTTCATCTTAAACCTCTGCTCTCTAGTTCTCGATTTCACCAACCCTGGGGAAAAAGTGAGTGCATTCACCCTATCAATGCCCCTCATGATTTTATACACATCCATAAGGTCACTTCTCAGTCTCCTATGCTCCAAGGAATAAAGTGCTTGCCTGTCCAGCCTCTCCCTATAACTTTGTCCCTCTAGTCCTGGCAACATCCTGTGGGCAGGTACGGTAGTGTAGCAGTTAGCGCAACGCTATTACAGCACCAGTGACCCGGGTTCAATTCCAACTGCTGTCTGTAAGGAGTTTGTACGTTCTCCCCATGTCTGCATGGGTTTCCTCCAGGTGCTCTGGTTTCCTCCCACATTCCAAAGACGTCTGGGTTAGGAAGTTGTGGGCGTGCTATGTTGGCGCCAGAAGCGTGACGACACTTGTGGGCTGCCCCCAGAACACTCTATGCAAAAGATGCATTTCACTGTGTGTTTTGATATACATGTGACTAATAAAGAAATTTTATCTTAAATCTTTTCTGCATGGAAGTTTAATTGGTTATTGCTCTGCAGAGGAACGAAATGAATGAGCGAAGAGTAAGTCCCCAGGAATTTTGCAGTCAGCTGTTGTATTGCCATGGGTTTAATTATGGCCAAGCCCCCCCAAGGAAACACTCCCCCTCAATCTCAACTATAAGCCTTTCTCATTCTGCGTCCTTTGGAATGGTTTCATTAGATGCCGTATTGAATAATACTAATGACCCTCAACAGAGGTACAACAAACTAATTGATTCATTCTTAAATTACTATTCATGTATAAGGCGCTAGCTTTTCTCAAGAAGATCCATGGAACATTAATTTACAATACTGTCCTGGTAGTAATTAGCCTGCAAAGTTTTAATAATTAAAAGGTAAACTGGCTCCCCATCTGCTCAAGTAGATTTTCTTATTCATCTGCAGATATGGACATCCCTGGTATCACTTACTGCACAGTAAACTACTCAAGTCTCAAGTTTCACACCCTTTATCAGAATATGTTAGCTGAATGGCATCATGGTTAAGTTACTCGACGTATCTTGATGCTTGCTTGCAGATGTGAGTTCAAACCCCACCAGGGCAGATGGGGAGAAATTACCAATATTTGGTATTGGTTTATTATTGTCACTTGTACCGAGGTACAATGAAAAGCTTGTCTTACAAACCAATCGTACAGGTCAGTTCATTACACAGTGCAGTTACATTGAGTTAGTACAGAGTGCATTGAGGTAGTACAGGTAAAAACAATAACAGTACAGAGTAAAGTGTCACAGCTACAGAGAAAGTGTGGTGCAATAAGGTGCAAGGTCACAACAAGGTAAATCGTGAGGTTAGAGTCCATCTCACTTTATAAGGGAATCGTTCAATAGTCTTATCACAGTGGGGTAGAAGTTGTCCTTAAGTCTGGTGGTACATGCCCTCAGGCTCCTGTATCTGAAAAGAAAAGAGCAGGTTATACTGATGGAATTAGTTGGGAAGGATAGGATAAGATTTCTTTATTACTCACATGGACATCGAAACACACAGTGAAATGCATCTTTGCGTAGAGTGTTCTGGGGGCAGCCCACAAGTGTCCCCACACTTCCGGTGCTGACATAGCATGCCCACAGCTTCCTAACCCATACATTTTTGGAATGTGGGAGGAAACCGGAGCACCCGGAGGAAACCCACACAGACATGGGGAGAACGTACAAACCCCTCACAGACAGCGGCAGGAATTGAACCCAGGTTGCTGGCGCTGTAATATCGTTACACTAACCGCTACAGATCAAGGCTACAGTAGATCATTAATCCCACTAAATGACCTGTCTCTGTGCTGTAAATTTGAAGTAGTCCTGTGTAATTTTTATTGTTAGTACTGAAAAGCGACCAGTTGAGATCTTTAAAGATTGTAAAGTTTAGATTTCCCTTACCAGAGAGTAAAAGGTTACCAGTGGTAGCTGAGAATATGCAGTTGAGGTTACAATCTGATCAGCCACAATCTTATTAATTGGTTTATTATTGTCATACGTACTCAGATACAGTGAAAAGCTTTTGGTTGAGTACCATTGAGATACATCATTCCATACACAAGTACATCGAGGTAGTACAAAAGGAAAGACTAACAGAATGCAGAATATAGTGTTACAGTTACAGAGAAAGTGCAGTGCAGGTTAGTCAAAGTCGAGTGTATTGCCATATGCACAAGTACATGTGTACACAGGTGAACTGAAAAACTTACTTGCAGCAGCATCACAGGCACGTAGAAAAAGATGCACAACATTCACAAGAGAAAACGTAAATATTACAAAAATTGTGCAAGAAAGAACACAAATAAAACAAAAATAAAACATCCATTCTAGTGCAAGGTGGTCATAGTGCTGCTATACTGAGGTAGTGATTAGGGTTGTGGAGGTTGGTTCAAGAACCGAATGGTTGAAGGGAAGTAGCTATGCTTGAACCTGGTGGTGTGAGACTTCAGGCTTCTATACCTCATGCTCATTGGTAGCTGTGAGAAGATGGCATGGCCTGGATGGTGGGATCTTTAATGATGGACGTTGCCTTTTTGAGGCAGCACCTCATGTAGGCACTACCTATTGGTGGGGAGGGATGTGCCAGTGATGTATTGGGCTGAGTCCACTACTCTCTGCAGCTTCTTACGTTCCTGCGCATTCGAATTGCCGTACCAGACCCTGATGCAACCAGTCAGGATACTTTTAACAGCACATCTGTAGAAGTTTGTTAGAATGTTCGGTGACGAGTCAAACCTACTTAATCTTCTAAGGAAGTAAAGACACTGGTGCACCTTCCTTGTGATTGTATCTATGTGCTGGGCCCAGGACAGGTGATCTGATATGGTAATGCCTGGGAATTGAAAGCTGCTGACTCTCTCCACTGCCAATCCACCAGTGTAGACATGGTAGACAAATAGGTGTAAGAGCCATGACGAGGTAGATTGAGAGATCAAGAAATCCTCTTCTGAGCGGCACGGTAGTGTAGCAGTTAGCGTAACGCTATTACAACGCCAGCGATCGGGGTTCAATTCCTGTTGTTGTCTGTAAGGAGTTTGCATGTTCTTCCCGTGACTGTGTGGGTTTCCTCCGGGTGCTCTGGTTTTCTTCCACGTTCCAAAGATGTACAGATTAGTAGGTTAACATGGGTGTAATTGGGCGGCGTGGGCTCGTTGGGCCGGAAGGGCCTGTTACCATGCTGTATAAATAAAGGTTTTTAACACTTTAATGCTTGTGGGACCAAGTGGCTCTCTCCTGCTCCTAATTAGTGTGTTGCAATGGTCACTGGCACTAAAGCTGTGCACTGTATTCAAGTCATGACTGGTGACCAACTTAAAGCCCACTGTGACCTGTAAAGCCAGTGATATCTCAGCTCCTGACACCACCTCCAAGCACTCACCTGTAGGCTTCATCACAAGCCCAGCGACACCTGACCACCGCCAAAGGAGAGCTGCCACCCACTCCATTCCAGTGTCCTGCTACAGCTCACCGTTCATTAGTCCTGGGTGAAGGGTTTGTCAGAAAATAAGAAAATCTGTGTGAGGCGAATGAAGAGGATTGCAAGAAACTGCAGAGAGTTGTGGACACAGCCCAGCACATCACGAAAACCAGCCTCCCCTCCATGGACTCTGTCTACACTTCTCACTGCCTTGGTAAAGCAGCCAGCATAATCAAAGACCCCACCCCAGACATTCTCTCTTCATCCCCTTCCCATCGGGCAGAAGATACAAAAGCCTGAAAGCACGTACCACCAGGCTCAAGGACAGCTCCTATCCCACTGTTATAAGACTACTGAACGGTCCCATAGTACCATAAGATAGACTCTTAACCTCACTATCTACCTCGTTATGGCCCTTGCACCTTATTGTCTGCTTGCACTGTACTTTCGCTGTAACTGTAACAACTACATTCTGTTATTGCTTTTCCCTTGTACCACCTCAATGTGGTGAAATGATCTGTATGGATGGCATGCAAAACAAAGTTTTTCACTGTACCTTGGTACGTGTGACAATAATAAACTAATTTACCAATTTAGCTAAATATTTAGCCAGCTGGAAGGAACGGATGAGATGTTTCATTCCACATTAGCTGAAGCCAGTTGTTTGTTTTGAATCTCTTTATTGCAAGTTTGACATTGATGGACATTTGATGAGAATGCATCCTGTCTTTTCACCAACTCTGTGTCGTATCTGACACCTGGATGAGTTTTCAGCCACAAATCCTCCTTGTCACAGTGACCTATGCCATCCACCTCCATTGTTCCACATGCGACCATTCCAGCACTCCCCTGGCCAGTCTCCAACCCACCCAACCGCCCAAACCTCTGCTGCCTCTGTCCTGACTTGCACCAAGCTCACCGAGGTTGGCCCCAGTTCAGCAAGGCCTCCACTCTGAAGTTCTCATCCTTACTTTTGGATCTCGCCTCTTCCTCCAGTTCTATGATCCTCGAATCTCTGCTTTGTTCCCAGTCTGGCCTCTTCCATATCCCTGATTTCCTTCACTTCACCATCGGCAGAGACCCAAAGGTGTGGGATGTCCCTCCCTAAACTCCTCTTTCTTCCCAGTTAACACACCTGCACGTCTTTGGGATGTGGGAGGAAACTGGAGCACCACGGGCAAACCCACGCGCTTCCAAGGAGAATGTGCAAACTCCACACAGACTGGATCCGAGGTCAGGATCAAACCTGGCTCCCTGGAGATGCAGGGCAGCAGCTCTAACTGCTGAGCATAGGTCATTCATATTAAATCATGTCTTAACCGGAGAGGTGAGGCCATGCTCACCTTGCCTTACCCACCATCGCCTGGAAGGCATCGATCTCCTTTCTAGTTGCTTTCCTTCAAACTTCTCGGTGTTTAATCCACCACTTTCTGTGGCTTTTGGGGTGCCAGATAACGAGTCCAACTCCCACCACCAAATCGTGTCAGTAATACCTCTCCCACAAATCAATGCAGCACCCAATGCCCCATTTATTGACTCTTGTCCAACCCTCCCCTCACCAGCCCCCACCCAGCTGTGACCCACGATGGCAGAGTTAGAGATAGGAACCCTTCTGTACGTGAAGGCTAGAGAGGGTGCAGAAAAGGTTCCCAGGAAGATTGCCTGGACTGCAGTTGTAAGGAGCATTTAGACAGGCTGGGACTGTTTTCCCTGGAGTGAAGGAGGCTGAGGGGTGACCTTATAGAAGTTCATAAAATAATGAGGGGCAAAGGTGAATGGTCACAGTCTTTTCCCCCAGGGTCGGGGTGTCTAAAACTAGAGGGCACAGGTTTAAGGTGAGAGGGAAAAGATTTAAAGGGGACCTGAGGGGCAAGTTTTTCACTCAGATTGTGGTGGGTCTATGGAATGAGCTGCCCAAGGAAGTGGTAGTGGCAGGTATAATTACAATGTTTAAAAGACATTTGGACCAGTACATGGATAGGAAATGTTTGGAGGAATATGGACCAAACACAGGCAAATGGGATTAGTTTATATAGGCGTCTTGGTCGTCATGGATGAGTTGGGCTGAAGGGCCTGTTTCCGTGCTGTATAACTCTGTGACTATGGTTCTGTGTATTAGGCTAATTCCCTCGTGCATAATATTTGGGACCTTGTATGTGATAAAACATTGGAACAGGATGGCGGGGCACACAACTGGTGTGGGCCCTCCCCACGTAACCTGTTCCACATGCCTTTTAAGGTCTGAAAAATATCTAGGCATTTGTAATTCATTTTCCTTGAATATTTCTATTTGCAAGTTCTAAAAATATCAGAAATGGGAGTTGGTTCACTAAGTATAGAGTGTAAGAATAGCGTATCCAATTATAGAGTGAATAGGAAAAAGCTATTTCCCTTAGCAGAGGGATCAAGAACCCAGGGGGAGAGATTTAAAGTTATTGGTAGAAGCAGAAGGGAAATGAGGAAAATGTTTTAACCCAGATGGTGTGGGGTCTGGAACTTGCGGTCTGAAAGGATGGGAGAGGTGGAAACCCTCACAACACTTAAACTGTAGTTGGATGTGTGGCTGAAGAACTGTGACCTGTAGGCTACAGAACAGTGCTGGAAGGTGGGATTAGGACAGGAAGTACTTTTTTTGATGGCACAGGTTTGTATTGGTTTATTATAGTCACATGTACCAAGATACAGTGAAAACTTTTGTTTGCATGCCATTCAGACAGATCAGGCTGTACATAAGTACATCGACGTAGTAAAAAGCAAAACAGAATGCAGAATATAGTGTCGCAGTTACAGAGAAAGTTACAAATAAAGTGCAAGGGTCACGACAAGGTAGAGTGGAAGATTAAGAGTTCATCTTTCAGTGTATGAGAGGTCCACTCAAGAGTCTGATAACAGCGGGATAGAAGCTGTCCTTGAGCCTGGTGGTTCGTGTTCTCAAGCTTTTGTATCTTCTGCCTGATGGGAGGCGGGGAGAAGGGAGAACGTCCAGGGTGGGAAGTTTCTTCAATTGTGTTGACTGCTTACCCGAAGGTCAGTGGAGGGGAGGCTGGTTTTCGTGATGGACTGGGCTGCGTTCACAACTCTCTGCAATCTCTTGGGCAGAGCAGTTGCCATACTGAGCTGTGATGTATCCGGATAGGATGCTTTCTATGGTGCATTTGTAAAAATTGGTGAGGGTCATGGGGGACATGCCAAATTTCCTTAGCCTTCTGAGGAAGTGGAGGCATGGGTGTGCTTTCTTGGCCATAGCATCCAGGTGCAATGGGTTGCAATGTGAACTTCCTATGATTACTAATGATGAGAATTCACTCAGGTCCTGAGAAACCAAATCCCCTTCCAACTGGTGTGGGTGGGATGGATGTCACGAAAGAGATCAGGTGACTAAAGGCAAGTGTGAGGGAGGTGGCACTTGGAGATGGGAGTTTTTAAAAACTATCCAGAATTATTAACCCTGAAAAACCTGGTTGACCTGCCCTGTTCTGGGGAAATGGCATTGACCCAGTAGAATTTCAGCTCTTCTTTTAAGGTCTAATACTATTTCCCTTGGACTTTCTGTGTTGTGAGTTGAGAGGCAAGTAGGAGCAGTTTGGTTTGGAGGAAGCCACACCATAATAGCTCCTGGCTGTGAGCTCCCCTCTCAAACTCCTCCCCCACTTTATTCCTTGGAAACGTAGCAGACTGAGGGGTGATCTTATAGAGGTGTATAAAATCATGAGGGGCATGAGGGTGAATGATTCCCCAGGGTTGGGATATCAAAGAACGGGAGGGCAATAGGTTTAAAGGTGAGAGGAGGAAAGACTTGAAAGGGACCTGAGGGCAACTTCTTCACACAGTGGATGGTTGGTATATGGAACGAGCTGCCAGAGGAAAGTACAGTAACAGCAATAACAGGTACAGGGATAGGAAAGGATTAGAGGGATATGGGCCAGACACAGACAAATGGAAGTAACTTAGATGGGCATCTTGCTTGGTGTGGATGTTGGGCCTGTTTCCATGCTATATGATGCTATCATTCATGAAATACTCCCTTTTTCATTAAGTTTTGGAAATGTTGGCATTGGAAGCATAGGAACAAACATATGCTGTTGGTATTGGTTTATTATTGTCACTTGTACCAAGGTACAGTGAAAAGCTTGTCTTACAAACCGATCGTACAGGTCAATTCATTACACAGTGCAGTTACATTGAGTTAGTACAGAGTGTGTTGATGTAATGTTATTAGTGATAGTTAGTGACATAGAGTTTAAACTTAAAAGTGTAGAACAATTATAGTAATGGTAATGAGTAGATCTGTAGAGAGCAGTTTGCAATGTGTCGCCATGCTCCGGCAACATCTATTGTAAAAAATTTTTGATAAACATGATTTTAATAAACATCCTAGATCAAAGGTGCACCCACTGTGCAGTCACCCACCCAGAGAAAAAGCAAATTTGCATTAATACCATGACCTCAGGACGCCCCTAAACATTTGCAGGCAGTGAACCACTTTTGAAGTGTCCTCATTGTTGTGCTGGAGTGGGAGGAGAAGCTATGTGTCTTGTCTTTTGTTAATCTAAACTTACATGCTCCCTGTAGATCTTCACTTGGTAAGTTGTCTGATAACAAATTCAGTGCATGGGCAAATCATTGATTTATACCAGCTCAATGATAAATCTCGAGGTTTCTATTTTTTCCTTGTTCTGCTGTCTGACTCCCAGTTGGTGTCCAGGTTATCAATCAAAAGCTGTATTCCTTGTCCTACTCGGGAGATATTACTGCAGCATACCAAAGGCCTGGGCAAGTGGTTTAGAAAGAGTGAGTATCAGTAATGATGACATGAAACTAATGTCCTGTTTGGAAGGGAGTCTGGCTTATATGTCAAAGTCAAGTTTACTGTCATACTGTATGCACCAGTACATGTGTGCACAGGTACAATGAAAAACTTGCTTGTAGCAGCATCACAGACACCTAGCATCAGATGCACAACAGTCACAAGAAAAGCATAAATTATACAAAAATTATACAAGAGAAAACACAATTGGAACTAAACAAAAACAAAGTCCATCGTAGTATAAAGTGATCAAAGTGGTCATAGTGTTGCTATACTGAGGTAGTGATTAGGGTTGTGCCGGTTGGTTCAAGAACCGAATAGTTGAAGGGAAGTAGCCATTCTTGAACCTGGTAGCTGCGAGAAGATGGCACGGCCCGGATGGTGGGGACCTTTGATGATGGATGTTGCCTTCTTGAGGCAGCGCCTCATGTAGATACTACCGATGGTGGGGAGGGATATGCCCATGATTTTTGTGGTTCCAGAGCCATGGTCTTCTGAGTTAGTTTCCTTTTGAGAGCCTAAAAAGTTCGTGTTTGTATTCCTTGGAGTTTAGAAGAATGAGGAATGACCTTATTGAGACAAATAAGATCCTGAGGGGGCATGACAGGGTAAACCTTGAGATGTTTTCACAAGTGGAAAAGTCTCAAACTAGGGGACATAGTTACAAGATAAGGGTCCAGTCATTTAAAATGGAGGTGCATACTTTTCACAGAGGGCGATGAATCTCTGGAATTCCCTATCTCAAAGGGTTGTGGAGGCTGAACTGTCAGAAATATTTAAGGTGGAAGTTTTTGAAAGATCAGGGAATTGAGGGCTGAGGGGAACTGACACAGAAGAGGGGTTGAGGCCAGCACAAATCAGCCATGATCGTACTGAAAGGCACGAGGGGCCGAGTGGCCTACTCCTGCTTCTGTTTTCTTGTGTTCCCTGAAATGGCCCAGCAAGCCTTCAGTTCAAGGGCAGTTAGGGACAGGCAATAAATGCTGGCCTGACCATGAATAAGAAAAAAAATCCTATAGACTAATATTAAAAAGAACCCTAAGGTAATGAAGTGACACGTTGTCCATCGACGGGCTAAACTCCAGATCCCTGTATCTACCTCTCGGTCAACTACCAGGTAGGTGTCTAAGAAAGTGAGAGTTGGAGAGGTTCAAGGAGGGAACTCCATGCCTTGGGGCCTAGACTTGGGAAGGCGGGGGTTACCATTGGTGAAGCAATGGAAATCGGGGATGCACAAGAGGCCAGAAGTGGAGCAACACCAGATTCTTGCACGGTTGGAGAATGTCTCCGGGATGGGAGCACATGGTCCAGAGGCTTTGCACTTACAGAGTCCAGATGCCAAACACCTCTAGCCCTCAACCTCCCCATGGCTAACCATAGAACAAAATGAGCAGAGGAGCAGAGTGTATGCCCATTAATCTTGGACATGACGAAGATGGCTGAACAAAAGACTAAACATGATGTAGAACTGAGGAAGAACTTAAAAGAAAAACATTTTGCATCTTAAACTGGATGTCCTATGGCTTTTAAATGCTCGTTTCGTTGCGGGGACAATGGCAGCCAATTTTTCACACAGCAAGATCCCCAAGCAAGTGATCAGATCATTGACCTGAAATGTTAACTCTGTCTCTCTTTCCATAGATGCTACTGCTTGATTCCAACATTTTCTATTTTTATTTGATCAAATCATTTGTTTTAGTGAACAGATCGTTTAACTTTGTTGAGGGGCTCACGGTGGCTTTGAATCTGAAGTGTGATTGGGTAAGACGTAGACCAACTGGGAGACAAACAAATTCAGCTCTCAGTGGACCTAGTTCCCCTTGAGATGAGAAGATAAGATTTCTTTATTAGTCACATGTACATCGAAACACACAGTGAAATGCATCTTTTGCATAGAGTGTTCTCGGGGCAGCCCGCAAGTGTCACCACGCTTCCGGTGCCAACATAATAAGCAAAATAATAAAAAATTAACTAACCAGTGATGAGAATCAAGGTTAAATTGAACGGAGGGATATGGATCATGTGCAGGCAGAAGAGATTCGGTTTAATTTGGCATCATGGTCAGCACAGACATTGTGGGCTGAAGGACCTGCCCTGTGCAGTGCTGTTCTATGTCTAACTGAAGCTCCTCGTCCCTGGCACCATTCACTTCCCGTGTGGCTCTCAGAACTGAACATAATACTCCACCTGAGCCTAACCAGCATTTTGTAAGCAGTTAGCATGACCAACTTGCCGTTGCTCTCGCTGCCTTGGTGAAGCAGCCAGCATAATCAAAGACCCCACTCACCCGGGTCATTCTCTCTTCTCTCTTCTCCCATCGGGTAGAAGATACAGGAGCCTGAGGGCACGTACCACCAGGCTCAAGGACAGCTTTTGAACGGTCCCCTTATATGATGAGATGGACTCTGACCTCACAATCTACCTTGTTGTGACCTTGCACCTTATTGCGCTGCACTTTCTCTGTAGCTGTGACACTTTACTCTGTACTGTTATTGTTTTTACCTGTACTACATCACTGCACTCTGTACTAACACAATGTAACTGCACTGTGTAATGAATTGATCTGCACGATCAGTACGAAGACAAGTTTTTCACTGTATCTCAGTACAAGTGACAATAATAAACCAATACCAATACCAAACCATGTTTTATTTTCACCCATTCACCGATGTCTGCATTTATTCTCCATCCCTAATTGCCCTTGAACTGAGGAGTGGTTAAGAGACAACATAATGGTAAGGCCTTGGAGACACACAAGTGGAAGGCAGAGTAGTGCTGGGTCTTTCTGACAATTGGTTGCTCTGACTGACACTAGCTTTAATTACAGATTTATTTAATTATTATATTTAAATTCCCCAGCTATCATGGTGGGATTCATACTCCTGTCTCTGAATCATTGGACCAGACTTCTGGCTGCCGGTGTAATAACTTAATCACTTGTGCTACCGTGACCACAAATTCGTGGTCTGTCACTTGCATTAAATGCACAATGTAACTGCTTCTGAAATTCATTTCCACTGGCTTCAACAGACCCACGTTTCAGAAGCAGATTCTTTGTGCAGTTGATCTTGCTTGGCACAGCGCGAGAGACGGGGAGGTGTACCCCTGTGCCTGTGTCGTCAAGAATACCATTTGGTTTTCTTCATTATCAGCTTCTTATCTTGACTTGCCTCTTTCAACTAATGAGCTGATCTCAGGATTATGAGAAGGATTCACAACAGAAGTGACCAGAAGCAGTCTCTCTGGATGAGGGGTCAGTCAATTAGGACTGAGCTGCGGGAGAAATTTCATTGCTCGGAGGGTTCTGTAGTATTGTTTTTCTCTTCACCAGAACGTGTGTGCTTTTAATACAGCAGAAAATGTCATAGAGTTGTACAGCACGACCCTTCGGCCCAACTCCTCATGCCAACATAGTTGTCAACCTGAGCTAGTCCCATTTTTCTACCTTTGGCTCAGATCTGGATGCATCACGGCTTGGTACGGCAACTGCTCTGCCCGACACCACAAGAAACTGCAGAGAGTTGTGGACACATCACGGAAACCAGCCTCCCCTCCGTGGACTCTGTCTACACTTCTCGCTGCCTCGGGAAAGCAGGCAGCATAATAAAGATCCCACCCACCCGGGACATTCTCTCTTCCCCCTCCTTCCATCGGGCAGAAGATACAAAAGCCTGAAGGCACGTACCACCAGGCTCAAAGACAGCTTCTATCCCGCTGTTATAAGACTGCTGAATATTCCCCTAGTATGATAAGATGGACTCTTGACCTCACAATCTAGTTGTTATGATCTTGCACCTTATTATCTGTCTGCACTTTCTCTGTAACTGTAACACTTCATTCTGCATTCTGTTATTGTTTTCCCTTGTACTACCTCAATGCACTGTTGTAATGAAATGATCTGTATCGATGGCATGCAATACAAAGTTCTTCACTGTACCTCCATACAATTGACAATAGTGAACTAATTTACCAATTTTATCCCTCTAAACCTTTCCTATCCATGTACTGTCTAAATGTCTTTTGAACATTGTAATTGTCCAATCTCAATATCAACTCTCTGAATACATCCAAAATCCAAATGCTCACACATTTCGGATTCCCAAAATAGGTCATGAACTCAGTTTTTATGTTGTGTTGGATTATGAATTGTACATACCAAGAAAAAGAATGCTATATCTTTACATTAAAAAAAAGTGACTGCATACAAGTAACATTTAGAAATTACAATACATGCACAGAAACATTACTGTTGCATGCTGGCAAAGATCCATATCTATAATCCAAGTACATTTGTACTTTGAATGCCACACAGTCCAGGGAACTTGGACTGGAGATCTTCTGTTGTGAATTCAATCAGAGTCGTAGAGTAACACAGCACGGAAACAGGCCCTTCGGCCCAACTCGTTCATGCTAGTCTCATTTGCCTGCGTTTGGCCCACATCCCTCTGAACCCCTCCCTTCCATGTGCTCATCCAAAGAGAGTGCTGAATTTTCAGTCACTAAGGGAAATCAACAGATATGATAGAACAGCCTTAAGGGACCAAATAGTCGTCGAGTCATTCAGTGCAGTAACAGACCATTTGGCCCACCGCGTCCATGCTGACTTTGTTGCCCATCTACACAAATGCTATTTGCCCCCATTAGGTCTGTATCCTTCTATGCCTTGCCTATTCAAGTGCCTGTCTAAATGTGTCTTAAACGTATTAATTGTATCTGATTCCGCCACCTCCTCTGGCAGCACTTTCCAGATGTCAGCTACTCTCTGTATAAAACAACTTTCCCCTCAAATCTCCCTTGGAACTCCTTCCTCTTACTTTAAACCTATGCCATCTTGTTTTTGATACCCCTACCACAGGGAAAAAGACTCTGATTACTTACCCTATCCACCCTGGAGTCTCTCTGCTCAAGCATCATTTGGTTGATGTTGCCATGGATTTTCATTTGTCACTGTAAATGGGGAGGATATTGGGAAGCACAAAGGTGTCCAAAGGATTTTGATTATGAAAGTTGGCCATATGAGTAAAACATTCAGACCAGCTTGCAACGTGGTTCAGTTACCATGGAGATTTCAACCACATATCCATTAAAGTCTCTGATAATGAGTCGCCCAGTTCAGAAGGCAACCATTTGTATCATCAAATTCCAGGCCATAACTGCTTTAGATAATGAAGTAACCTAAGTATTTGTTTTGCATGAATGATACAATTTGGTAAGAAAGCAGGGAAGGGGGGGGAGGGGGAGATAAAAATAAAAATCAACAGAAGCCATTTGAGAAAAAGAAAAGGGTGTTAGAAGCCCTCAAGAGGCAACCACCAATTCCAGGCATTTTATCAGCAATGCTAGAATTCAGGAAGTAATAATAAAGCACACTTAACAGAGAAGCTTAGGTGGGGAGATACGATGAAGGGCTTTGGCAGAGCAGATAAGGAGAAACAGTTTTCCTGCAGCAGAGTCGGTTACCAGGCGATACGCATTTAAGGTAATTGGCAAATGAACCAGAGAGGAGGAGAATTCTGTTTGCTCAGTGAGTTGTTGTGATCAGGAGACTGCCGTCTGACTGGGGGCTGGAAGCAGCTTTATCAGGAAAGGAAAACTTCCCAGGGCTGCAGCAAAGAACGAGTAAGTGGCACAAACTAGACAGAGCTAGCACAGGAGTGATGGGCGGAGTGGACTCAGTCTGTGCTGTAAGAGTCCAAAAATCACCCTCGCTACTTTGTGTTTGGAGACTTAGAGAGATACAACACAAGAACAGGCCCTTCGGCCCACCCAGTCTATGCCAACCATCAAGCACCCATTTTTACACTAATCCTACTCTAACTAATTAAATTCTCCCACCTTCCTATCAGCTATCCCAGGTCCTACCACTCACCTATGCACTAGGGGCAGTTTACAAAAGCAAATTAACCTAACAACTGCACATTTTTTAGGACATGAGAGGAAATTGGAGCACCCAGGGAAACGCATGCAGTCACAGGGAGAACGTGCGAACTCACACAGACGCACCGGTGGTCAGGATCAAAGCTGAGACACTGGAGGCATCAGCTTTACTTTTCACCCCACCCAACTTAAAGCATGGTGCAGAAGGAACTATACTGCCCATGGTTAATTTTCATCAACTTCAGTTGAACCAAATTTCAGAAGCAGAATCCAAACAGCAGGTGCGGTGTGAACACAGAACATAGAACAGTACAGCACAGAACAGGCCCTTCGGCCCACAATGTTGTGCCGACATAGCTATTCCCTCCTACCTACAGAATGCCCATATCCCTCTATTTTCCTCTCATTCATGTGCCCATCCAAGCCCCTCTTAAAAGCCCCCAATGAATCTGCCTCCACCACCCTATCAGGCAACGCATTTCAGGCATCCACCACTCTCTCAGTAAAAAAAACATACCCCTCATGTCTGTTCTGAACCTTAAATACATGCCCTCTGGTATTGGATCGCTCAATAATGGGAAAAAGATATTGCTTATCCACCCCATCTCTGCCCCTCATAATTTTATACACTTCCAACAGATCACCCCTCAGCCTCCACCGCTCCAGAGAAAAGAGTCCAAGTTTGTCCAGCCTCTCCTGACAGCACATGCCCTCGAATCCAGGCAGCATCCTAGTAAACCTCCTCTGCACCCTCTCTAAAGCCTCAATATCCTTCCTATAGTGAGGTGACCAGAATTTCACGCAATACTCTAAATGCGGCCTAACCAGAGTTCATTGAACCCAAGCTACCAAGGGTTCATTTCAATCCCGTATGACCCTGTGACTGATGTACACTTGGATGGTGCCATGGACTGGAATGATGTGTGGCTGAAGAGTCTTGGCTGGGAATAGTTGCAGCAATTAGCGAAAATCAGGGGAACCATCATGCTCAGGCTTGTCGCTGTTTACCACAGTGTGCTGAAGGAGAGATAAGATGTTGTTGTGAAATAGTACACGCAGATTCAATAACTCATTCAGCCCTGGGCTGCTTCCAAAGAATTGGAAGGACTATGAGATTTTTTCCATTAGTAACGAAGGGACCATAGGAGCTGCAGACTAGTAAGGTTTATAGGGCTATAGGCAATTCTTTGGAAAGCATTATTTGGGATCTGATTTATGTTAGCTTCAAGGAAGGACTGCTTATTGTGGATTCTCAGCATAACTTCCAGGAAACTAAAGTCCAATGTCATGAAGCTATTTGACTTCTTTAAAGGACAGCTGAGGTCAGTTGTCTTTCTGGTACATTGTCCTAATTTGGAAAAAGATAAATTTGCACAGGGTATTTTAGAAAAGTTGAGTGACCAGAGTTAGAGACAGCTCATGTATTGCGAATAATGGGTTTCCTCTTTCTATCCCTGCAATCCCTTCCATTTCTTTAACCTCTGATGTTACCTGAGCCCCTCTAATTCTGACCACTTGATAACCTACAAATTTAGGGGCTTCCCAACTGGAAGTTGTGCCTTCAGATGCTGTCTGCAACAAGAAACAAACTGCTGGAGGAACTCAGCGGGTCATGCAGCATCTGTAGAGGGAAATGGACAGTTGATGCTTCAGGTCGAGACCCTTCATCTGGACTCAACATTGGATCCAGATGAAGGATCTCGACCCGAAACTTCAACCATCCATTTCCCTCCACAGATGCTGCCTGACCCACTGAGTTCTTCCAGCAGTCTGTTTGTTGCTTCAGATTCCAGCACCTACGGTCTTGTATGTCTCCTATATCTGTATACCCATTATAATTCCAGAGCATAGAGACCAAGGTCCAATGCAGACACTGGGAAGGAATTATCCTGTGGCACAGTAGTGTAGCGGTTAGCATAATGCTATTACAGCACCAGCAACCCGGGTTCAATTTCCGCTGCTGTCTGTAAGGAGTTTGTACGTTCTCCCCATGACTGCGTGGGTTTCCTCCAAGAGCTCTGGTTTCCTCCCACATTCCAAAGACGTACAGGTTAGGAAGTTGTGGGCATGCTATGTTGGCACTGGAAGCGTGGCGACACTTGGTGGCTGCCCCCAGAACATTCTACGCAAAGATACATTTCACTGTGTGTTTCGATGTACATGTGACAATAAAGATCTTACCTTATCTTATCTTAATCATTTCTGTCCATTATAATTCCTGTAAACACAGCCCGATGTCTAACACTGACAATGTGCTAGTGCAGGAGGGATTTATGCTGTGGACAGTCTCTCTGTCCCCCTCTCTGTCCATTACAGTGACATAATCTAGTGTCCAATATTGACACAGTGCTGCTATCAGCTGGAGATCCACTGTCTCACAGCACCAGAGACCTGGGTTCAGTCCCAACCTGTCTGTGTGGGGTTTGCACATTTCCCCTGTGACTGTGTTGGTTTCCTCCGGGTACTGCAGTTTCCTTCCACATCCCAAAGACGCGCAGGTTGGCAGGTGAATCGGCCACAATAAATGTTCCTAGTGTGTGGTTGAGTGGTAGAATCTTTGGGGGGGGGGGTGGGAGGAGTTGGCGGGGGGGGGGGGGGAAGCTGGTGAAAATGTGGGAAGAATAAAGAATGGAATTAATAGAGGGTCAGTGTAAATAGTGGTTGATGGTCGGCATGGACTCAGTGGGCTGAAGGGCCTGTTTCTGTGCTGTATTTCTCCATGACTCTGACTTTCCTGGACAGGTAATTGGTTGAAATTCTTTTAGTTAACAGAGCTGAATCTGAATGAGACTCGTTGTGAGCATAACGTCACAGAGCTCCATGTTGGGATCATTGCCATCTCCTGTTTCCAATTTATTTGGACTCATTCTAATATCATCAGAGGGCAGGAGATTAATAAGCGGGGCTGGATATGAGTTTCGGGGGGAGTGATAACTTCAAAGAGAAAACTGCGGGGTGGAAGGCAACAGTGGTGACAGAGCCCATGTGTGCATATCAAGTAGCATTGAAATGTGAACTAATTAGTGTCAAGCATTTGGGTTGCTGGAAATCCCGTGAGTGTTCATACCAGACTGTGCACATGTTGGAGGTAATGGAGCAAGAAGGAGAAATATGCATAATTCATTAAAGACTCAAACAGTGGGAGATGACTATTCAAAAATAAGCCAATCAGAATTTATGTTCTGGGCACATGGATAAAAGGAAGAGGAAAATTGCACTTAGATGGTACAGACTTAGGTTAAAGCATAATTAGTCAAAGTCAAAGTGAGTTTATTGTCATCTGCAGAAATCCATGTGTGCACAGGTGCAATGAAAAACTTACTTGCAGCAGCATCACAGGCTCACGGCATCAGATAAACAACATTCACAAGAAAAGCATAAAAATAAATTATACATAACTTTTACAAGATAAAACACAATTAAAACAAGAAAAAAATGTAGTGCAATGTGGTCCTAGTGTTGCTGTACTGAGGTGGTGATTAGGGTTGTGCAGATTGGTTCAAGAACCAAATGGTTGAAGGGAAGTAGCTGTTCTTGAACCTGGTGGTGTGGGACTTCAGGCTTCTGTACCTCCTGCCCGATGGTAGCTGTGAGGAGATGGCACGGCCCGGATGGTGGGGATCTTTGATGATAGATGTTGCCTTCTTGAGGCAGCGCCTCCTGTAGATACTACTGATGGTGGGGATGGATGGGCCCAGGATGTATTGGGCAGAGTCCACTACCCTCTGCAGCTTCTTACGTTCCCGTGCTTTCGAATTGCCATACCAGACCATGATACAACCAGTAAGGATAATTTCAACAGTACATCTGTAGAATATTGTTCAAGTGTTCAGTGACAAACTGAACCACTTAACTGGCATAATATGCCTGGTTTAGTTCTGCCCCTTTCCATTGGAATTTACAACGATTCTCCTCGGAGGTGCAGAGAAAGCCTGCAGAACAATAGTGGGATTGATGCACAGTGTCAGGACTGTTGTAATGTTGACAGGCTTCAAAAGCTTTTGACTCTGGAGAAACCTGGGCTCTCAGGTTTGCAAATGACGATAGATCAATTCAGTGCAGTGGGCAGGTTGAGGGTTGTGGCAGTTGAAGAAAAGATTTAAAGTCCCTGAGTTATAAAGTTAAGAGCTAACTTCTCACAATCACCACCTTGTTCTGTTGGAGGGAAGAGAATGTTCCTTGAGGTTGAAGCACTCAAGTTCTTCCTGGCCTCCTGCTTTTCCATCATTCAGGGTTCTCTGGTTTATTCTTCCATTACTGACAGTGGGACCTGTTTCACACTTTGACAAGTACACACTTCCAAAAGTACTTCCGTCGGATGCAGGGTTTTGACCCGAAACATTGACAAGTCCTTTCCTCCCACAGATGCTGCTCGACCCGCTGAGTTCCTCCAGCAGATTGCTTGTTCCTCCAAACATACTTTGTTATTTACAGAGTACCCCTGCGTTACAGCAGTTCACATAATGGAAATTCATCCTCGTGGAGCTCTCTCTGAGATGCAGAATAAAAATATCCTCTTACAGAATTTATGTGAGGGAAAAAAAACTAACTAAACACAAAATGCAGAAGAAACAACAACTGTTGCAACTTTTTGTCGCGGAGTTTGCGTTATGGAAAATCACGATACAAATGTTTTTCGAGGAAGACACCCCCACCATGACGTCAACAGGACGTAGATGTTACTGGAAACACCAGCATTTGTTATCCATCCCTATCTACCCCTGAGGAGGCAGTTAAGGGTCAACCATAGACAAGCACTTGAATCATCAAGGCATTGAAGGCTACAAGCCAAGAGCTGGTAAATGGGATGAGTATAGATGGGTACTTATGGTCAGTGCAGCTATGGTGGGCCGAAGGGCCTGTTTCTGTGCTTCATGACTCTAACGCACATTGGTGGAGTCACATATAGTCCAGACTTGGTAAGGATGGCAGATTGCTTCCTCTGAAGGACGCTACTTTCAGCAACAGTCTGGAAGTTACACAGTTACCACATCAAAACTTATTTTCTTTATCATTCCAGATTTATTTAATTACCAGAATTTAAATTCCCCAGCTATCATGGTGGGATTTGAATTCATGCCTCTGGGTCAATGGTCCAGAACTCTGGCTGCGAGTCCAGTAACTTAACCACCAAGCTACCGTCCCGAAGGAATAATTGGCTTTTAAGAATTTCTTTGGGACCTCCTGAAATTGTGCAAGATGACTTTTCTGAGCCATCTATTGCCATTTCCAAGCTCTGCCCTGGAGTTTGGAGTCGTTTTGAATTTCAATAGTCAGTTTATTCCCAGAAAGAGGAAACTTGTAAAACTGCAGACACAAAAAGAAATATCCCTTGTTAAAACGATCCTGGAGAGTTGCTTGATTATGTCCACTTGTACAGAAATCAGTCCAACTTCATGTCAGGATGAAAACTGTTATAGAGCAGATGGCCACACACTTAATGCAACCGGCTTTCAGGAAGATGAAGACCAGGACAAATGTCTCCTCTGAAGGCTTAAGCATTCCTTCCCTTGTAATTTTTGGGCATTTTATTCCACCATCTCACCCCCACCCCCCCACATATTCACATGGGAACACTTGGCAGGATTATCAGATTAGAGCAACAACGATCCAACTTCTTTTGATATATTTTTTCCAAGTGACATGAAGCCAAATTTTGTGTGGTTTGGACGCTTGCTGAAGAAGAGATGCTTCCTCCTTGCCTCTGGGGGTTGAGTGCCAAATGAGCAGCAAATCTGCCCCTCCCTGGTCCAGTCATGTCATGTATGGAGGCCAGACATGGAATTTTCTCGGTTGGGAGTTCATTACTGCCCACAACTGGATAAGGTCACTTTTTCCTCTCACGCCCGTTATTAACCTTGTTATTGCCTTTGAAGATTACAATTGCTTAAACAACTCTAGTGCAGGACCTTGAATAAAAAGGTGAGAGATCAGATGCAGATCCTTGTTCCAACGTCAATGGGTGGTTTGTGAGAACATGAACAAGGGACCTTGCCCATCTCCAACCAATCATAGGATGGTCCAGCAAAAAGAAAAAGGCCATTTGGCCCATCGTGTCCGTAATGGCAGAGCTGATAGAGGTTTTTAAAATTATGAGAGGCATAGATAGGGTAGACAGTCAGAATCTTTTCCCCAGGGTAAAAATGTCAAACAGCAGAGGACATGCTTTTACGGTTGGAGGGGGGGAAGTCTAAAGGGGACGTGAGGGGCAAGTTTTTTACGCAGAGAGGGCTAGGTGCCTGGAATGGGTTACCAGCGGTAGTGGTGGGAGCAGGCAGTTTGGTGGAGCTTAAGAAGCTTTTAAATAGACACATGAATATGAAGGGAATGGAGGGATGTGGATGATACACAGGAGGAGAACATTTAGTATAAATTGGCATCAAAATCGGCACAACATCTTGGGCCGAATGGCCTGTCCAGTGCTGTACTGTTCTATGTTCTAAGTGGTTGGGTTCAGCTAGAAGGTTGGCCGTGACATTTTGAATGATGGGGTAGGTTCAAGGTGCTGTATGGCCTCTTCCTGTTTTAATTCCACATGGAGAAGATTAGTTTGGGGACCAACATGGTCCTCAATCTACATTTTGAGCCATAGTACAAAATGGGTTAAGGTACTGTAGTGGTTAAGTGTAACAAACAAACTGCTGGAGGAGCTCAGCGGGTCGAGCAGCATCTGTGGGAGGAAAGGAATTGTCAACATTTCGGGTCGAAACCCTGCATCAGGAATTCCTTTCCCCCCCACAGATGCCGCTCAACCTACTGAGTTGCTCCAGCAGATTGTGTGTTGCTCCACATTCCGGCATCTGTGTCTCTGTGGTGGTGAAGTGACTGGACAAACAAGGGACTGCACATGCTGGAAGCAACTGGACTTGGAGCCATTGTCTGGTCCACTGATCCAGAGACGAGAGTTATTCAAATTCAAATAATTAACTAAATCTGGAATTAAAGCTTTCTCAGTACTACTGGATTGTTGTAACAGCACATCTGTTCACTAATGCCCCCTATGGAAGGAATTCTGCTGCCCTTACACTTAATGTCACTCCATACCCACCAGTGTGGTTGTTCAAGGTCAATTAGGGATGGCCAGTGACATTGCCAGTGACATCCACATCACTAAATAAATAAAAACATGTCAAGGTAAAATATCTGAAGTTCAGTCTTCCAATTGGACTAATGCTCTTATTCTTTGATCTGTGAGGCACATCCTTGATCCCATTTAATTCTGATCCTAAGCCCCCCCACTCCACTACCTATAAAAGCCTGATTGTCCAATACATGAAGCCTGGTGACTTCCTCTCAAACACTGAAGGACAGTCTTCAGTTGTTGACGATACCCATTTTATTGCGGTCCTAAAACAAACCTGCCCACATCAGTTCACTTTAGTTCTCTAAATAATAGCTCCAATAACTGAGCAAGAATCCATCTGGCAGCCTGCAGAGATTAAAGGAAAGGAATTGATTATGTCAGTGGATTTAGATATTGATACAAACCGTCATTGAGTTTCCTGAAGATGAGCTTTTCTAGGTATCAGTTTGTGTTAAGAAAGTGCCTGTTTCCTGGAGTCTGCTTATTAATGTATCTGGGGGACAGCCCTGAGAGAGAGAAAGTTATCACTGAATACTCTGTGTGTGCGTGCGTGCGTGCGTGCGTGTGTGCACGCGTACATGCGGACGTGCATGCATGCATGTGTGAACTGGTTCAGCCACAGACTGGTTGGATGGGATGCCAGGCACAATGTGAGTTAGTTAGAATATCACAGGCTGAATGGGAGTTTCACTCTACAGGGATTCAAACATGAATCAGACACAGATCAGAATCAGACACACTTGGGCCCTTGAGCCTGCTTCAACATTTAATGATATCATAGCTAATTTGATTGTAGCATTCCCATCTACCCTCGGTGACCTATTACCCCCTGGCTTATCAAGGATCTATCTACACTACTTTAGAAGTACTCAAGGCTTCTACTGCTCTTTGAGAAAGAGAGTTCCACAGACTCACAACCTGGCAAAAGAAAGCTTCACCTCAACCCTGTCTTGAGCAGGTAACCCAAGTTCTAGCTCCTCCCAGAGGAGGAAGCATCCTCTCCACATCCACACTGGCAAGACCTTTCCTAACCTCCAGCAGATACATGCCTAACTTGTCCAACACTTCCTCATAATAAAACCCATTCCAGGTGTCAGTCATTGCAGGCAAATGGGACTAACTTAGATGGGCATCTTGATCAGCATGGACCAGTTGGGCCGAATGGCCTGTTTCTGTGCTGTATTACTCTATGACTAGTAAACCTTTTCTGTTGGTATTGGTTTATCATTGTCACACATACCGAGATACAGTGAGCTTTTGTCTGCGTGCCACCACACATAAGTACATCGAGGTAGTAAAAAGAAAACAGAATGCAGAATATAGTGTTGCAGCTACAGAGAAAGTACAGTGCAGGTAGACAAATAAAGTGCAGGGTCCACGACGAGGTCGACTGGGAGATCAAGAAATCATCTAAGCTGCATCTTCCTTTAATAAGGAGACCAACACTGTACACAGTACTCCTGATGTGCTCTCCCCACATCCCGATATAACTGAAGTAGAACCTCCCTACTTTTATATTCAGATCCCATAGCAATAAAGAGTAATATTGTATTAGCTTTCCCAATTACTTGCTGTACCTTTGGGGAATGAGGCAGGTCTCTCACTGCTCTGAAATGGCTGCTCCTGGGCTGGGCTGTTGGTTCCTGCCATTGGGAGGTTGGCTCCCAGCACTTTGGGGTGACCCAGTGCAGTGTGGGGACTGTCTCTGCGCCGGCAGTGCGCTGCAGTCACTAAACGACAAGCCCTAGCACCCAGACTGTCCCATTACCTGCAACTTCAGTAAAACCTGTTTAAAAAATGTTTCTTTTAATTTTAAAGTTATTTTTTTACATTTAACTCTGAAACAAATACACACAAAATCAATTAAAAATATTGAAATTAATTTAAATAATTAGAACACAAATACCTTTCTCACAGCAGCCAATGTCTCCCATATTTAACCAGTGGGTGTAGTTTAGCTCTGCTTTGTCCGAAAATGCCAACTTTAGACTGATGCCTGGGTAGGAAACTGGGACATACAAGGAAACCTATGTTTCCAAGGAAACCTAGGGCCCAATGTTAGCACAGGTGTCGAGGTCCTGTTGCCAGTAACAATTTGCTTTCACTAGTGCCAGGCAGAGTGAGATGTCCTCAGGCAATTGGTAGCAGTGGAGAGTCGCGGTGACAGCTATAGCTCCCTCCGTCACTCAGTGAGTCTTCGATTTCTGTGTTCAGCAGTCTGTGGTGGATGTTCAAAGATGTTTCAGTCAGAACCTCCATGGTATCACATGCAAATTCAATCAACACCACGGCATGCGCGCGTCTGCGCGCACACATACACACACCTAGACAGACAGACAGACAGACAGACAGACACACACACACACACACACACACACACACACACACACACACACACCTCTCTATCTCATGAAAGCTCCCACAAACTGCAATGAGCTAATGACCAGACAACTTCTGCTGATGTTGCTTGAGGTATGGATGTCAGTCTTGAGACAGAGAATTCCTCCATTCTTCGTTTAAACAGGGCTACCAAGTCTTGGTTTAATACCTAGTCCAGGAGACAAGATGCTTGACGGTGCAGCACTCTCTCTGTGCTTCACTGAATGTGCCGGATCAGACTTTGTGCTCAAGCCTGACCAGAGCCTGGAGTAGCACCAACTCTTCAAAATTGATGCTGTGTAAAGATATCAGAGAGAAGCCTTGGTACTGGCTTGGTATTGCACGAGGGGACCTCAACCGAGCTGGAAGTATAGCTGATAACATTAGGGAGGGACAGATCCTTCAGAGATCCCAACCCTAATCCCTCTCCCAATTGGAAAATGTGCACATGGACATGTTGAGAAAGAAGCTCAGCTGTGCCAGTCTCTGACTGAAGTACCTGCCAACATCAGGGAGAGAACATGAATAAAGCTCAGATAAAGTGTGGAGAGGTGATGGAGTCAGGGAGAGGAATGGGATCTTCAGCCCACTGAGACTGCACCAACAATTAATCCTCCCCTAACCCATTTTATTCTCCCCACATTCAACTTCCTCCAGATTCTGCCACTCACCTACACAAGGGGCAACTTACAGCAGCCAATGGCCCTACCAACCGGGACATCTTTTGGGATGTGGAGCACTTGGGGGAAAACCCACATGGTCAAAGTGAGAAGGTGCAAACTCCACATGGACGGTACCCGAGGTCAGGATTGAACCTGGGTTTCTGGAGCTGTGAGACAGCAGCTCTACTGACTGCACTGCTGTGTTGCAATGGCACTGCAGATTATCAAGGGGTCAGTGCCAGCATTTATGCCAGTACTCATGTGGAGAGGAACAAGATGGCCTTAAAATGATTGCTTCGCAAGCAGTGGATGCATCAGTGTAACTACTACAAATCCACGGGCTTGCAGTGATTTCATTGTTAGTGTGAAGTAATCTTGGCTCTTGATGCCTTCATCCAAATTGTACGGTAAAGGATCAATTAACAAATTTGACCCAAGACAGTAGGCAGTGGGTGTCATAAAGTTATGTGTGCAGTGTCGAAGTGGCTCGCTCAGCTAGAATGCCTCCCTCGGAATCAAATGGTCCCACTCAGACACTGTGCACACAATACAAGGTGTACAAGATGATAAGAGGCATAGATCGAGTGGACAGTCAGAGACTTTTTCCCAGCGTGACAATGGCTAACACGAGGGTGCATAATTTTAAGGTGATTGGAGGAAGGTATAAGGGGGATGTCAGGGGTAATTTTTTTTACACGAAGAGTGGTGGGTGTGTAGAACACACTGCCTGCAGAGGTTGTGGGGGCAGATACATTAGGGGGGCATTTAAGAGACTCTTAGATAGCCACATGAATAATAGAAAAATAGGGGGCTATGTGGGAGGGAAGGGTTAGATAGATATTAGAGCAGGATAAAATGTCGGCACAACATTGTGGGCCGAAGGGCCTGTACTGTGCTGTAGTGTTCTATGTTCTAATATTCCATCCAGCGGGCAGTGCTATAGACTGAGATTCTGTCCACTGTCTCAGGTGAATGTAAGATATTTCACTCCATTGAAAAACAGGGTGGCTGTACCAGTCTCCTGAAATATTTATCCTCCCAAAATGGACAGTTTTCTGCATGCAAATTAGCTCACAGTGCAATGTGATTACCCTTCTGAAAACACTTCATTGGTTGTAGAGTGCTTGAGTGTAGAGCACTCTTAACCACCTCGCTTGGTTATTCTGTTACTATCACCGTAGCATTTCTTTTTGCACTCTGTCAGGTTGCCCTACAATTTCAAAGTCGAAGTCAAGTTTATTGTCAAATGCACAAGTCCATGTGTGCACAGGTGCAATGAAAAACTTACTTGCAGCAGCAGCACAGGCACATAGCATCAGATAAGCAGCAGTCACAAGAAAAACATGAATTATACACAAATTATACACAAGTTTTACAATATTTCCACCATTCTGCTGATTTGCACCCATCGCTGTATTGTATTTATTAACACCATGTACACTGTTTACTCTGGGAGCTTCATGAGAACATGGAATTTCATTGCACCCTGGGGTACATGACAATAATCTATGAAAGGTGCTAAAGAAATGTATTGGTATTGGTATTTGTTTATTATTGTCACTTGTACTGAGGTACAGTGAAAAACTTGTCTTGCATACTGATCGTACAGATGAATTCATTACACAGTGCAGTTACATTGAGTCAGTACAGAGTGCATTGATGCAGTACAGTTAAAACAATAACAGTACAGAGTAAAGTGTCACAGCTACAGGGAAAGTGCAGTGCAGGTAGACAATAAGGTGCAAGGTCACAACAAGGTAGCTCGTGAGGTCATAGTCCATCTCATCGTATAAGGGAACCATTCAATAGTCTTATCACAGTGGGATAGAAGCTGTCCTTGAGCCTGGTGGTACGTGCCCTCAGGCTCCTGTATCTTCTACGTGATGGAAGAGGAGAGAAGAGAGAATGTCCTGGGTGGGTGGGGTCTTTGATTATGCTGGCTGCTTCACCAAGGCAGCGAGAGGTATAGACAGAGTCCAAAGAGGGGAGGCTGGTTTCCATGACGCGCTGGGCTGTGTCCACAACTCTCTGCAGTTTCTTGTAGTCCTGGGCAGAGCTCTGATATTTTTTCCTTGACTTTTCCCCATTCTCCCACCTCCCTTCTAACAAGTTGGGGCAAGCAGCTGTCAGGGAGGGTCAGAGGTCCCTGTTACCTACTCTGTAGAGCAATCCTCCACTGAGTGGAATGGTCCTGGTCTCTGTTACCATCTCCCCAACAGGTGGACAATTCACTGTGTGCTGATGTACAGCCACAAACCCCAATGTGCATCACAGTCCCAAGGGGTATAAGGGAAAGAAGCGGGAGTAGGCCACTCAGCCCCTCAAATTGGCCCTCAAGCCTGTCTCGCTATTCAATGTTTTCATGGCTGATCTATGCTGGCCTCTTCTGTACCAGTTCCACATCAGCCTCAATGCCCACAATCTTTCAAATATTTATCTATCTCCACCTTAAATATATCTAATGATCCATCCCCCACCGCCTTCCTGAGATTCACCACCCTCTGAAAGAAGAAATTCATATGCAGCTCAGTTTCAAATAACCGGCCCAGATGAAGGGTCTCAACCCGAAACATCGACTGTCCATTTCCCTCCATTGATGCTGCCTGACCCGCTGAGTTCCTCCAGCGCCTTTTATCTTGCTCCAGATTCCAGCACCTGGAGTCTCTTGTGTCTTCCTTGATTTTGTAGCCATGTGGTATTGTTCATGACTCTCCTATGAGTGGAAAAGTCTCAACATCTCCCCTGTCAAGCCCCCTTAGGATCTTACCAACTTCTACTGATGCACCATAGAAAGCTTCCTATCTGGATGCATCACGGCTTGGTAATGGCAATTGCTCTGCCCGAGACCACAAGAAACTGTAGAGAGTTGTGGACACAGCCCAGCACATCACGGAAACCGGCCTCCCCTCCGTGGACTCTGTCTACACTTCTCACTGCCTCGATAAAGCAGCCAACATAATCAAAGACCCCACCCACCTCACACGTTCTTTCTTCTCCCCCCTCCCATCGGGCAGAAGTTACAAAAGCCTGAAAGCACGTACCACCAGGCTCAAGGACAGCTTCTATCCCGCTGTTATAAGACTATTGAACGGTTCCCTAGTACGATAAAATGGACTCTTGACCTCACAATCTACCTCGTTATGACCTTGCACCTTATTGTCTGCCTGCACTGCACTTTCTCTGTAACTGTAACACATTATTCTGCACTCTGTTATTGTTTTACCTTGTACTACCTCAATGCACTGTTGTAATGAATTGATCTGTATGGACGGTATGCAAGACATTTTTTCACTGACAATAATAAACCGATTTACCAATTTATATGTTTGAATAAGGTCACCTTTCATTCTTCTAAAATCCAGGGAATACAGACCCAAACTGTCTCCCATCTCTTGATAGGACAACCCTTCCATCCCAGGAATTAGCCGTTGAATCTCCTTTGGACTGCCTGCAATGTTACTACATCCTTTTTTAGGTTATGGAGTCTGAGCTGTATGCAGTGTTCCAGATGAGGCCCTCACCAGCACCATGTCCAACTGTAACAAACATCCCTATTCTCAGACTCCAACCCCTTTGCATTAAAGGCCAAAATGCTGTTTGCCTTCTTAACTACTTGTTGGACCTGCCTGCTGACGTTTTGTGACTCGTGCTCTCGAACAACTAGATCCCTCTGAACTTCACTCATTTGCAGTCTCTCTCCAATCCCATGCCATTTTATTCCCTTCATATCAAAAAATCTATCAATTTCTGCCCTGAATATACTCACCGACTGAGTGTCCGTAGCCTTCTTGTAAAGAATTCCAAAGATTTACTATCCTCTAGGAGAAGAAATTTCTCCTCATTTCAGTCCTGAATGTTAACCCTGTATTTTGAGACTGTGACCCCTGGTTCTAGACACCCCAGCCAGGATGCTGCCTGGATTGGAGAGTATTAGCTATGAGGAGAGGTTGGACAAACTTGGATTGTTTTCTCTGGAGCATCAAAGGCTAAGGAGAGACCTGATAGGAATTTATAAAATTATGAGAGGCATAGATAGGGTAGGCAGTCAGAGTCTCATTCCCAGGGTAGAAATGTCAAATACTAGAGGGCATAGCTTTAAGGTGAGAGGGAGAAAGTTTAAGGAAGATGAGTGGGGTAAGCTTTTTTTTACACACAGAGTGGTGGGTGCCTGGAATGTGCTGCCAGGGGAGATGGTGGAAACAGATACGATAGTGGCGTTTAAGAGGCATTTAGACAGACACAGAAGATTTCTTTATTGGTCACATGTATATCGAAACAGTGAAATACATCATTTTGCATAGTGTTCTGGGGGCAGCCCGCAAGTGTCGCCACGCTTCCGGCGCCAACATAGCACGCCCCCAACTTCCTAACCCGTACATTTTTTTGGAATGTGGGAGGAAACCGGAGCACCCGGAGGAAACCCACGCAGACATGGGGAGAACATACAAACTCCTTACAGACAGCGGCAGGAATTGAACCCGAGTCGCTGGCGCTGTAATAGCGTTACGCTAACCGCTACACTACCGTGAAGGGAATGGAAGGATATGGATTATGAACAGGCAGATGGGATTAATTTCATTTGACATTACGGTCGGCACAGACATCATGGGCCAAAGGGCCTGTTCCTGTTCTGTACTGATCTATGTGTTATGCTTGTTCTCCATCAAGAGACAAACGTCGTGTGGGTTTAACATCTGAACATTTTATTAACCAACACAACCTGGCTCGCTTTCCCTCTCTTTTTACAGCCACTTCCTGTACCTCCATGTGACCCCTTGCATTGCCCACTGGGAACTGTAGTTCATCGTTATAACTACATAATAACACATAATAACACACTGTGTTCTGTGTTCTAACAGTCCTGTCAAGCCCTGTAATAATTTATTATGTTTCAGTGAGATCACTTCTCATTCATCTAAATTCTGGAAAGTATTGGCCCAAATTGCTTAATCTCTCCTCATAGGTCAAACTACTCCTCATCCCTGGAATCAATCTGTTGAATGTTAGTTGCCCTCCCTTTATTGCAAGTATATCTTTCAAAACCTAGGCAGGGTCACCAGACCTGTACATAATATTTCAGGTGCAGTTTCACCAGGGCCTGTTTAACTGCAATAAAATGTCTTCTCTGTTGGACTCCCGTATCCCCTACAGTAAAGGCCCACACTGTGAACCTTCCTACTTGTCTGCTGCACCTGACCTGCCTGTTAACTTTCAGCAAGCTGTTTGCAAGTCTCCCTCACAACACCAACACCTTTCAAGCTCTCAAAATTTTACAAGCATTCTGCTTTTCTATTTTTTCTACCAAAGCAGACGACCACACATCTTTTCACATTATGTTCCGTCTTCACCCTTTCACTTAGTCTGTCTATATCCCCCCAGAAATCTCTCTACATCCTTTTCGTGACCTCGGCAGGCACAGTAGTGTAGCGGTTAGTGTAACGCTATTACAGCGCCAGCGACCCAGGTTCAATTCCGGCCACTGTCTGTAAAGAGTTTGTACATTCTCCCCATGACTGCGTGGGTTTCCTCCGGGTGCTCCAGTTTCCTCCCACATTCCAAAGACGTACGGGTTAGGAGGTTGTGGGCATGCTATGTTGGCACTGGATGCGTGGCGACACTTGCGGGCTGCCCCCAGAACACTCTACGCAAAAGATGCATTTCACTGTGTGTTTCGATGTACATGTGACTAATAAAGATATCGTATCGTATCGTATGTTGCCACTCACACTTGGATATATTGTACTTGTTCCCCTCATCAGTATCAGTGATATAGATGGTGAACAGCTGGATTCCAGCAATGAGATAAGATTGCCCAATTATTCCCATTCTTTTTTTTATCCATTTCTCCATCGAGGAGATCTTCAAGAGGCGGCGCCTTAAGAAGGCGGCATCCATCATTAAGGACCCTCACCATCCGGGACATGCCCCCTTCTCATTACTACCATCGGGGAGGAGGTACAGGAGCCTGAAGACCCACACTCAGCGATTCAGGAACAGCTTCTTCCCCTCCGCCATCAGATTTCTGAACGGTCCATGAACACTACCTCATTATTCCTCTTTTGCACTATTTTATTTATCTTTTGACAACTTATAGTAATTTTTCTGCCTTTGCCCTGTACTGCTGCTGCAAAACAACAAATTTCACAACAGTGATAATACACCTGATTCTGATTCTGATGTTCTGACCTCAATACTTGCCATTATATTACCCCAATACCATCTGCTTTCATTTAGTTTTGTAATCGCACACAGTCCAATTATTCCACATTCCCTTATTTTTTTCTGCTAAATAATAACCTCAGAAAAACCTCAAAAAGTTCTGACAGATTTGTCAAACATGACTTCTCTTCTATAAATCTACATTAACTCTGCCAAATCTGATTATTTTCTAAGTTCCTTGTTTATAATTTCTTAATACAAGCAACCTCCGTGTTACTGATGGGTTGCGTTCCTACAAAGCGGTTCACTTTACGACTTTCTGTGACGCGAAGCTGTCCATCTGTGCAGGCGTCAAGAAACACAAGTTGAGGGAAAGAATTTGGGGTTGATTTAATTTTTTTTCACATAAATTCTGTGAGAGTGAATTCTATTCTGTGTCTGAAACTATTGGGTAGTGATTTGTGAATTCTGTAAGGTTGAATTTCTGTGAGGATGAATTTGTGTAACCCAAATGGCTTTAACGTGGGGCTCCCTGTAATGGATTCTGGCATTGTATCTTTCGCATCTTCAAGAGGCGGTGCGTCAAGAAGGCGGCATCCATCACTAAGGAACCTCACCGCCCGGGACATGCCCTCTTCTCGTTACTACCATCCGGGAGGAGGTTCAGGAGCCTGAAGACCCACACTCAACTGTTTCAGGAACAGCTTCTTCCCCTCCTCCATAAGATTCCTGAACGGTCCATGAACGCATGAACACCACCTCGTTATTCCTTCATTTTGCACTATTTATTTATTTTTTGTAATTTATAGAAATTTTATGTCTTTGCTGCCTGCAAAACATCAAATTTCATGTCATATGTCAGTGATAATAAACCTGATTCTGATTCTGCAGTCAGACTAACTAGTCTATAGTTCCCTGTTTTCTTACTCTCTCCTTTCCTAATTAGAGAGGTTACATTTTCCACCTTCCAATCTGTGGGAAACAATCTAGAATCCATGGAATTTTTGAAGATGACAAGCAGTGCATCCACCTTCCTACAAAACCACATCCTACTTTAGTTCTCCCACTTTAAGTCATCCCCACAAACCCCTCCCTCCCACCCACCTCCAACCAGGCCTCTTTTCTTCCCTTTCCTAGCCTCTCTTCCCCTTTTTTTCCCTCCTTACCTTTGACCCAACCCCCGGTGGATCTGCTCTCCCCTCCTCCCCCGCACCTGCCTATCACTATCTCTTACCTGCATCTACCTATCGCCACCCTGTACCCAGCCCGCCTCCCCTCTTTTGTCCACCTGTCACTGCTCTGCTTTTCCCCCCTATATATTGGGCTTCCCCTTTTCCTATCTTCAGTGCTGAAGAAGGGTTCTGACCCGAAACGTTGACCACCTGCTTTTCTCCACGGATGCTGCCTGGCCTGCTGAGTTCCTCCAGCATCATCGTGTTTTTCATCCAGATTCCAGCATCTGCAGTCCTTTGTTTCTCCACCTCCAACACAAAGCCACCTCCTTGGGATGCAGGCCACACAAGGTACCACCCACTAGATGACCCATCTTTCACAAATGTGAAAGTCACTGAAAATGCCAGCATCTAGTGTCCATCTCCAGCTGCCCCTGTACTGAGGTCCGTGCAGGGTCAACCACTGGGTGGGTCTGGAGTCACACATAGGCCAGAGAAGATAAAGTGGCTGAGTTTTAGCAAAGATGTTGGACAGGCTAGGAATGTAGGAGATTGAGGGGTGACCATATAGAGGTGTATAAAATCACGAGAGATATAGATCGGGTGAACACACACAGTCTTTTTCCCAGGGAAGGGGAACTAAAAACTACAGAGCATAGATTTAAGGTGAGAGGTGAAAGTTTTAAAAGGGACCTGAGGAGCAGCTTCTTCACTCGGAGATTGGTGTGCGTATGAAATGAGCTGTCAGAGGAAATAGTTGAGGCAGGTACATTAACAACATTTAAAAGACTTTTGGATAATTACATGGATAGGAGGGGTTTAGAGGGATACAGGCCAAACACGGGCAAATGCGACTAGCTTGGCAGGCACCATTGTCGGCATGGATGAGTTGGGCCGAAGGCCCTGTTTCTATGCCATGTTACTATGACTCTGTTTTCTTTCCTGAAGCATTTTAATGACCCAGATGGATTTTTACAACAATCTGGGAGTTTTATGTCAGTGTTACGTAAACTAGCCAGATTTATTTAATTAGTTGAATTTAAATTCTCCAGCTGCTGTGGTGGGATTTGAACTCTTGTTCCTTGATCAATGGTTCAGACCTCTGGCTGTTAGTCCATTGACTGATCCACTGCACTACCACACTCTGTAAGTGAACAGGGTGCTTTCAATCCAACCTTCTCGGTCAGAAACTGAATGGGATTGGGCGAATTGGTTTTGTACCCAGCATGATATTACTCCAAGGTGGTTATTAACACCACCGTGTCAGCCAGTTCCTAGTACAGTGTCATAGAGGCTAAACTGCTAGATTGATTCACAGATGTCTGAGCTGTTGATCTGGTGATGAGTTAAAATTCCACCCTGGCAGGTTCAGAATTTGAATTCTAGATTTTTAAAAATAATTTAGAAACAATTAAGTAGAAGCTCATATCATTAGTGATGACTAAGAGATAACCAGACTGTTGTAAAGTAAGGGAAGGACATCTTCCACCTTAATCCAGGTTAGCCCACATGTGATTCCATGTGATGTGGTTGACTCTTAACTACCCTTGGGAATGAATCAGGACTGGACAAAAATGCTATTCTTGCCAGTGAAGTCCACGTCGCAAATAAGGAAAACAAAGGATTTACAGCATTCCATTTTATAATGACACCTCATTGGCTTTGTAAACAAACACTCATTGGAATGGGGCACAGCAGCAAACAGTCTACAGAATCTATTTAACAGGAGTTTCTATAAAGTTCAACAAATTAAACTCATGGTAGAAACTGTAGCAATGTCTTCCAATTTTTTTTTAAGAAAAGACAATTTCTCAAGCAAAATTCAGAACATAGAACAGTACAGCAGAGGAACAGGCCCTTCAGCCCACAGAGTCCGTGCCGAACATGATGCCAAATTAAACTAAATCTCTTCTGCCTGCGCATGATCCATATCTCTCCATTCCTGCATATTCATGTGTCTAAATAACAAACTCTTAAATGCCACAATCATATCTGCTTCCACCGCCACCCCTGGCAGCCTGTTCCAGGCACCTACCACTTTGTAAAAAAAATAACTTGCCCCACATCTCCTTTAAACTTTCCCCCTCTCACCTTAAATGCATGTCCTCTAGTACTTGACATTTCTACCCAGGGAAAAAGATTATTGCTGTCTATTCTACCCATACCTCTCATAATTTTATAAACTTCTATCAGCTCTCCCCTCAGCCTCTGCTGCTCCAGAGAGAACAACCCAAGTTTGTCCAACCTCTCCTTATAGCTCATGCTTTCTAATCCAGGCAGCATCCTGGTAAACCTCTTCTGCATCCTCTCCAAAGCCTCCACACCCTTCTTGTAAAGGGGCAACCAGAATTCAAATTCAAAGTTGAGTTTATTGCCATACAAAAAACTTAACTTGCAGCAGCATCACAGGTACATAGCATCGTATAAGCAGCATTCACAAGAAAAACATAAATATAATCTTTGCAAGAAAGAACACAATTAAAACAAAGTTTATTTTAGTGCAAAGTGGTCATAGTGTTGCTAAACTGTCGTGATTAGGGTTGTGCCAGTCGGTCAAGAACTGAATGGTTGAAGGGAAGTAGCTGTTCCTGAACCTGGTGGTGTGGGACTTCAGGCTTCTGTACCTCCTGCCCGATGGTAGCTGCGAGAAGATGGCATGGCCCGGATGGTGGGGATCTTGGATGACGGATGTTGAATTGCCCGCAATGATTAAGTTACATCACAAAGATGCAGTGAGCAGAGGTGAGTTACATCCCAAAAAATTCTGTCTGTCAGATCAATGCCAGTCACTCCCAACAGACTAATTTTCGTGACTAACAGGACAATTACTGAATCATCTTCCCATCATCCTGCAACTTCAGGTCTTTTCCTAAGATGTGGTTTAGGTTAAAGTGACCCCTGATCTCTCCAGTTTGTCAGAAAGCTGCTTAAAGTTTCTACTGCCATGACTTTTTGAGACAATGTGTTTAACATCATTCCCTTTTCAGCATTAGCAACCTCTCTTCTTATTTTTTGTTGTTCTTGGGGAGATTGTTTGGAGCATGTTTCTCACAAAAGGACACACGTGTTTCTGCTGCGCGTGATGAGGCCTTGTCCGTACAATGTGTTTATATTTTGTAATGTTTACAGTTCCATTAAGTGTAAGCTTGCTGGCTGATAAATGATTACAATGGAATGGAATCTGTGTCTCAAATGCCAGGGTTTACTCAACTCCAAAGGAATTTTTCAGGAAGGCAACCATAGTGAGGGAATTAAAAATATCGGACATAAAATTATATAAATATCTCCCACCAAACCGGCATTGAAAATGCATATTGAAATTAACATTGCAGTTAAGGTGTAATTATATGTTCTGTATGGTTAAATGTGTTCTCCCAGTCGTCAGAAGGAAATCCTTGACCAACTTGTACATGTTGTTGTTTTGTCTCTGTGCTACTCTCAACTTAGTTCACGGATTTGTATCCTCATTTCCTGGGACTCTGCTTTCTCTGGGATTTGAAAATCAAACTTGCCCCTACCCGAAAACATTGTCAATTGGTCGCATTCCCTGATGCAGCTGTTTTCCAAGTATAACCTTGCTGGTGGAGCTGCCTCTGTCGATCTTGTGTTTCCTGATACAGTTGTTACCCAACTAAAAGGAAGTTATCAGGGCAGAAATTAGACCAGGGCTAAATGAGTAATCTATCATCAGTTGTGTGCCTGTCCTGATGTTCTATCCCACCGAAGTGATCAGAGCCAGATGTGGGGGAAGCTGATACACCCAGCAGTGAAACCCCCCTCCAGATGTTTATAGCTGGTGACCACAGACCAATATCTCTCCCTGTGTGAGAGGAATGCTTTCCAAAAACATGGCCATGAACAGTTTGCAGGAATTTGGCAGCGATTTCAGAGAGTCATGGAAAGATACAGCATGAAAACAGGCCCTTTGGTCCATTGTCCATGTTGACTACCAACCACCCATTTACACTAACCCTGCACCAGTCCCATTGTTTTATTCTCGTCAGCTCCCTCAGATCCCACCACTAGGGGCGACTTACAGCGGCCAATTAACCTACCAACCCACTTGCCTTTAAGATGTGAGAGGAAACTGGAGCACCCGTGGGAAACCCACATGGTCACAAGGAGAACACGCAGACTCCACACAGGCAGCACCCGAGGTCAGAATCAAACCTGGGTCCCTGGCATTGTGAGGCAATGGCTCTGCTAACCATGTCACTGTGCCACTCAATTTCAGTTAACGTTTAGTGGGATCTCTGCTGTGGCTGTGTGCAGAAGGCACCAGCCTTACTCAGGGATGGTTCAGCGTCCACTCTTCTAATGATGGATTAATTCAGGACTTAGCTGGAGTGTTGACACATGATCATCAGGGAAGGTGCAAAGGAGATTCACCAGAATGGTCCCAGGGCTGAGGAACATCAGTTACATAGAAAGTCTGGAGAAGCTGGTGTTCTTAGGGCGGAGAAAATTAACAGAGGTGCTTAACAATATGAAGTGCCTTTTCGAACATAGAACAGTACAGCACAGGAACAGGCCCTTCAGCCCACTATGTCCGTACCAACAACGATGTCAATTTAAACTGCACATCTGCCTACCTGTTCAAATGCCCATTAAACATTGCTTTCGTATCTGCTTCCACCACTTTTCATGACAGCGTGTTCCAGGCACCCACCGCACTCTGTGTAAAAAAGACATGCCTTGTGAATCTCCTTTAAACTTTCAGTCTCTCACCTTAAAGCTATGCCCTCTAGTATTTGATATTTCCATCTGGGGAAAAGGACTCTGTACCCTGTCTATGCCTCTCATAAATCTATATTCTTCCAGCAGGTCTCCACTCAGCCTCTGACCCTCCTTAGCAAACAATCCAAGTTTAGAACATAGAACATAGAACATAGATCAGTACAGCACAGAACAGGCCCTTCGGCCCACAATGTTGTGCCACTATAGCTAATCCCTGCTACCTACAGAATGCCCATATCCCTCTATTTTCCTCTCATTCATGTGCCCATCCAAGCCTCTCTTAAAAGCCCCCAATGAATTTGCCTCCACCACCCTATCAGGCAACACATTCCAGGCATCCACCACTCTCTCAGTAAAAAATGTACCCCTCACGTCTGTTCTGAACCTACCCCCTCTCACCTTAAATACATGCCCTCTGGTATTGGATCGCTCAATAATGGGAAAAAGATATTGCTTATCCACCCTATCTATTCCCCTCATAATTTTATACACTTCCAACAGATCACCCCTCAGCCTCCACCGCTCCAGAGAAAAGACCCCTGGTCTGTCCAGCCTCTCCTGATAGCACATGCCCTCTAATCCAGGCAGCATCCTAGTAAACCCCCTCTGCACTCTCTAAAGCCTCGACATCCTTCCTATAGTGAGCTGACCAGAACTGCACGCAATACTCTAAATGTGGCCCAACCAGTTTGTCCAACCTTTCCTTGTAGCTAATACTGTCTAATCCAGGCCACACGCTGGTGAACCTCTCCTGTATCTTTAAGGTGCAAAGGGGATAACCAAGAGGTTTGATAACCAAAGGGTATGGAACTTTTGGAAAGTGATTGGCTAAAGAGACGAGTAATTGAGGGGAATGCAGCAGTATTTTATGAAATGAAATACTTTGCCTCAAAGGCAGAAGCAATAGTAACTTTCCAAAGGATCTGCATTTGGAAAGGAAATGTCATCTGGAGCATGAAGAGAGGAGAGCACGCGGACAAATTGGATTTCTCTTTCCAGAGTGAAATAAAAGCTGAAACTCCTGGGAAAACTCAGCAGGTCAGGCAGCATCTGTGGAGACAGAAGACAAAGTCAATGATTTGGATAGTTGACCTTTCATCAAAAAGCGGCAAAGTTGGAAAATAAATGTGTTAAATTGCAAAGGAGAGGGGAGGAGGGAACGAAAGGGAACGGCTGTGTTAATGCCCTGCATGCAGTCAGTAACTAGTTTATTAAATAGCTGGGTTGAAGCTACATCAAACACACCAAACAAATTCTGGGTTTAATCCTCAGTTTGTCCCGATTTAGCCGATCTGAAGTGGGTACTGGGGCAGTACAGTGTGTTTCCACTGTTAACCCAGGATTCAGGGACGAGAACAATGAGAGGCCCCTAACCACGGGGGCCTCATTGAGGAGCAGGCTCCAATATCGTTCTGAATAATCAGCTCCCCTGTCCTCTGACGCACGGAAGGACACAAATATACAGGAATGACTGATGGGGGACTTGGGTTGAACTTGCCTCCTGGGCAAGTGGGGGGAATGGCGAACCTACTCCCATCTCAAGGTGTTACGCAAAGTGGCCCAGGGGTATTCAAGTAGAAAGTGGGCTGAGGAAAAGGAAAGGGGCTAATGCACTGATAGATGAGATGAGATGAGATGAGATAAGATTTATTTATTAGTCACATGTACATCGAATCACACAGTGAAATGCATCTTTTGCGTAGTGTGTTCTGGGGGCAGCCCGCAAGTGTCGCCACGCATCCAGTGCCAACATAGCATGCCCACAACTTCCTAACTTGTATGTCTTTGAAATGTGGGAGGAAACCGGAGCACCCGGAGGAAACCCACGCAGACACGGGGAGAACATACAAACTCCTTACAGACAGCAGCCGGAATTGAACCCGGGTTGCTGGCGCTGTAATAGTGTTATGCTAACCACTACGCTAAGGTGAGGCTGATAGGGAACTCAATTTGCAGTTCAGACCTGTTAGACAGAATGTCTTCTCTGACAGAAGGGTCACAGCCTTACCAACTGTGTGCTCCTCTGAGTTGGCTTGTGCATCACATCACCAAGACCACTTATATAACGTCACCCGAATCCAAGCTGCTACAGCTCGTCTGCGGCTGAAACCCTCATCCAAACACTTGAACCTGCCTGTTCCAACACTGTCTGGTCTGTCTTTGCATCCCCTCTGCCAACTTGGGTCTTCCAAAACTCTGTGCCCTAACTGAGACCCGGTCTCGTTCACTCATTGTTCCGATGTTCACCGACCTACACTGGCTTCTGGTTAAGCAAAGTCTTCATTTTTGGTCTTAACTGTACCAGGACCAGCCATTTCTGCTGCCATTTTCTGTTCACAGCCCAGTGCATCACAGACACCAGCCTCCACTCCTTGGACTCTGTCTTTACCTCTCGCTGCCTTGGCGAAGCAGCCAGCATAATCAAAGACCCCACCCACCCGGGTCATTCTCTCTTCTCCCCTCTTCTATCGGGTAGAAGATACAGGAGCCTGAGGGCATGTACCACCAGGCTCAAGGACAGCTTCTATCCCACTGTGATAAGACTATTGAACGGTTCCCTTATACGATGAGATGGACTCTTGACCTCACAATCTACCTTGTTGTGACCTTGCACCTTATTGCACTGCACTTTCTCTGTAGCTGTGACACTTTACTCTGTACTGTTATTGTTTTTACCTGTACTACATCAATGCACTCTGTACTAACCCAGTGTAAGTGCACTGTGTCATGAATTGACCTGTACGATCGGTTTGTAAGACAAGTTTTTCACTGTACCTCAGTACAAGTGACAATAATAAACCAATACCAATTTGTATATTCAGGCCTGCTGGGCATGTCCCAGTGGAGCAGACTGTTGAACGTTGCAGACACCTGCAACACATTACACAACAAACTGCCCCTTAACAGCCAGCCCTATCACAGAAATTCTCTCTGTTCCACCATCGCCCTCCTCCACATTCACCTGGAGGGTTTCAGACTCGAAGTGTTAACTGTTTCTCTTTCCACAGATGCTGGCTGAACTGCTCAGTTTGTCCAGCATTTTCTGGTTTATTTGCTGTTTTACTTCTTATTATTCCAGTTTTGCCCCTTCAGCTCTCTGTGAGTTCCTCCAGCTCAATGCATCAGCAGTCTGCTAACTCCAATCTCTTGATCACCCCAATCTCTCTGGCCAAGACTTCAGCTGCTTGGACAAAAAGCTCTGAAATTTCTTCCCAAACCACCAACTCCCCCATCTCCCCGCCTCTCTCTCTCTCTCTCTCTCTCTCTCTCTCTCTCTCTCTCTCTCTCTCTCTCTCTCTCTCTCTCTCTCTCACACACACACACACACACAGATTCTCTCTCTCTCACACACACACACACACACACACACAGATTCTCTCTCTCACACACACACACAGATTCTCTCTCTCTCACACACACACACACATACACACAGTCTCCCTCTCACACACACACATCACACACACATGCACAGTGTCTCTCACACACACATTCACTCTCTCTCTCACACACAGTCTCTCTCACACACACATTCACTCCCACACACAGCCTATCTCACACACACACATTCACTCTCTCTCTCTCTCTCCCTCTCTCTCTCTCTCCCTCCCTCCCTCTCTCCCTCCCACCCTATCTATCCCTTTCATGATTTTATACACCTCTATAAGATCACCTCCCATTCTTCTACGCTCCAAGCCTGGAGTCCTAGCCTGCCCAACCTCTCCCAATAACTCGGGCTCATGAGACCCGGCAACATTCTCGTAAATCGTCTTTGCACTCTTTCCAGCTTAATAACGTCGTCCCTGTAACAAAGTGACCAAAACTGTACACAATATGAAAATGTTCAAAAACAGTTGTTGGGCAATAAATGGTGGCCTTGCAGGTGATATTCAGCTCCTGAAAGATTAATAAATTAAAATAACTTATGAGTGTGGCTGTTGTTTTTTACCTTCATTCACAGGGTGTAGAAATCATCAGTATTTATTATCTACCTTTAATTGCTTTGCTGAGCCTTTCCAAAGGACAGGTAACAGTCAACCCACACTGGTGTGAGTTGAGAGTTACACGTAGACCAGACAGGGTAAGAGGAGACATTCTTCCCGACAGGACCAGAAGGATTTTTACCTCCCAGTATTCCATGGCGTCCATTAACAAAACTGGCTTTTTTATTCTAGATTTATTTAAGGTCTCCCTGTTAGCGAAATTCATTTGATGATTTTCTTTGCTACAACAAAGAGTTTTATTTGAGAAACAAAGGACTGCAGATGGTGGAATCTGGATGAAAAACACGATGATGCTGGAGGAGCTCAGCAGGCCGGGCAGCATCCGTGGAGAAAAGCAGGCGGTCAACGTTTCGGGTCAGGACCCTTCTTCAGGACTGAAGATAGAAAAAGGGGAAGCCCAAAATATAGGGGGGAAAAGCAGAGCAGTGAGAGGTGGTCAAAAGAGGGGAGGCAGGGTGGGCACAGGGTGGTGATAGGTTGATGCAGGTAAGAGATAGTGACGGGCAGGTGCGGGGGAGGAGGGCAGAGCAGATCCCCCGGCGGACGGGTCAAAGGTAAAGAAAGGAAAGAAGCGTAGAAATAAAGAGGCTAGGAAAGGGAAGAAGAGAAGAAGCGTGGTGGTGGTGGTGGTGGTGGTGGTGGTGGGGGGGGGGGGGGGGGGGGGGGGGTGTTGTGGGGAAAGTGGGTGGGGATGACCTAAAGTGGGAGAATTCAATGTTCATGCCGTTAGGCTGCAAGGTTCCAAGATGGAAAATGAGGTGCTGTTCCTCCAGTTTGCGCTCGGAATTCTCCTGGCAGTGGAGGAGGCTGAAGACCGACATATCAGTGATAGTGTGGGTGGGGGAGTTGAAGTGACTGGCAACGGGGAGATGCAGATCGCGGTTACAGACAGGTGCGAAACAGTCACCGAGTCTGCGTTCGGTCTCACCGATGTAGAGGAGGCCACACGTGGAGCACCGAATGCAGTGGATGATATTAAGGGAGGTGCAGGTGAATTTAATTAAAGTTGTTATCGTATGAAGGTTTTGTTCACTGCAATAAGGGTGGGCAACATATCTTCCAAACACAGCTCTGTGAAAATCAGTAACATTTTACGGTCTTTTCGATCAGGTGAATGGGAAGGAGTCTATGAAACAAACTAGCTGTTTAACACGGAAGAAACAACTCTCTTGAGCTCCTATGCTCTTCCATCTGACAACAATGGATGAACCACTTGTAAATTCCAGCTTGTCAAAACAAGCGTGATTTACTTTTGATCTACTGTGTCCTTGCATTGACAGGCTTCTTTCTTCACTGCCTCAACAGTCGGTATCCTCCACGGAAGTTGAGGGACCACTGTATTTCCCACTGGATGGACTTTTCCATAGAGAAGGATTCTTTAGGAACTTAACTTCTTTGTTAATTGGGGGAGACCTGTATTTAATTCCTAACACACCAGGTTAGGATTAGATCTCTTGCTATTAATCCAGGTCACCAGTCCAGTAATAGAACCACAGTGCTGCTGCATTACCATTAACAAACAGGAGCTGAAGCTGCCACCTTTAGTGCAGATGTGATGGTGCACACTGGTTTCCCCGGTGGGTAACCTCTTCTGGTGACCTCCTTTGGCACTGGTGTAATGGAGATGATTGGCTGTTTCTCTAATCACCAATGGCCAGGAATTTCAGAGCTCAGGGATGAGGATGAAGGCACGGATGTGCAGGAGTCACATCTGGAGAAGGGCAAGGGATCCCAGGGGATTGTAGGTCAAGAGGAGGTTACAGAGATTGTAGGAAGATTTGAACAAGAAGAGTCATCGAGTTATACAGCACGGAAACAGGCCCTTCAGCCCAACATCTGTGCCCAACAAGGTGCCCACCTAAGCTGGTCCCATTTGCCTGCGTTTAGCCCATATCTCTCTAAACCTTTCCTATCTGTGTACCTGTCCAAGTGTCTTTTAAATGTCGTAATTGCTAAATGCTGAAAAACGCAGCATCCGCGGAGAGAGAAACGTTAATGTTTCAGATGAAATTCCTTGCCTCAGAACAAAAATATCAGCACTGAGGAGTGTTAATAGCTGTAGTTGAAAATCAAAAAATTGCAGATGCTGGAAATCTGAAATAAAAACAGAAAGTACTGGAAACACTCAGCAGGTCAGGCAGCTTCTGTGGAGAAAGAAGCAGAGTTGATGTTTCAGGTCAAAGACCATTCTTCAAAATGAAGAAAGTGAAAAAACAAGTTAGTTCTAATTCGCAGAGAGGGCGAGGGAGGGAGGGATAGGACTAAAGGAATGTCTCTGATAGGGTGAAGGGAGAGGGATAGGACTAAGGGAATGTCTCTGATAGGGTGAAGGGAGAGGGATAGGACTAAAGGAATGTCTCTGATAGGGTGAGGGGAGAGGGCTAGGACAAAGGGAAAGTCTCTGATAGGATGAGGAGAGAGGGATAGGACTAAGGGAATGTCTCTGACAGGTTAAAGCCAGGGATTGTGATTCCAAATCTTTACAGAGTTATCCACTTAATGGATTAATGAAGGCGGCTGGAGGGAGGAAGGGGAGGGAGGGAGGGAGGGAAGACGTTGAAGCTGTGAAGTGCAGAGCTGTGGTAAAACCTAATACAAAAGAGAGAATGTTGGAAATGCCACACACGTCAGACAGTATCTGTGGAGAGAGAAAAACTGGGTTAGGCACACAGGTGGATAACCTTAACAACAGAAATGGCCAGTTCTGATACACACAGAAAAAGTGAGTTACCTGAAATTGTTGAAGTCAATATCGAGAGTGAAGGCTGCAACAGGATGGGTGTAAAGTAAAAATGCATTTATTATACAAAGGTGTAATAGCTTCATCTTTCAACTTTCTTTCTCAGGGTTTGTGTTGTGCCGTCAAGGATGCATTTGATGCCCATCTGTAGATTGCCTGCAGCGGTGATCTTCTGTCTGAAGTCACTGCACTGATTCCAGAGAAAATATCGACAGCAGTCAGAGTTTTCACACGGGGGTGGCTTCATTCATCAGCAAGAGTTGCAACGCTGGTTCTACTTCAAGGCCTACTGTGAGTGTTTATGAAATGGTCTTTTATTTTAATTGCAAAACCATAGTGAGAATGTTAGGAAGGCATCAAATAAAAATACAGCTTTAGGGGTTGGTGATTTAAAACTGAGGTTCGTAAGAACTTCCTCTGACATAGGGTGGTAAATCTCTGGAATTCTTTCCACCGGATGGTTGTGGAGGCTGGATCACCGGGTGAATTGAGGGTTATGGGAAACACAGAGGAGGAGATGAGACCTGGAGCTGATCAGCCATGGTCATTTTGAATGGCGGTGGGGGTGGGGGTGGGGGCAGGATTGAGGAGCCGAGAGGCCTACTCCTGCTCCTATTTACTTCTGTTCTTATCTAAAGAGGGAGACCCCATTGCACAACTCTACAGTCAACCCACAGCAGTTCTTGTCAGTAATTCTCACTTCCACACAAGGAACCGAGATGATAAAACTTAGAAAGGAACGTGGGAACTGCAGAAGGGTCTTAACCCCTACTTAAACCCGTGAGGCTGATCCGTGCCCTAACCACCTTATAATACCGGGGGGTAACAAAAGTGATCCTCAGGTTTAAAATTAACAGCAGACCCAGTATCAATTGTCATTTTTATAGTTCATATTTTCTTATAAGATAGGAGAGTATTTGACCCATCAAGTCTGGGCTGGCTGCCGGAGCATTCCCATCAGTCCAATTGCGGATGAGGGTTCCAAATTACCATCGCCCGCTGCTTGGAGAAGGGTTTCCTGAAAAGCCGGGCTCTAATCTTTAGTTGACGTCCCCGACTCCCACACCCCCCACCCCTGCCGACTCCCCAGCCGGTAGGAAATATTGCCTTCTGTCTGACAGGAAATCCAGTCGTCCTGGACAACTGCCTTAAGCCTTGAGGAATACCTCTCAGCATCAAGGGAATTGGCTTGGAAGAGTTATTAGGGATCAAAGCAAAGAAAAAAACACTTGGTTTTATACAATTTGAAGCAGGAGGAGAGAGGAAAACAGAGGGTTGTGGACACTGAAGGTGCGCCTGCCAGTAAGGTGACAAAGAAAGTGTTGAAGGTCAGAATTGGAGGAAGGCAGTGTCCTTGGAGGGTCCCTGGAGTAAACCCAACTGAGAATTTGGTGAACAGTAAAAGACTGCAGAACTGCAAGGGAAAATTAGTGGAATTACTGGGACAAGGGTGGTTAACAAGAATTACCTGACATCATACATTCAGGGTAAAAAGTAATGTAGAAACACTTCTGAAGGTTGTAGCTCAAAAGACGTAAGAAGCTGCAGAGAGCAGTGGACTCTGCCCAATACATCACAGGCACATACCTCCCCGACATCGGTAGTATCTACAGGAGGCGCTGCCTCAAGAAGGCAACATCCATCATCAAAGATTCCCACCATCCGGGCTATGCCATCTTCTCACAGCTACCATCGGGCAGGAGGTACAGAAGCCTGAAGTCCCACACCACCAGGTTCAAGAACAGCTACTTCCCTTCAACCATTCAATTCTTGAACCAACCGGCACAACCCTAATCACTACAGTTTAGCAACACCATGACCACTTTGATCACTTTGCACTAAAATGGACTTTGTTTTTTAGATCTAATTGTGTTCTTTCTTGTAAAAATTGTGTATAATTTATGTTTAATTTGTGTTTTCTTTGTGAATGCTGCTGATCTGATGCTATGTGCCTGTGATGCTGCTGCAAGTAAGTTTTTCATTGTACACATGGACTTGTGCATGTGACAATAAACTCGACAACAGACAATAGACAAAAGAGAGACTGGTAGACTCCATACTTCCTTGCAAATTTGAATGCAATAAACTTATGTTATGGATTAAGGAAATAAAGAAGAAATTGTACCTGCACATTCTGAACTGACTTGCTGCAGCAGCGTGAGGCAGTTGAATTAATATCAATTAGATCATTCAATCATTAAACTGCCTGTTCCATAAATGTTGTTTGCACTAATTTTCAGTCCATCTCTCTTAAACCATCAGATTCAATAATTGTATCATTAGTGAGGTCACCAATTCAAAGCGGAAATAAAGGATTCTCCTCAAGTAATTGACAGAAAGTAAAATATGTCAGGAGCCTATTTAGAAAATGAAATTAATAACTAAACAGTGGAAGTAGAGAAAATATAATAAATTGTCTTGATAGTTTGGTAGATGTAAAACATGCTCCTTTTTTACTTAATGATTTCTTTAATGGTTAATTTGATGCTAAAAATAGATTACAAAACATTATATTGAACTAGGCTTTGGATCAAAGAAATTGATTCAGAACTTGTGGAAGTTGCAAGTAACCAGAAGTTATGAAGGTACGCATGAAAAACTAATACTTTTGACTCATTTTTTAGGATCTAAGTATTGCTGGCAAGACCAGCACTTATTGCCCATCCCTAATTGCCCTTGAGAAGGTGGTGGTGGTGAGCTGCCTTCTTGAACTGCTGCAGGTCATGTGGTGAAGGGGCTCCCACAGTGCTGTTGGGGAGGGAGTTCCAGGGTTTGGACCCAGTGACAGTGAAGGTCTGGTGCTATATCTCCACGTGTGTGACCTGGAGGGGAAGCTGCAGATTGTGGTGTTCTCTGACATCTGCTAGCCTTGTCCTTCTTGGCGATGATATAGCAGGGGTTGGTAGGTGCTGTCAGAGAAGCCGAGACAAGTGACTACAGTGCATTTTGTAGACTCTCAGCTACTGTGCACGGATAGTGGAAGGAGTGTGTGTTTAGTGCATTGGATGGGGTGTAAATCAAGTGACTTGCTTTGTCCAAGATAGTGTGTGCACCTGACTATGTGTCTGTTCGGTACTTTGTAGGTTTCTTCTTTAGTAAAAATACCAAAAAGCAGATGTAACATGTACATACCAGAGTTGGTGAGTGTGTCAGAGATTTACAGTGCATAGTGCCTTACACCAGAATGTCAGCACTTACAGCAATATTATTTCCATTATTATCCAGAAACATAATTACAACATGTGACTCCAGCATGTGTCCCACTGGGAAGAAATCTGGGATCTGGTTTGTGCTGTTGAACTAAGAGCAGCCCTTAATTGCCTGTCATTCAAGGTCATTGAAACATTTCCATCTTTATCAAGGCACAGTTGCTTTATTGTACCAGATGTATTCAGAGTGGGTCCTCCCAGGAACAGGGAGTGTTCCGACCTCTGGTGGAGATGTCCAACTGGAGTTTTTGACAGGATGGGTGGGGAGAAATGATTCCAGCAGCAGGAAGATTGGGGGCCCAAGGATGGGGCCAATTAATTGCCCAGTCAGAGTTATCTTTAACTGCTATCGAAACCGCCTTTTTTAACCATCTTCAATATTCTTAAAACCAAGAAATGGAAGGATTCAAAGAATAAGGGAAAAAAGTAAGCGGTTTCATGCCCCAGTGAGATTTCTCCCAGATGCCAATCCTGGATAGGTCTGGGAGAATACACTCGCACATACACACACAGAGCACAACCACACACAGACACACATACATGTGTGTGCACACACAAGCATATATACACACATAGCACAAACACACACACACACACACACACACACACACACACACACACACACATACAGCAGAACCACATACAGAGCACATACACACAGAGCACACACTGACACACACAGAACACAAGCATACACACACACAGCAGAACCACACATAAGCACACACACACACAGAGCATAAGCACGCACACACACACACACACAGCAGAACCACACACAAGCATACACAGACACACATAAACACACACACAAGCATACATATACACACATAGTTGCATGTACACACACAAATGCAAATATATAAAACATATCCAGGTGTGTTTCTGTGCACGATTATACATGAGCACACATACGTTCACACACCACACAGCCTGGGTCCGCTGAATGATCCATATTGGAGTGATGTGTGTGGGAACTGTAAAGGCAAAGAGTTGGAAGATTGAGAATTCCGTTCACATTGGGTGGAAGGAAAGGAAGACTTGCATTTATGGAGTGATTTTGACAAACTTGGGATATTCAAGAGTACTTTCCAGACAAGGAAACACTTTGGGCACAAAGCCAATGTTCTCCTGTGAAGGAGGAATAAAGTCAGTCAAGGTTCCTGCTCTGAACATTGGCTGATGTGGACGCTCAGTTAATAGCACTCGTCCTATCAATCAGAAAGTTGTGACTTCATGTTGCAGCTGTATAAAACTTTGGTTGGGCCACATTTGGAGCATTGTATGCAGTTCTGGTCACTACACTACAGGAAGGATGCTTTGGTATTGGTTTATTATTGTCACTTGTACCGAGGTACAGTGAAAAACTTGTCTTGCAAACCGATCGTACAGATCAATTCATTACACAGTGCATTGAGGTAGTACAGGGTAAAAACAATAATAGAACACAGAGTAACAGCTACAGGGAAGTGCATTGCAGGCAGACAATAAGGTGCAAGGTCATAACAAGGTCGATTGTGAGGTCAAGAGTCCATCTCATCGTATAAGGGAACCTTTCAAGTCTTATCACAGTGGGATAGAAGCTGTCCTTGAGCCTGGAGACGGTGCAGAAGAGGTTCACCAGGATGCTGCCTGGATTAGAGGGTATGAGCTATAAGGAGAGGTTGGACAAACTTGGGTTGTTTTCTCTGAAGTGTAGGAGGCTGAGGGATGACCTGAGAGAAGTTTATAAAGTCATGGGAGACATAGCTAGGGTAGACAGTCAGAATCTTTTTCCCAGGGTGGGAATGTCAAATACTAGAGGGCATCTATTTAAAGTGATAGGGGGTAAGTTTAAAGGAGATGCACGGGGCAAGTTTTTTACACAGAGAGTGGTGGGTGCCTGGAACGGGCTGCCAGGGGTGGTGGTGGAGGCAGGTACGATAGAGGTGGTTCGATAGGTGCATAAATTGCAGGGAATGGACGGATATGGATCATGTACAAGCAGAAGGGACTTAGTTAAATTCGGCATCGTGTTCAGCACAGACATCGTGGGCCGAAGGGCCAGTACCTGGTCCAGATGAAAGGTCTTGACCTGAAACATCAACCATCCATTTCCCTCCATAGATGCTGCCTGACCCGCCAAGTTCCTCCAGCACTTTGTGTGTTGTTAGTTGAGATATTTATTGGAAAAAAGATGATTATATTAGACCCCACCTCCTGCACATCACTGCCCTGCCCTCCAACAACCACCCCTCTATCACCACACTGTGCCACCTGCAACCTGTCCCCATCCGGTCCCCAGTGAACCAGCCCCACAGTCTTCCCCTCTCCTCACCTCCCCCTCAGCCACAGGCAGGAATGATCCCGGGAATGAAAGGCTTAACGTATGAGGAGTGTTTGACGTCTCTGGGCCGTACTCGAGTTCAGAAGGATAAGGGGGGATCTCATTGAAACCCACTGAAAGGCCTGGATAGAGTGGACGTGGAGAGGATGTTTCCATCAGTGGAAGAGTCTAGGACTAGAGGGCACAGCCTCAGAATAAAGGGACGTCCCTTGAGAACTGAGGTGAGAAGGAATTTCTTCAGCCAGAGGGTGGTGAATCTGTGGAATTTGTTGCCACAGAGGGCTGTGGAGGCCGTCATTGGGTGTTTTTAAGGCAGAAATTGGTAGGTTCTTGATTGGTAAGGGGGGTTAACGGTTACGGGGAAAATGGGGTTGAAAAAATCAGCCATGACTGAATGGTGGAGCAGACTCGATGGGCCAAATGGCCTAATTCTCCTCCTATGGTCTTACGGACAGTCCGACTATAATGAGCCATTCCTGCTCTGTTTCAGGTCCTCTGTCATCCCACACCCATCGAGTCCAGGATGGCCACTCCACTTCGGGATGCCCCGCTGATTGAGGACGAAGGGGAGCTCAGCATCAACGTCGGGGGCTTGAAGAAGAAGCTGAGCCATCGGACCTTGGCGAGGTTCCCAGAGACCAGGTTGGGCCGCCTGCTGAGGTGCTGCTCCGCCGAGTCCATCCTCGAGCTGTGCGACGACTACGACGAGGAGGAGAAGGAGTTTTACTTCGACAGGAACCCCGCCCTCTTCCCCCTGGTGCTGAACTTCTACCACACCGGCAGACTCAGGACCACAGGCAAAGCGTGCATCTTCATGCAGGAGATCGAATACTGGGGCATTGAGGAGTTCTTCATCGACCCGCCCTGCTGCAGCCCCGACTATCAGGGCCGGAACGCAGCGACCGATCAGGATGAGGGCGAGGAGACGGCCAGCGATCGAGGCAGCACCACCTCATCCTTTGACGAGGTCCTAACCTTCTACAAGGACGCCTCAAAGTACGACAGCCAGATCTTCGGCAACTGCCGGAGGCGACTGTGGTTAATGTTGGAAAACCCTGGTTACAACATCGTAAGCAGGATTTACAGTGTGCTGTCCATAATTATGGTTTTGGGGTCCATTGCCACCATGTGTCTAAACAGTATGGCTGAGTTCCAGCTGGTGGATCAACAGGGGAACAACAGGGACGATCCGCGGTTTGAGATCGCGGAGCACTTCTGCATAGCCTGGTTCACCTTCGAGCTTCTGGCCAGGTTGTTTGTCTCGCCCAGCCTGCTGCACTTCTTCAGGCACCCACTGAATCTCATTGACCTGATGTCCATCTTCCCCTTTTACTTGACGCTGCTGGTGAACCTGGCCGTCGAGAGCAGCCCTGCCCTGCCTAACCTCGGCCGGATGGTGCAGGTCCTCAGGCTGATGAGGATCTTCCGCATCCTGAAGCTGGCCCGCCATTCCACGGGCCTGAGGTCACTGGGAGCCACCCTGAAGCACAGCTACAGGGAGGTGGGGCTGCTCCTTCTCTACCTGTCGGTCGGAGTGTCTGTCTTCTCCGTGGTGGCCTACACCATCGAGAAGGAGGAAAACTCGGGGCTGACCACTATCCCCTCCTGCTGGTGGTGGGCCACAGTCAGTATGACCACAGTGGGATATGGCGACGTGGTCCCCATCAGCATTGGGGGTAAATTAACAGCCTCTGCCTGCATTCTGGCTGGGATCTTGGTGGTGGTGCTCCCAATCACACTCATCTTCAACAAGTTCTCCCACTTCTACCGGCGCCAGAAGAACCTGGAAAATGCCATGAGGAGCTGCGAGTTCGACGAGGGTCTGACTGAGTTACCCTTGCTTAACCTTCGCGACTACTACGCAGACAGAATGAAGTCACTGATGGTCAGCCTGAACAACATGAGCAGAGCTACCTCCACCGAGCACAGTATGAATGACTCAGTGCACTGAATGCTGTCTGAACAATATAGCTCGTAATCACAACCCCTTGTGGATCTAAAACAAAAGCATCCACCGACCAAATTGTTTCAAGCCCAGCTAACTTACACAGTGAACAGTTTTCACATCATTCACCACACAAGCTAATAAAAGCCTCCATCTATACTGCAGTTTTAGCGCAGTAAACATTCCCAAGATGATTCCGATGAAAATTGCCTCTGAGCCATACAAGGAGCAGGAGGGATTTTTTTTTAGGAACACCTTAAAGGAGTAGAGAGAGAGAGAGAGAGAGAGAGAGAGAGAGAGAGAGAGAGAGGGAATGAGGTTGAGGAGGAAATTTCAGAGCCCAGGGCCCAGGTAGCTGAAGGCATGGCTGCCAGTGGTGAATGCAAGAAACCCACAGATGAGCCTGTGTTGCAAAGACCTCGGGAGACAGGAGGAGGTTACGTTCCAATGAGACAATGGATGTTTTGAACACAAGGGAGAGAATTTTAAATACTGGTCTTTTCTGGAACAGCAACCAATGGTTCAACCTTATTCTTAAACTGATACTAACTTGCACTGGAACTATTAATTACTAGTCTATTTACTTTTGAAATCATGTTTTCATTATATTGTATTTAAATGCATAAAGTTACAGGAGATCAAATCACATGAGGCTGGAGAAACCATTGCCCAGAGACTGATAGAATGTATAATTAGGAACATATTAAAACATAATTCATTGTAAGATAAAAAACATTTTATGTGCACTAAAGTGGTAATAATTAGAACTGTCCAGTCTATAAATTACACAGTTACAATTGTGCAAGTTCCAAGTTCCTACGTGGCTTATCCATGTTAAAAGTCTGGCAAAAACCCTCCCTAGAATGGAAAATGACCAAGTATAAATCATGCAGATTTTCCTACCGGAGCCACAACACTGAAAGGGGACCTCACCCAACATTTCATTGGTCTCAAAACATGATTTGATGCTTTGAGAAACAAAAGAATGAAGTTTACGTGCAGAGAGAAGGTTGCAACTGTACACGTTATACAGAATCACGAGGTTACAGTATGGAAGGAGGACATTCAGCCCATTTAATCCATGCCAGCTCAATGCAGGAGCAATCTAACCAATCCCACTTCCCAGAATAGATAGGGTAGATAGTCAGGATCTTTTGGCCATGGTCGGGGTATCTCCCCATCACCCTGCAAATTCTTTCCATACAACTCCCTTTTGAACACTACAATTGAATCTGCCTGCACATTATTGCACTGGAGAAAGTCCAGAGGAGGTTCACCAGGACGTTGCCTGGATTGGAGGTCCTTAGTTACCGAGAGAGATCAGATAGGCTGGGCTTGTTTTCCCTGGAGCGATGGAGGCTGAGGGGTGACCTGATAGAGGTGTATATATGAGTGGCATAGAAAGGGTGGATAGTCAGAATCTTTTTCCTATAGTAGGGGTATCAAAAACCAGTGGGCATGAGTTTCAGTTGAGAGGAAAGAGATGTTAAGGAGATCTTTTTGACACCGAGAGAGGTTGGTTTCTGTAATATGCTGACAGAGGAGGTGGTGAAGTCAAATTTAGGAGGCATTCAGACAGGTACTAAAATAGGCAAGGCGTAGAAGGATGTTGTCCTAATGCGGGCAAATGGGAGTGTAGATGGCCAAAAATGTTGGCATGGACATGATGGGCCAAAGGGCCTGTTTCTATGACTATACCACCCAGACAGTGTATTCCAGACCCTAACCTTGCTGTCTCATCTTTGATTCTTTCACCATTCAGACATAAATACATCTTTTTGAATGGCAGCAATTCGTTCCTGTTGAACGGGTAGCACGGTAGTGTAGCGGTTAGCGTAACGCTATTACAGCGCTAGCGACCTGGGTTCAATTCCTGCTGCTCTCTGTAAGGAGTTTGTACGTTCTCCCCATGTCTGCGTGGGTTTCCTCCGGGTGCTCCGGTTTCCTCCCACATCCCAAAGACGTACAGGTTAGGAAGTTATGGGCATGCTACGTTGGCGCTGGAAGCATGGCGACACTAGCAGGCTGTCCCCAGCACATTCTTAGCAATGCAAAAAGACATACTTCACTGTGTGTTTCAATGTACATGTGACTAATAAATAAATATCTATCTATCTATATCTATCTAGAAGAGAATTGATAAGATCAGGTTCCTGGCACTGAGGCCAACAGGTCCACTCAGTAGGCAGCACCATGAGAACGGTTGGTTGTACACACTGAACCAAGCTCAGGAGATCTGCGCCCACGACCCTTCTCCACGATCCATCAGTTGGGAGCCAGCTCTGCCTGATCCTGACTCCCACACCTCCCTTTCCCTGCCATTGATCGTGAGTGCAGTTCATCTTCCCTCTGGGGGAAGTCACATTGCAATAGTGGGCTGCTCTTCCTGAGTGAAGGACGTCTCACTCTCTTTACGTGTTATTTACTTTCTTTTATCTCTCCACATTTTTACCCGCTTTTGATTTTAAATGTTCCTCTTACCTGTCACAGAAATGGAAAAGCTGCAGAACCATGACAGAAGGCCAGTGGGTGTGGGACCATTGCAACGCATCTCACAGGGTCAGCAAAGACTTGATGGGCCAAAGGGTCCCACTAATGCTGTAATTCTGTGCTCCTCTTCCAGTCCCCATTGTTCACATCAAGTATTTTGGATGATGGGAATCTGAGATACAACAGAGAACATAGAACAGAACAGAGAACACAGCTTTCACGTTCTTAAAAAGATTGCAGCATACTGAAATACTACTGCCGCAGTGCTAATTATGGATAAGTATTAGTTTTTTAAATGGTTTGACTTTAAAATTGGTTTTAACTATGACCTAACATAGAACACAGAACAGGAACAGGCCTTTCGGCCCATGATGTCTATGCTGAACGTGATGCCGAGTTAAAATCTGATGCACATGATCCATATCCCTCCATTCGCTGCATATTCATGTGTCTGTCTAAGATTAGATTTCTTTATTAGTCAAATGTACATCGGAACACACAGTGAAATGCATCTTTTGCATAGAGTGTTCTGGGGACAGCCCGCAAGTGTCGCCACGCTTCCGGCGCCAACATAGCATGCCCACAGCTCCTAACCTGTACGTCTTTGGAATGTGGGAGGAAACCGGAGCACCCGGAGGAAACCCACGCAAACACGGAGAGAACGTACAAACTCCTTACAGGCAGCGGCCGGAATTGAACCCAGGTCGCTGGCGCTGTAATAACGTTACGCTAACCGCTACACTACTGCGCCTGCCTAACAGCCTCTTAAACACCACTATCGTATCTGCTTGCACCACCACCCCTGGCAGCCCGTTCCAGGGACCCACCACTGTCTGTGTAAAAAACTTACACATCTCCTTTAAACTACCCCCCCCCCCCCCTCCTTTCACCTACTGTGTTCTCTAGTAGCTGACATTTCTACCCTGGAGGGAGAACAGAGTGGTCAAGTTACTGGACTAATTTCCTGAGAGATGGACCATTAAACCTGGAGACACAAGTTCAAATCCCCCCACAGGAGCTGGGGAAATTAAATTTAAATGATTTATTGAAAGACAAATATACATACATACAAAAGTGGGGTGGCACGGTAGCGTAGCGGTTAGCGTAACACTATTACAGCACCAGCGATTGGGGTTCAATTCCCGCCGCTGTCTGTATGGAGCTTGAACGTTCTGCTCGTGTCTGCATGGGTTTCCTCCAAGTGCTCCAGTTTCCTCCCACATTCCAAAGACGCACAGGTTCACAAGATCACAAGACAAGGGAGCAGAAGCAGGCCATTCGGCCCATTGAGTCTGCTCCAAGGAAAGGGAAATAGAAGTGAGAAATGGGGAATGGGGGAAGAAAAAAAAAACTATTCTAATCCCAATTTCTGGCCTTATCCCCATATCCCTTGATTTCCTGACTATTTAGATATCTATCGATCTCCTCCTTGAACGCCCCCACTGATCTGGCCTCCACTGCTGTACGTGGCAAGGAGTTCCACAAATTCACCACCCTCTGGCTAAAGAAATTTTTCCTCATCTCTGTTTTGAAACTGTACCCTCTAATTCTAAGATTGTGCCCTCTAGTCCTGGACTCACCCACCAAGGGAAACAGCCTAGCCACATCTACTCTGTCCTTTCCTATCAATATTTTAAATGTCGCTATGAGGTCCCCTCTCATTCTTCTGTACTCCAGTGAGTACAGTCCAAGAGCCGACAAACGATCCTCATAGGTAAGCCCTTTCATTCCTGGAATCATCCTTGTAAATCTCCTCTGAACCCTCTCCAACGTCAGCACATCCTTCCTAAGATGTGGGGCCTAAAACTGCGCACAATATTCCAAATGAGGCTTCACTAGTGCCCCGTAGAGCCTCATCAACTCTCCCTTACTTTTATACACTATACCTCTCGAAATGAATGCCAACATAGCATTCGCTTTCTTTACCACCGATCCGACCTGGTGGTTATCCTTTAAGGTATCCTGCACGAGTACCCCCAAGTCCCTTTGTACTTCCGTACTTTGAATTTTCTCTCCTTCCAGATAATAATCTGCCCGCTTATTTCTGCTTCCAAAGTATACAACAGCACATTTCTCTACATTGAATCTCATCTGCCATTTCCTTGCCCATTCTCCTAAACTGTCTAGGTCCCTCTGCAACCTTCCTATCTCCTCAATACTCCCCACTCCTCCCCCTATCTTGGTGTCATCCGCAAACTTAGCCACGAAACCATTTATTCCATCATCCAAATCGTTAATGTACAAGGTAAAAAGGAGCGGCCCCAACACCGACCCCTGCGGCACACCACTAGTAACCGGTAACCAACCAGAATGAGATCCTTTTATTTCCACTCTTTGCTTCCTGTCAACCAGCCAATGCTCCACCCATTCTGTCATCCTACCCGTAATTCCATGACCTCTCATCTTATTAATCAGTCTCTTGTGAGGCACCTTATCAAAGGCCTTTTGAAAGTCTAAATACACAACATCTACCGCCTCTCCCTTATCCACCCTACTTGTGATTTCTTCAAAAAACTCCAATAGGTTGGTCAGGCAGGATCTTCCCTTCACAAAACCATGTTGGCTAGGACCTATCTTGCCTTGCGCCTCTAGGTATTACGTAACCCCATCCTTGAGGATAGATTCCAATAACTTTCCCACCACTGACGTCAGACTAATAGGTCTGTAATTTCCTTTATGCTGCCTCCCACCTTTCTTATACAACAGAACTACATTTGTGACCCTCCAGTCCTCCAGAACCACGCCGGAATCTATTGATTTCTGGAAAATTATCGCCAATGCCTCCGCTATCTCTAAAGCCACCTCCTTCAGAACCCAGGGATGCACCTCATCCAGTCCGGGAGACTTATCAGTCTTTAGCCCATTTAGTTTTCCTAGCACCTTCTCCCTAGTAATCTTAACTGAACTCAATTCCATTTCGTGAGACTCCTGACTAACCGGCACATTGCTGATGTCCTCCACGGTGAAGACCGATGCAAAATATTCATTCAATTCCTCTGCCATCTCTCTATCGTCCATTATAATAGCTCCTGCACCATTATCAATTGGTCCTATATCAACCCGTGTCTCTCTTTTACACCTTATGTATTTAAAAAAACTCTTAGTATCCTTTCGAATGTTATCCGCCAACTTCCTTTCATAATTCATCTTTTCTTTCCTAATGACCTTCTTAGTTTCTCTCTGCAGGTTTTTGAAAGCTTCCCAGTCTTCTGTTTTCCCATTAATTTTTGCTTCTTTGTACACCGCCCCTTTTGCTTTTATTTTAGCCTTCACCTCTCTTGTTATCCACATTTGTGCCTTTTTTCCATTCAAAACCTTTTTTCTTGGAATATATTTATCCTGCAATTTCCTTATTTCCTGTAGAAATTCCTTCCATTTCTCCTCTGCCGTCCCTCCAGCCAGCTTACTCTTCCAATCAATTAGGGCCAACTCCTCTCTCATACCATTGTTAGTCAGTTAACGTGGGTGTAATTGGGCGGCGCGGGCTCGTTGGGCCGGAAGGGCCTGTTACCGTGCTGTATAAATAAAGTTTTAATGTTTTACAAAAGTGTCAAGGAGCAGGAGCAGGCCACTCGGCCCTTCAAGCCTGTTCCACCATTCAATATGATGATGGATGATCTGATTGTAACTTCAGCCCCAACTACCCAGAGGAACCCTTCACCCACCACTTATCTCCATCATTAAAAAATATTGAAACACTCTGCTTCCACCAGCCTTTGAGGGAAGATACTTCCAGAGAGTCACAAGCCTCTGAGAGAAAGCATTTAGCCTCATCTATGTCTGAAAGAGATGACTCCTAGTTGTTAACCAGAGATCCCCAGTGTTAGACTCCCTCTCAGGAGGAAACACCTTCTCCACATCCATCCTGTCAAGATCCCTCAGTATCTGTAAGCATAGCATCAATTATGGTAAGTAGGAAACCGCCAGATAGTTGTTAAAACCCATTTAGCTCACCAATGTCCATCAAGAAAGCAGTTGCTACCTTTACTTGGTCTGGCCTGTTTGTGACAACAGACCCACAAGTCAATGACCAGCTCTTTTGTTTTGCTGACATTGTTGTTTTGACACCATGTCACTAGGCTCTCTACCTCCTTCCTGTGCTCTGTCTTGTCATTGTTTGAGATCCGGCCCACTACAGTGGTATCGCCTGTAAACTTGTAGATGGAGTTAGAGCAGAATCTGGCCACGCAGTCGTGAGTGTATAGGGTGTAAAGTAGGGGGGCTGAGGACACAGCCTTGTGGGGCACCAGAGTAGAGGATAATTGTGGTGGATGTGTTGCTGCCTGTCCTTACTGATTGTGGTCTGTTGGTCAGGGAGTTGCTGAGTCCTAGATCTAGGAGTTTGGAGATGAGTTTGGTTGGAATTATGGTATTGAAGGTGGAGCTGTAGTCAATAAATAGGGGTCTGACATGGGTGCCTTTGTTATCCACTTGCTCCAGAGATGAGTGTAAGGCCAGGGAGATGGCGTCATCTTACATGACCCCTTCCCCTGTAATGTAACCACCCAGGACCTGAATTTTCTTCTTCTATTCCTTCTTCTTCGATAACCCTCCAGGATCAAGGATGATTTGTTTCCACTCTGGTTCTGTGGGTTTTTGTGATTTGATATGGCCCATGTGGGAATCGCAGGCTCTTCCACACAGAAGGTGTGGCCTAGGAGGTGCCTGATGGGGTTGTTGGGCGGGGAGTATGTGAGTAGTCCACTCCTTCCACTGCTTACCCAGGGCTTCTCTGTGTTCCTGATGCATGGCCTCAAGGTCCTCAATATCATCTTGAATGCTCGTTCTCCACTTTGGTCATGGATAAGGGGTTCCTGGGCGATTAGTGGGGATATTGCATTTCTTCAAGGAGACTTTAAGCACATCCTTGAATCTTTTCCTCTGTCTGGCTGGTAACCTCTCTCCTTGGCAGAGCTTGGAATAGAGCTTCGGAATACAGTTCTGATCCATTTGTGTCAAAGTGCAGTGTTCCAAGTGGCCTGTAAAAATGTCCTCACTGTCAACATCTGTGCACAACTATATTCTAATGTAAAGGAAGTAACTTGTTTGTCGTTAAAAAATCAAATGCAGATTTTATGTGAAGCAGAGAATGGGTTTAGCTTGCTCAATGAGGCAGAGAAATTCTAGAGGGGTATTCAATGTAGTTTTTTGTTGTGCTGTTTGATATATTGGTGATTGTGCAAATAAATAGACCTTTGCATGTCAAAGTCTGACCTTTGAATTGCATGAATCGCTTCTGGAAATCGCACAGATCTGTGCTATGAATGTTAAGTCAGAAGTGTCTGGACTATTCATTTCTTGAAACAGCTGGCTAAGTCTTCACCACAAGGTAGAGAAAACCTGCTCTACTGCAGGATTCAGAATAAAGGATACAATCACTGAAATCTTAGTAAGTGGCTTTTTTTTATCCGCTATGTGATTTTGATTGAGCCTTGCTGGCAGGAAGTTTAACTTTGTGTAATATTTATTAGTGGTTTTAATAAAAATGAGAAGTACATTTCAGATATATACTATGGAGAATTTACCTTTTACAAACAGGTTGAAATATTTCACCTTCATGGAGCACACCAATGGAGAGAGATGACTAGAAGAAACTTATAAATTAAAAATTTGGTACAGTGAAAAATTTTGTTTGGCATGTCATCCATACAGATCATTGCATCACATTGGTAGATTGAGGTAGTACAAGGGAAAAGCAATAACAGAATGCAGAATACAGTTACAGAGAAAGTGCAGTGCAGGCAGACAGGAAGATGCAAGGCCGTGATGAGGTAGATTGTGAGGTCAGGTGTCCACCATATCGTACAAGAGGTCCATTCAATAGTCTTATAACAGTGGCATAGAAGCTGTCCTTGAGCCTGGTGGTATGTGCTTTCAGGCTTTTGTATCTTCTCCTGATGGGAGGGGGGAGAAGAGAGAATGTCCAGGGTGGGTGGGGTCTTTGAATATGGTTTACTGAGGCAGCGAGAAGTGTAGACAGAGTCCTTGGATGTCTAAGGATTATCCGTAGACCCAGCTATTTCAGTAATCATATTCCTGCACACACTCAGTTCTGTTGAATTGACTAATTTGTGTCACATTATTGTTCAATGATCATTTATTTTCTTAGTTCGCTTAACATTAGAAGAGGGCAAATTAACTGCCTACCCTGTCCTGACCTTACACAGATCTTCTACCTCCTTCACTTCCCCACCCTTCAGCCTTAAACAAGCTCAGTGACGGAGCATCCACACACCTTTGGGTACAGAATTCCACTCGCTCTTCTGAAGAAATGTCTTCCTATCTCAATCTTAAATGACACATGACCGCACTTCAGATGTACACCTGGCACCGGAAGAGTGGCGACACTTGCGGGCTGCCCCCAGCACATTCTCAGTAACGCAAAAAGACGCATTTCACTGTGTGTATCATAGAACAGTACAGCACATGCAGTGCAGTGACAGTGCAGGCATGGTAGTGTAGCGGTTAGCGTAACACTTTACAGCGCCAGCGACCCGGGTTCAATTCCTGCCGCTGTCTCTAAGGAGTTTGTACGTTCTCCCCATGTCTGCATGGGTTTCCTCCGGGTGCTCCGGTTTCCTCCCACATTCCAAAGACGTACCAGTTAGGAAGTTGTGGGCACGCTATGTTGGCGCCGGAAGCGTGGCGACACTTGCGGGCTGCCCCCAGAACACTCTACGCAAAAGATGTATTTCACTGTGTGTTTCAATGTATGTGTGACTAATAAAGATATCATATCATATCACAGAACAGGCCCTTCAGCCCATAATGTTATGCCAACATAGCTATTCCCTCGTACCTACAGAATGCCCATATCCCTCTATTTTCCTCTCATTCATGTGCCCATCCAAGCCCCTCTTAAAAGCCCCCAGTGAGTTTGCCTCCACCACCCTATCAGGCAACGCATTCCAGGCATCCACCACTCTCTCAGTAAAAAAATGTACCCTTCACGTTTCGATATACACGTAACTAATTAATAAATAAATATCTTACAGCATTGGCAGTGGTGATCTGGGCTGCTGCACAAAGCCTTGTGGTGTTTCTTTTATTACATGGTACATCCTGGAAAAAAAAGTGGAATATGTTTACTAGGAAGAGCTTATGGAATATCTGCAAAAAATTCCAGAGGTTATTGGAGATGTGAATGGGGAATCAGAATTCAGTACTTCAGGTCTTCCAACCATTCCTGGACTGAAGGGAGATCTATGAAGAGGAACGGAACAAAGTGACGTAGGTGGCCTGGTACAGATAGACATACCTAACACACATACAGACACTCACACACAGACACATACACCCACACACATTAATTTGGTTTAATAACCTCTTGGGCAGCACCTTATCAGAGGCCTGGAAGTCCAAGTACATCACAGTAACTGGTTAGCTTGTATTCATTTTGTTATCAGAATCAGAATTATTATCACTGACTTAGATGACATGAAATTTATTGTTCTGTGGTAGCAGTGTAGTGCAAAGGCATAAAATTATTATAAATTGCAAAAATAAATAATAGTACAAAAAGAAGAAATAACGAGGTAGTGTTCATGGGTTCATGGACCGTTCGGAAATCTGATGGCAGAGGGGAAGAAGCTGTTCCTGAATCGTTGAGTGTGGGTCTTCAGGCTCCTGTACCTCCTCCCCGATGGTAGTAACAAGAAGAGGGCATGTCCCAGGTGGTGAGGGTCCTTAGTGATGGATCAAAAAAATTCCAGTAGTTTTGTCAAGGTGGGGTCAATCAGAGACTGTTAAGGATAGTCTTGGAGGCAGACAGCACAGCTGAGGTATTAAACAAGTGCTCTACATCTGTCTCCTCTCAGGAATAAGGTGCTGCAGGAGTATTAGCAAATGAAGATGTAATTAGGAATCTGGAAGGACTAACGTTTGATAAAGAGGAGGTAGTAGAAAGGCAAGCAACTCTTAAAGTGAATAAGTTGCCTGGTCCAGATGGGATGCATCCTAAGTTGCAGAGGGGGGGTCAGGGACACAATTGCAGACCCTGACAAGTGCAGACCCTGGCCAGAATCTTTTAGGCATCTGTAGATTGGTGACTGAGGACTGGAAGTTCCGAATATTATAACCTTGTTTAAAAAGGGTGCAGGGATAAATCTAGGAACTATGCATCAGTCCTCAGAGACACTGTAATTGTGACTGTCCTCAAAAAAGACCATTCCAATTGCGATAATTACAGAGGAGTCTCCCTGCTGTCTGCCACAGGGAAAGTCATTACCACGGTCTTCCTCAAACATCTCCCAGTGACCAAAGGGCTCCTCCCCAAATCACAGTCCCGATTCCATCAATGTGCAAGGTATAGAGGACACATAAATCCTAAACTGTATTCAGAATACATTTAGCCAGTGTGTAACAAGACCAACAAGAGAGATGGGGGCAATTCTGGGTTTAGTTTTAGGATAAGAAGATAAGCAGTGGACGCAGTGCCACAGGGAAAGTATTTTTGTGGTGGCGATCATAATTCAGTTAGATTTAGGATAGGTATGGAAAGAGACAAGGATAAATAGGGCCAAAGGTTTTAAATTGGGGTAAGGCGACTTTTACTAGACTGAAGAGTGGTTCAGGAAAAGTAGGTTGGAAGTTATTGAGCCATGGAGTTGTACAGCACAGTAAAGGGACATTTGACCCACCACATCCATGCCAACCTTTTTGACTTTCTGCACTAATCCCATTTGCCTGCATTAGAACCTTACCTTCTACGCCTTGCCGACTTCAGTGTCTGTCTAAATGCCTCTTAAATGTAGGAATTGTATTTGGTTCCACCTCTGGCAGCACGTTCCAGATATCAACCAGCCTCTGTCTAAAAAAATTACCCCTCGGACCCCTTTAAAATTCGTTCCTTTCACCTCAAACCTATACCCTCTTGTCTTTGATACACCTTCCATGGGGAAAAAAGATTTGGACTATCGACTCCATCTGTGCCTCTCATACACTTCCATCAGGTCTTCACTCAGCCTCCTTCGCTCAAGGGACTTCAAGAGGCTCAAAGGACTTGCTTGTTGCTCCAGATTCCAGCATCTGCAGAATCTTGTGTCTCCATCTTACGGTAAGTGAGAACGGCCCGTCGATCTCACAGGTCCTCACCATTCTCAGCTAGGTGCCAGGGTCTGGACAGCAACCATCCCCAGAATCTGTAAAGTTGTGGTCCATCTGAACATCCATGGAAGGCAAAGCTGGGATGGGTGTGCAGAGCCTTGGCAGAACCCTTGTCCTTGGACGGCACAGTGGTGCTGCTGGTAGAGCAGCTCCTGCGATCCAGGTTCAATCCTGACCTCTGGTGCTGTCAGTGTGGATTTTACATGTTCTCTGAGACCATACGGGTTTCTTCCAGGTACTCTGGTTCCCTCCCACATCCCTAATATGTGCGGGTTGGTAGGTTCGTTGACCACTGTAAATTTCCCCTAGAGTGTCAGTTAGTGGTAGAATATGGGGTGAGTTGATGGGAATGTGGGGAGAATAAAATGGGTTAGCATACGATTAGTGTGAAAATGGGTGCTTGATGCCTGGCAGAGATGTGATGGGCCGAAGGGCCTGTTTCTGTGCGGTATGACCCTATAAGATCAAAGTAGTTGTGGATTTTTAACAGTTGACATTCATAGACATTTAAAAACTATTAAAACTGAGGGGTTGAATACATAATTAAATTATAAAAATTACATTAAAAACAAGTGAAGTAAAGCACCGCAGCATTTAGACATTGAAAAGAAGCATTAAAAGAAAGCAAAATAATTTTAGAAAGGCTTTCTAATCTGCAAACCTAGAACCCAGTTTAATTAAAAACAATGGGATTTTGGATTTTGCTTTGGGATAAATCTGGAAAGTCCTAGCAAGGTCAAGTCATCCCACTGGACTCAATGGGGAGTGCAGGATAGAACATTGCGGCAGATTCACGTACAGGTAAATCTGGGAGTTGCTTCCATCTGAGGGGTTGAAGGCCTGTGGTTCCCCTTCAGAAATATCAACCACAGCCAGGAAATTCAGCTAATCACTTCCACTTCATTTATTATATACCTTGTTGAAATAATGTGTGGGGTGCCAGTAAAATAAATCACCTGCCAAAGGGTAAAATTTTGACAAAAATTAAAGCAGATTAAAATAAAGAAAAGTGTGAAAGAAAGAAACAAATATTAAATGTTTAAGACCAAAATCTTAAAAGAAAAACTAATGAGATACTTTAAACCATTTTTAAACCATACATCCAATTCTTTAACCAACATTTGACTGTCTCCTCCAACATCTCCAACTTAGACTAAGTGGCTGCTTTTGTTCCTTCAAGTGTGTTAAGTTTTCCAATGTTACATAAATACAAGTCTTGTTCTTTTGTTACTACTCCAAAATCTTGTAAAGATTTTACTAGCATTATAACCCACTTCAATAAGTACAATAAAAACAGAATTTTTTCATTCATTGAGAATGTTACATGTTACATAAGGAAATTAGGGGCATTTTAAAATTGTTGGTAAGATTGGGAGTAATGGATTGTGGGAAGAATATTTGGTCAAGTTTATCGTCAAATTATCACCCTTAAAAAACATTTGTTCATAGTCATTGCTGCCCTTGGGAACTTGAAGAGCATTAAGTGGTTGCTGTGTTTACTAATCCGCCTCAGGGATTAAACTTCAAAAGCACTTTTTTTTACCTGAATGGCACTTCAGAATTCTCTGAGGAACATTTTTGTTTTTATAAGTCTTAATGGAGTCCTTTCCAAAGATTTTGTGGGAGGTATGGATTGAACAGTTCTTAGAGGAGTTCTGGAGCTCAGGGAATCTCATTAAATAGTTTTGTTTATTAACCCCCATCCTTGGGTGGACAACAACCATACAGCCAGGAATATTGTGAGAATTTATATTGATTTTCAGAGTTAATTTTAAACTGGGCAAATAGCATTCCACACTCAGATCCTGGTGGTAGCGAGCTACCTGCTGCCTGTCCTCAAGACCTGCAGTGACTTTATACTATACTTCAGCCACAAAGTCTGCTTCAACATGATATTATCGTCGTCATGTTACAGGGCCCGGACAAGGCTTGCTCACAAGGCTTTGACACCCAGTTGAGCCTTGCAGCCAATCTCCAACCTGGCTTAACTAGCTGTCAAAATTGTTTCATTTTGTCATATTGTCATACAGCACAGAAACAGACCCTTTGGCCCATCTGGTCCATGCCAACCAAGCTGTTCCATCCAAGCTAGTCCCATTTGCCAGCACTTGGCCCATAACCTTCTAAAGCTTTCCTATCTGTGTACTTGTCTAACAGTCTTTTAGAAGTTGCTATTGTACCTGCCCTAACTGCTTCCTCTGGCAGCTCGTTCCACATACACACCATCCTCTGTGTAAAAAAGTTGTCGTTCAAGTTCCTATTAAGTCTTTCCCCTCTCACCTTAAACCTATGCCCTCTCGTTCTTGATTCCCCAACCCTGGTAAAATAGTATCCCTGTGCATTCACCCTATCTATGCTCCTTATGATTTTATATACTTCTACAGTGTATTTTGGGCACCCCGGTCAAAATTTCTGTTACTGTGAATAGCTAAGCGAGTAAAAGATGACCTGATTTCCAAAAGGCATTAAAGTTAAAGATGACACATTTCTTTAATATTTTAAGCAAGATTACTCTTTAATTTCCATCTTTTACAGTTTCAAAATAACAAAAAAGGAAAAGGGCCCGAAGCAAAAGTTTGGGCACCCTGCATGGTTTTCTCCAAACATACCTTTGCTCATTGCGGCCAAAATGTTCTATTTTAACTTCATCAGTCCACAGGACTTGCTTCCAAAATGCATCAGGCTTGTTTAGATGTTCGTTTGCAAACTTCTGATGCTGAATTTTGTGGTGAGGACGCAGGAAAGTTTGGAGAAAAAAGGGTGCAGAATTTCATGAAAAGAACACCTCTCCAACTGTTAAGCATGGGGGTGGATCGATCATGTTCTGGAACATGTTGCAGCCAGTGGCACAGGGAACATTTCACTGGTAGAGGGAAGAATGAATTCAATTAAATACCAGCGAATTCTGGAAGCAAACATCACACCATCTGTAAAAAAGCTGAAGGTGAAAAGAGGATGGCTTCTACAACAGGATAATGATTCTAAACACACCTCAAAATCCACAATGGATTACCTCAAGAGGCACAAGCTGAAGGTTTTGCCATGGCCCTCACAGTCCCCCGACCTAAACATCATCGAAAATCTGTGGATAGACCGCAAAAGAGCAGTGCATGCAAGACAACCCAAGAATCTCACAGAACTAGAAGCCGTTTGCAAGGAAGAATGGGCGAAAATCCCCCAAACAAGAATTGAAAGACTCTTAGCTGGCTACAGAAAGCATTTACAAGCTGTGATACTTGCCAAAGGGGCTGTTACTAAGTACTGACAATGCAGGGTGCCCAAACCTTTGCTTCGGGCTCATTTCCTTTTTTGTTATTTTGAAACTGTAAAAGATGGAAATTAAAAAGTAATCTTGCTTAAAATATTAAAGAAATGTGTCATCTTTAACTTTATGCCTTTTGGAAATCGGGTCATCTTTTACTCACTTAGCTATTCACAGTAACAGAAATTTTGACCAGGGGTGCCCAAACTTTTGCATGCCACTGTTTAAGATCACCCCTCAGTCTCCCACACTCCAAGGAAAAAAGTCCTAGCCTGTCCGACCTCTCCCTGTAACTCAGGCCCTTGAGTCCTGGCATCAAATAATCTGAATGTCTGTGAACAGCTTTGACATTCAAATGTTCTATAGTTACAAAAATTTAATCACATCAATAAAATTCTAAAATCATTTCAAAATTTAAAGTCAAAAACCCAACTAAATACATTTAACTCAACTCAATTAAAAAAAACATACCTGAAACTTAACTCTCTCCTCTGCTGTTCCTCCCCATCAGAATAAATGCAGCCATTGAACCTGTGCCACATCTAACCTGGCCCATGTTCAGCAAAGGTTCATGCTCCACTGCCTAAATCCATGAGGAAATTCAGAACTTCTGTGTTTACACACACTAGCATTAGAGTCAAGCTTCTTGACAGTTACGGAAGTAAATGCAGGCCAACAATTCGGTTCTACGGTAGCAACTAAGACATCTTTCATTATGTAAAAAAACAAACAGGGAAAAAGATTTACCTGGCCTGATGCTCATGTTCCACTTGTGACTGTAATTTCCAAAACAAGACTGTGTGAGGTAACATTTCCCTAGGGCTGATCTAATCCCCAGATGTAATTTTGGCAAACAATTTGCAGAAATCTTGTGGAAGGGGAAATAAAACAGAAAGGAAGATCTGCCTTGTTATGGAGATAAACACAGAAGTGCTGAGAACAGATTCAGATTTCTGGCATATGCTGATTTGAGTTTTATTTGCTTTGTTTATGCTCAGTAGTTATTGATGACTGCAATGAATTCTGCCATTCAGTGATTTCAATAGTAAATCAAAATAATGACTGTGGCAAGACCTGTGACATCTTCTCAATTGAAAGTATTTTAGCTTAAAATCCCTTATTTGGGGGAATTCCCTGTTTAATAAAGTGACTGTTGAGGTAGTTTAAGGTATTTATAGATATTTATTTATTAGTCACATGTACATTGAAACACACAGTGAAATGCGTCTTTTTACGTTACTGAGAATGTGCTGGGGGCAGCCCACAAGTGTCGCCACTCTTCCGGCGCCAAAATAGCATGCCCACAGCTCCTAACCTGCATATCTTTGGAATTTGGGAGGAAACTGGAGCACCCAGAGGAAACCCACAGAGACGCAGGGAGAACGTACAAATTCCTCACAGACGGTGGCCGGAATTGAACCTGGGTCGCTGGCGCTGTAATAGCGTTACGCTAACCGCTACACTACCATGCCGCCCATAGTTGGTGCATTAATTGTGTTCTTCCACAGTTCCCAAATTCTGGAAGGTTGGCAACAGATTGGAAAACCATGAATATAATGTCCTTATCAAGAAAGGAGGGAGTCAGAATGCAGGAAACTATAGGCCAGTTAGTCTAATTGTCATTGGGAAAATGTTGGAATCCATTTTAAAAGTAGTTGAAGCAAGATATTTAGAAAAACATAATGGAATCAAGAAGACTTATCATGGCTTTGTGAAAGAGAAATTGTGTTTGACATCCTCACATTCTCTGAGGATATAATGAGCTGTGTCAATAAAGGGGAACCAGTAGATGTAATGTACTTAGATTTCCTGGAGTCATTCTGTAAGATATCCCATGCAAATGGTAAGAGCTCATGGCATTGACCCAGTGGGTTGTAGCCAAACTTGTTGATGATACAAAGTAGGTGAGGAAACATGTTGGTGGGACGTTTGTTAGGAGTTTGAGGAGATTCGGTATGTCACCAAAGACTCTTAAAAATTTCTATAGATGTACTGTGGAGAGCATTCTGACTGGTTGCATCACAGCCTGGTATGGAGGCTCCAACGTATTGGGTAGAAAGAGGCTGCAGAGGGTTGTAGACTCAGCCAGCTCCATCATGGGCACAATCCTCCCCACCATCAAGGACATCTTTAAGAGGTGGTGCCTCAAGAAGGCGGCATCCATCACGAAGGACCCTCACCATCTGGGATATGCCCTCTTCTCATTACTACCATTGGGGAGGAGGTACAGGAGCCTGAACACCCACACTCAACAATTCAGGAAGAGCTTCTTCTCCTCTGCCATTAGATTTCTGAACAGTCCATGAACCCATGAACACTACCTCGTTATTCCTTTTTTTTTCACTATTTATTTGTGTAATTTATAGTAATTTTTAATGTCTTTGCACTGTACTGCTGCCACAAAACAACAAATTTCATGTCATACAAGTCAGTAATAATAAACCTGATTCTGAGGCAAAGAGCCTGCAAAGGGATTATAGATAGATTAGCTGAGCAGGGGAAAAGTTGCCAGATTGAATAGAATTGCAAGGTTAAATACTTTGGTCAGAAGAACAGAAAAGCAGAGGCTACAAAATGCTGTGATACGGAGGGAGCTGGGTGTCTGTGTAAATAAAGTTAACATACAGGTGCAGCAGGTAGTTAGGAACAAATGGAAAGGCTTTATTGGTCCTCATTGGCTGATCCGCTGAGTATTTCCAGCATTTTCTGTTTTTATTTTAAATTTCCAGCATCAACAGGTTTTTTGATATTCACTTATTGCAAAGAGGGCAGAGTATAAAAGTGGGGAGAGTCTTGCTGCCATTGTGGAGGGTTCTGGTAATGCACACCTGAAGTATTGGAAACACGTTTGGTCTCTTTAATAAAGCAGGGACATATTTGTATTGGAGGTAGTTCAGAGAAGGTTCACCAGGTTAATTCCTGGGATTAAGGCATTGGCATATGAAGGAAGGTTAAACCGGTGTTGGCCCCTACCTTGGTCAGCTAACATAGGTTAGGTGAATGACCACACAAATCCTAATTAATTCAAACTACTTAAAACTTTATTGTATCAACTTATTATATCAAATGCAAATACCCATGTAATTCCTGAATTCTATTGTTCCTTTTCGACCAATACTGACCCAAACTACATCATTTACACCAAGATAGGGGATCTCCCATTGGCCAAACGACTGATCCTTCTTCTCCATGCCCCAGGCATGGGGGTCTTCCTTGCAATGTTGGTCTCCCCTGAGTTCTCGCTGCTGTACCTCCAAAAACCTTCATTATTGTTCTTTCCCCTTATCATGCTCAACCAGCTCCATCAGGGGCACAACCTTCACTGTCATTGAGGACATCTTCAAGAGGCGGTGCCTCTAGAAGGTGGCATCCATCACTAAGGACCCTCACCACCCTCTTCATGTTACTACCATCGGGGAGGAGGTAACAGGAGCCTGAAGACCCACACTCATCATTTCAAGAACAGCTTCTTCCCATCTGCCATCAGATTTCTGAATGGTCCATGAACCCATGAACACTACCTCGTTATTCCTCTTTTGCACTATTTAGTTTTGTAACTTCTATAAAATTTTTATGTCTTGCACTGTACTGCTGCTGCAAAACAACAAATTTAATGACATATGTCAGTGATAATAAACCTGATTCTGATACAGTTCTGCACCATTCTATTTTGATTCTGTTGGCTGTGCTTCATCAGGCCATCCTGTGTCCACCCCTCATTGGCTCTGTCCTTTGCTCTTTCTGCTGAATCAGGCCACTTCACACTAATTACAGCCAGTTCAAGTCAGGCTCTGGCCTCAGCCACTCCAGCTCACAGACACAGACTACTTCTGCCTCATCAAAGAGCATCCCACAAATAACTTCTTATTTGGAAATGATCTCCAATTAGCAAAATATCGGTAGGGCCTTTGTTATATCTACTTCCAAGTACTTCAATCCAGAAAGAGGTAATTAAGAAAACGACAGCCTCCACTTCTTCTGCCACCTGGCGAGACCTAAGACATTTGGTTGGTCTACTCTTTTGCTGTCCTTGACTTGTTCTAAGCCAATACTGATTTGGCCCATACATATTGGAGTTTAAGAGGATGAGATGTGATCTTATAGAACTATAGAGATTTGCAAGGGATTTTGCAAGGTGGCCACTAAATGATGTTTCCCCTCATAGGGAATCCAGAACTTGAGATCATAGTTTCAGAATAAGGGCTTGTCCACTTAAGGTGGAAATGAGGAGTTTCTTCCCTCAGGTCGTGAATTTTTGGAATTCTTTGGTCCAGAGAGCAGTGGAAGCTGAATGTTAAAACTGGGACAGGCAGATTTTTGGTCTTTTATGGGGAACAGACGGGAAAACAGAGCTGACACCAAGATCGGGTCAGCCATAACCTTACTGAATGGCAGAGCAGGTTTGAGGGGCCAAGACCACAGACTTGGTTGAAGATTTCAGAATTGCATCTGGTAGGAATACAGAGCACCTTACATTGTTCTCCAGAGGAAGATATACCCCAGTGTAACAACACCAAAGGCTCCTTTGAGATTGCATTCCCAGGACAGAAGGGAAAGTACACCTTGGATTGGAACCCTATTTATTATCAGGGCCAGTACAATGTAACTTGGTTCATCAGTTTCCAGATATGAATTACTAAATGAAACAATCAGATAAATGAATTTCAGCCACACTATTTTTCCGTATTTGTTTCTAATCAGTCTCTTGTCTTATAATTCTTATTGCAAAAGAACTAAAAAAAAAGCCCTCCAGAAGTAATTCCTGTGGAATGACATGTGCCTATTGATTAACCACAACATTTTCCATTTTTATTTCAGATTTCCAGCATCTGCAGTTTTAGATTTACAATTTCTGATCCTGATTAACACCAGACAGTGAATGAAATGACATAATTGGCTTACTGGTGGGTTTGGAATAAATATTGGCCAGAACATTCAGGAGGACTTCAAATAGAACAATGGGATCTTTTATATCCACTCAAGAGGGCGAATGGGACTTTGACTTTGTACCCATTGCTAACCTCCATCAGTCCAGAACTGGCATGACAACTGGTACTCAAGGACTCAGACGGTGTTGGAACTCACAACCTTCTAATTCAGGGTGCTACAAACCCGACCATGGCTGAGTTTATAGACCATGATCCTTGGTCTGTTTTTGATTAAATAACCTTAAGTCCAGGCAGCAATGGGAGCTAACAACTGGCCTCTGGGCTGGAAAGCTGTCTCTGGGGGAGTCCTGATGGAAACATACATGAATGAGCATTGGTTAAGACTTTCTGACTCAGTTTTAATAGCCGTGCAGTTGAAGAGCCTAGAAATAACTTCACAAGACTGATGTTGGTTATGAACTGTAGCCAGCAGAAGAGAAAAGGGATAAATTGAGAAAGATGGAAAATTGGATGAGAAGTAAAGATAATTAGAATTTTGGTTTCCATCTGTATCTCATACACTACAAAAGCAGCGACCAGCAAATTTCCAAATTACATTCTAACCTGGTACTTGAAGCTCAGTTTGGTTCCCATGCAGTGTTTGCAGGCATCTGGGTTTATTGAAACAGTCAATAAATTGATATATTTCTTGGCATGGATGTGAACTGTAGCCTCAGAATTCCAAGTTGGTGATTGGAATTCATACGCTGTTATTTGGAAAACACTTAAAACATAAACATCAATCACAAAACACCCCGAATGCTATAGATATTGACTTTCTTTATTGTGGGATATAGCAGAAGGCACATCTTAAAATAAGTTAGTGTTCAATGGTAAGAAAATGAACATTTTAAACTCAAAATATATAGATTTTCTTGTTGACAACAACCAGCTATACCCAAAGATTAAAATTTTAAATAATCCAACACTTAAAGTCAAAGAAAGATTGACAACATCACTGATAAATACACTCACCAATTCAAGTCAGTAGGAGTTGCTGAAGAGTGGTGACAAAAGGCTATAATTTGTTTATAGTGAGTTGGGTTATAAAATTCTCGAGCACTGAGAGAAACACACCATCACTGGGAGAAATTAACTCTAAATCTGCAGATGTTGGGACTAGTGATATTTTCCCCACATGGACCTCTAAATGTCTGCATTCATTTGAGATGCTGTCAGATGTGTGTATTTGGAATGCAAGTTACCTTCCATTATGGTTTAGACTCCAGCTGTTTTAAGTCTGAGGAAATCAGAACAGATAACCCTGAAGGAGAGAAGGTATGCGTGTGGACAGAAGTTATGCTGCTGCCAGCACAACTCCTGTTTCATTGCCAGCACAACTCCTGTTTAGTTATGCTCTTATGAAGCTTCTTTGGGAAGTTTTACCAAGTGGACAGTGCTTTATAAATGCAGTTTGCTCTGCTTATTAATAATTTAATGTTTACTCAAGGATTTATCGAGAATCGGGCTATTTTAGACTAGTCTTCAATGTACAACTATCATTAACACTTCATTGAGAATTGGTACCAGTTTTATAAAGGAGAAGGTAATTACACTGAACTTAGAGCACAAAAATGGGCCAATCAGCCCAAGTGGTGGTTATGTTCTACACAACCTCTTCATTATCATTTCCTACCATTCTTGTTTGCTACATGCATTGAGTCAACGCCCCTTTAAAGCAAAGAATCTCTGCTTCAGCCAACTGTTAAATGCTCTGCAATATACAATGTTGATCAGTCAATTGCTCATGATTACTGCCTCCCTAACCCTAAAGGTCCCACCATGATACTAATTATAGTTAAAAGCCTCACAAATCCATGTGATCTTCATTATCGGTGTTTTTAAAGAAAGCAACACATTTCCAAAACATTTTTTTGAAAAAGCTAAAGGCATATCCTTAAAAAATATAAAACAAAACAGAACACATGGGCATAACCCTACTTAACCTTAGTTTTGAAGAAAATATTATTTTGGATGCAAACAATGCTTGATAATGATCTTCAAAGGTTTATGTGGAGCAAAATCTTTCAAATCTCCAAATTTAACACACGGTGAGACCACTCTACTGGAACACTAGTGGGAGTGTCACCTCTTATTGCTAATAATGTCTTCTGGTACACAGTGCCACTTAAATAAAACAGACAGGACTTTATGGGAGCTAAACCTTAACTTGCTTATAATCCACACTGGGTTGAGTGAATGATTACATGTTCCAGAGTGGCTTCGCCTGCTGAGTATGCACCTAAGGAAATAGAGAATGAATTCATAATTGTTCAGTGCATGTCCTATTACAAGAGAAAGAATTCTGAGCAGCATCGCACTTTATCAACTCATTCTAACTTGAAATGTTCACATTAATCAAGTGAATATATTTAAAAGGCACTGAAACTATTCCAATTTGGCAACTTGCTGTGATTCTTGGAATCCAGTCATTATTTAAGTTTCTAGATGCTTAGAGATTTAAAAGTTTAAACCGTAATCTACTTTTAATTACTAGAGTAATAAATTACATATAATTCAGTATATACACATTCCACTTTTTCTTACTGTAAGCACAAACAGAAGCACCCATTTTTGGTAGTCAATTTAGCATTGTCCACACCAATCCCAAGAAACTTGTGTAGCCTTTTTCAGTCATGACACACCACCTAGCTTATATGAGAGGTTTTAACTCCAGTTTTAGCTGAAAGCACATTTGAATACACTGTCAGAAGCTAAATGTAATGGGAGAAGTGGAAGTATGATCAGAGAAAGTAACCAGGAGACAGTACCGTGGTACGGCAGAATGCAGCCGTTAGTGCTACTGCCTCACAGTGTATGATGGTGCAGCACTTGGTGTGCTGCCTCACAGCTCCTTCAGTCCTGACCTTCAGTACTGCCTGTGTGGAGTTTGCATGGTCTCCCCATGACTGAATGGGATTCCCCCAGCCCTGTGGTTTCCTCCCGCATCCCAAGGCTGGGTTAACTGGTATGAATTACCCCTTAGTGCAGGTAAGCGGCAAAAGAATCAAAGTGGAGTTGATGGACACATGAGAGAGAGCAAGTTGCAGGACGACAGTTAAGTATGGAAAGGGAGAATATAACTGATGGAATTGCTCTGCTGGGAGCTAGGATGGACCCGATGGGCTGAATGGCCTCCTTCTTGTTTTAAAAAAGAACTGAGATTGGACTAATTGGGTCAGTTGAGACATCTTGTTTCTGTACAGAGCCTTCCAACTAATTGCTCATCATCCGTGTCTTGATTGAACAAGCTAACGCATGAAAGTTCACTTGTAAGGGTAAAACATTTTAAGCACCACAGATTCTATTGTCAACTCAGTATAAAGAGTGAATTAGCTAATTTCTAAAGATATTCCAAAATTAATCTAAATTGGCAACTGACAAATGAATGTCACCCTGGTTAGCTACCAGTGTCATTTAAATTTCTCCTTTAGCAAGATTATGCTTTGGGTTTTGTACGACTAAACAGAAGATGCAGCATATGCCTTGCTGAGTACTGCACCTCGGGAGTCATTGTTTCATTTCCAATATTATGAAAAATCCATCAAGCTACGCTGGAAAAAATAACAAATGACAGAATTGACTTAAGGTATTACATGATCCAGCCCTGCCCCTAGCTAGTGGGGCTTTGCATTGGGAGTGGAATCTGGCCTGTGTTAATGAATAACATAAAAAAAATTAAACATCGATGCACAATAACTTCTACACTCTTTTAACTTACAGCAGTTATAAATGAGCTTAGTTGGACAAGGCCCAGCTCTCAAGTGGGGCAGGGATGCAATCAAATTTTGTACGTGTAAGGAAGTTTAGGGTAACAAGAAAGCCTTGCAGAATCTCATTTACAAACGTCACCACTAACCATTAGGGCATCAATATTTATGAAAGTACTCAGCGAGAAAAATTGGCAGAGTTTTGCTGAAACAGGATAAACACTGGGTTTCTTCAGGGCATTTACATCATTGGGAGCTTCTCTCGTGAACTTACGTACAGCCTGCGGGTATTGTAACAAGACTCACTTAGTTGAACATGAGATTAATAAGTTAAGAAATAACACACTTACTGTTGACATTATGGTAGACTAGAAGCAAAAATAAAACTAACGCCCTGCTGATACCATTAAATCCTTGTACGCATCAATAAAATCAGTATTCACATTAAAATAAATTAACTACAATCTTTACCATGGTTATGTGCATTCTAGGAATTTGGTCACTGAACACCTTCATGGGCAATGAAGCATTCAGTTTAATCCTGTATAAAATCAGTGGTCATTCTAGAAGAAATATCACTTTCTGTAAATTAGTTAGTGTTGAAGAATTTGTGTCCAAAAGCAACTTCCAACAATGAGTTTGCCAATGCATCAGCTGTTCACACCGTAACATATAGGAGAGCTGGCAGGATTATTGAGCAAAAGTGGGCACAATGTGTTTATTTTACCACTAGTCTAATGCCAGCAGCAGCCCTGACCGTCTATGCTTATACAAGCAAAGTGGTATAAGTCATTTTAAGGGCCCTTTCTAAAGGAAGATTTGCCTCTGGGCTGCTGGAGGAAAAGCATTGCCTCCTTAAGCACATACAATAGATGCCACCATGACATGGCGATCTCTACCTGCATGGCTCAGGAATGTGGCGCATGTATCAGTGACTTGAGGCCCTTATGTCATGATCATTGCTGCCCAGGAGACCATGATTTTGTGGCAGGTTTGAGGTCTGGATCTTTAAACACCCTTTTCCTCAGTCTGCTGAAGGCTACGCTGGTGCATTGAAATCAATGGTGAATTTAATCACTGATGTCTGCCTTTGCTGAGAGGTGATTCCCAGGATATAGGAAGTGGTCTACATTTTCCCAGATGCCTAGAGTCAGAAGCTTTAAAGTTGTATTGCAATTCTTGAATAATGCTACATCTACATTTGGACACTTCAGAGTTACCACTGGCAGTATGGAAGGCAAATAACAAGGTGGCAGTTGCCTCAGGAAACTATAATACTAGCTGGCTGGCTTTTACATGTCAATGATGATTGTAGAGTGAAACCTGACAGACATTGGGGAGGGGTTGATTTGAGAAGCCAAAGCATTGTTAAATGAACTTACAGTACGTGGGCAAGGTCAGCATTCATTCCCCATCCCTAATGGCCCTTGAGGTGGAGGTGGTAAGGTGCCTGTTTGAAAGGCTTCAGGCCTTCTGGTGAAGTATTCCTTTTCTGTGTTATTGGCTAATGAGTATCAGAACTTATACCCAGATACAGTGAAGGAATGCTGATATATTTTCTGGTCAGAATGGTGTGTGTTTCTCCAATATGGACTCACGGACATTTCAAAGTTTAATCACGCCACCATTGGCGGCTGTGCCTTCAGCTGCCCTAAGCTCTGGAATTCCTTCCTTAAACCTGCCAGCCTCACTGACTGCCTCTAAGACATTCCTTAAAACCTACTTCTTCCCCAAGGTTTTGGTCATCTGCCCTAAGATCTCCTTATGTTCTCAGTGTCAGATTCTGTGGGATAACATTTTCCCAAAGCATCTTGGATGTTTCACTACATTAAAGGCACTCCAGTTTGTCATTGTTGTCTCACTGAACACAGCATGTTTCAAACTGAATTATAGTTTCATTACATCGTTTGAAGCTGGGGTGAAACAAAGAGTGCCAAGAAATAAACAATGCGTTGCTGTTAAAACTGTTTGCTTCATTGCCTGTAGGAAAGATTGCAGATTATAATTAATGTTATTCCACCAGTGTTTAATTATTTTTGCTTTAAACGTTCTAACTCTACATTTTATGGATAAAGACATACTGCCCGGGATAGTTTGGGTAGGTTTGGTTGGATAATAAGTTCAACTAGAAGTTCTGCTGTCTTCGTTTCTTTGCATCCATGGCATCTAGAATGGGCTGTCGTTTAGCCTGATATCTTTGGCGCAAATCTTCAATTTCTCGCTCCATCATTGGATCTAGTGCACTCAATCTCATCTGTAGTTCTTCAAAGCTCAGATTTTTCAGCTGCAAGATAAAGCGAGTCATGGTGGAAAACAATTTCTAAAAAAATGCAATTTTACACAATAATTCCTATGAAGAGTAACCGTCAAATTATTTTGGAGACATAAGAGACTGCAGACATTGGAATCTGGAGCAACAAACAATCTGTTGAAGGAACTCAGTGGGTCAAACAGCATCTGTGGGGGGCAAAGGAACTGTCGATGCTTTGGGTCGAAATCCTGTATCAGAACCATCCAGTTCTGATGAAATGTCAGCATCCTAAAACATTACCTGTTTTTTACTTTACAGATGCTGTCTGGTCTGATGTGTATTTCTGGCATTTTGCGTTTATTTCCAATAAACAGCACCTGCAGTATTTTGCTCATGGTCTCACTTAGTTAGGAATATCAGTCTAGGTCCCCTAGTTCCTGAACCCTCCGCAATGGTTCTCTGTCCATTCCCTTTATGATTAGAAGTACCACAATCAGATTATCCTATAACCACCCCTGTTCCAAGGAGAACCACCCCAGCTATCTTGATAACTGAAGTCCCTTATCACTGGGATCAATTTAGTTAATCACGTCTGTATCTCTTTAAAGCAAATATGGAAAGGGCTTTCCTTGTTCCAAATGTTGTTTGTAGATCAGCCTGCTACAAATAGTACAAGAGTGTGACAGCCTCATTTCACAACTCAAACAAATTGGATTTCTTCTATCAGTTATAAGTGTATATATGGGGATTCTGAAACCTGTGGACAAAACACCTCAGGTGCTGTTACACATCCTTTTCCTACCCCTCTGTCCCAACTACCACCCCCCTCGCCCCCACCCCCTATGATCTCCTCTCCCACATCCTAAATCAGGGCAATCCATTCCACGTTATCAAAGAATGTTCCACCTTTTTGGATCACTATCCCTGGTCTGAATTAAAAGGAAGCAGACATTAAGATGAGGGAAAATACTTGCTGGAGAACAAGCTCAGAAATAATGGATGGGCCAGTGAACCTAACTGGTCCACAGTGTAAGCAGCCACAAAATATACTCTTAATGCAGAAAGACTAATCTGCGTCGTCAAGTAAATTAGATGCACTGCAGCTAATAACATCAGAATGAAACAGAGTTTACAAAGAGAATTTGCATAGATTTACAAAAATGACTTTTAATGAAAATGATGTGAAATTAGCTGTGCAGCATCACCATAGAAAATTATTTAATTAGCACCTGGGAAGTAAAGTTTGAATAGATAAGCATGCTCCATTGAGTTCTTTCTTATTCTCATATCTAATTATATACTCAGTACATTGGCATTTATGCTCTATATTAATCCTCAGAAGCAGGTACTTGCAGGTTAAGTCCCAGATGATTTATTAAAATAACACTAACATCCTCAGAGTAATAACTGGGACACTGTTTCTTCAGTAAAGCATGAATTTGTTACTTCTTTAAAATATAGATCCTTGATTATTCGTGCACATCAAGGCAACATTGAAAATGTTTTATTGCTTATAGACATAGAAGTGATTTGAATAATACACAAATCTCAAAATTAAAGCTGTAGTCCAAATCTCCTTAGTTGCACACAGTTCTTCATTCAAGCACTATTGCAGGTTTGACAAGACCAGCAGGCCATACAAACCAGACTTCCTGGGACAGCTCTTTGAAAAAGCTTTTCAATTAGTTCCAATTTCCATCTAATATGCCAAGAAAAAGCCTATTTGCTTTAGCACTTCCATTAAGAAATGCACAAAAGCTTGTCTTTAACAAATATAAGTGTACATGTTCTGAGATTTTACAATAAAATTATGTATTCATGAGTTAGATATTTGGCAATGAACAACTTTATTTTAATCTCTGACCATTTTAAAATGATTTGCACACTGTAATTAGGTTTTATATCCTAAATGAACCACATTTTTAATTCAAGAAAAAAATAACATTTAAAATATATTAATCAGAAGTTGAAACCGTGTTGTCAAAGTTACATGGAAATGCTTGACGTTAGACTGCTATGAGGTGATGTTTTCCTGTATTTCAATAAGATTTTCTGCATCCTATTATTTGATAGCTGGTTATGAAGCAGCAATGAAAACTGTTATTGTGCAATAGCATTTTGAGATATTATCTAAAAGGCCACAATGTATTACTTCATATCTAATATGACAATAATTTAGCTTTACTTATAAAGGTAGAAAATTACTTCAGTACATATTGTGGCAGTTCCATCTAAATAAGGAGTAATCCCTCTATAAATACACCATATGTATATGTTTAAATAAAACTTCTGAGGAGGTAATTAAATGAATGGGGACCATCCAGCAGACAATGTTTAACTGATTTTAGAGACTGCAGTCAGACTGATAAGAATGGCGAAAGCTTAAGATTATATTCACAGCAGCCAGCTGGAAATAGGGTTGATCCTCCACTGTTTTCAGTGATATGCACCACGTTGTGAGATGATCAACACCAAACACCACACAGGACCAGATTCAATCCCATCCAGTGTGGAAATTGTTGATCTATTCTGAGAACACTGTGGAAGTGCAAAGCCCGTTGGACCAAATGGCATACTCTTATTGCATATTTTCTTATAATATCTGTGCTTTCTCCAGCTCCATGAATCACCTACCCACTCCTCAGTTAGTTTCATTTAATAAATAATTCTTAAGTGGTTTACTATTTAACATTTAAAACTACAACTGAATTTAGAATCATGCATTTATGAGGCCACTCTGCCCATAGTTTGAATCCTAAACTAATCTCATTGTTCCGCTCTCTCCCCATTGACTATATTTACTTCATCTTACATTTATTCATATGTGTTTTAAAAGATACAATGTTCAGTACCTTAATTACTGCCAGTAGCAAAGCTTTGTGTGCCCCAGTAAACAAATTATCCTAACTTTTGTCCTTGCACAGTTTGTGATTATTTTAAATTGATTTCTCATTACTGACTCCCTAACTGCAGTTAATTATTTTGTTCCTTTTCACTCCACTACATCCCCTTTTGATATTAGAAACTCCAGTAAATTTCTTCATTCTTCTCTGATCAATTGGAAGGTATCAATATCTCAAGTCACTCTTCAGAGCTTTCCATCCTTGGCATCATCTCAGTGAACCGATGTGGTCTTGTGTCTAGTTTTGGCGACTCTAACCTATCATGACTCAGCCTTCATATCTTTCTACCATACTTCCCAAAAGTTTGGCAAAATCAATATTTGTGTAGATGAATCATCGCTTCTTTATTCTTGTGCATTATATCACCATTTATAAAATTTACGATTTACATTACATAAAACTCAAGATACATCCACCCTATTTGCAAGCTTGCTCTCAGGGAATCTGAAATATTTGAACCTTGTTCCTTCTTTTCACTTAAGCCTTCAGTTAGTTCTTCCAGCAGTTTACTTTTAGGCACTGACAAATGTCCTTTTTTTGTATTCCATTAGTCTATGATTTGATAATCCTCATTTTGCAAGTGCATCACATAATAATTACAGCTGCTAGTGACGGTGCTGTAGCATCTTGGTTTAGCATCTTTCAGGTTGTCTGCATGTAGTACACTGAAATTCTTTTGCTCCAACTAAGTATTCCATTTCACAAACTGCCAGAGGTTTGGTTAGTTAGCTATGAATAATGTAAGTTAGACATATATATGGCTTTCAAAATGGTGACTGGTTATCCCTTGCTCTCTTGTACCACTTCTGTAGAAGGCTACATTTTGTTATGACTCACTGGGGTATAACATCCATAGAAAAAGACTACCTTAGACCAAATTATTTACCAAGACCTTCCTAAGTATTTTGCTGTTAAAAATCAGGTTCTTTAGGAGATCATGTTTTACACCAAAGCATTATTTATTAAAATTTAGGAATCTGGGAATAAGCACTACTTAACAATGCCACTGTACCCATCAACATTTTCCTCAATAGCTCTGCCAAAAATACCTGTTGTTTTAAATCACTATTATTTAAAGCTGCTTTTAACAGTAAATGTAAGTGCATTCATTTCACAGATTAAATACTGCTGCAATACAACTATCAAGTTCAAAAGGTAGCTTATTGCCATCATGTAATTATCTAAGATTTTACAAATTAAGGTGCAAAAAGGCTCTGATTCGAATTAGCCTTAAAATATGTAGGTCATATTCAGGCGCTAGTAATTAATTCTGCTTAGGCACAATATCACATTTCAACCACTCAGTATCTTAAACATTTAACTATTTTCCAGTTGTACTTCAAGTTACTTTGAGGCTCTCACTCAGGGCTTTACTAGATTATCAATATTAAACTAACAACTATGTTAACATTTTGAAAAGATAACTGAAAAAAACTTGAAAGAAGCTGTTTGAAACCTTTACTCTCTGGTACAGAGAGCTCAGAGTAGTATTTAAACTAAAGTTTGCTGTGGATTTATATAATCTAATTAATAATGGGCACAAATGTACTGGCATTTAAAATAGGCATTAATATAGGATGAGTTTTTCTTTTCACTGGAGTTTAATGCTGGACAGAGGGGTGACACATGGATATTTGCTTATGCAAAAATTAAAAGCAAAGAGAAGGGAGACAAAGCACTCAGCAATTTGTTTACTTCTTCGTAAAATCTCTCCTCCAAAAATGATAGTAATTATACTTCAAATTAGATGTTAACATTTATACATTTATCCTGGTTGTTGATTTCTAAAATCAAATGTCTTGATACTGAGAAGAAAAATCCTTTTTTTTCCAAATACAAGGCTCACATATTCCTGTGAGAACAGAGTACACAGTGCAGACAAATTCCCCTCTGAAGGTTCAGATCAGGACACAATCCAGATCAATTTCGTTTGCATGTCGATATTCTAGCTAGGGATGAAGTCATCGAGTTTGCCGTCACTGGAGATCAAAGTGCACTTTTGAGCTTCTGAAGAACCTCACACCATCATTCCTGAAACTTTTTCGTGAACTGTTGGCATGGGTGTTGGAAACACTCAGCTCATCCACAATGATTACGCAAATAACTCCCTCCCATGAAGAACGACGAGGGTCCATTTTGGTGCAGAATCCCTGAGAGAACTGCTTTGCTGTGTTTTTGCTACAGGAACGAAGTTATTTCTGTCCTACTATTTTAAAACCGTGTCCTGTATGAATTCTCAATTGGAAAGTCAGTTTTAGAATCCCACCCATAATCCAGTAGCTAAACGCACTAAATGGTGGAATACACAAATTAGGAAAATTCCTGTTACAGTACTTGCTCTATTAGTGAGGCAACCAATCTCAGCTGGGTGATGACAGCAATGCTGCAGCTTGTTGGTCTATGTTTTGGGTCAAGACCCTGCATCAGGACTCAAACATCATCAGTTCCTTGAGTATCTGCTGATGTTTCCTTGCTTAATTGTCTGCAGCTTCTGGATTCCCAAGGCAACAGTCCCTGGCACTGTTCACTTCACACACACGTGCCAGAAAAGTGACCACCTTCACATCAGCTCCATCTTCTTGCTGACAGAAATGTCAACCTCCTTCCTGTATTTGCACACAATGTGTCTCCTCTTCATACAGTGAATGAAAGAAAGGTTACACCAGGCAGTGGTCAATCTTTCAAAGCCCCCCAACTGCGCATTTCAGTGAAATGGTTGACTGGTATGAGTTGAAGAGATTTTTAATGAACAGCAGGAGAACATTCTATTCCCTGAACTGCCTTCCTTGTAGCCATTTCAAAAGATACAGAACATACACTTCCACACCAACTGATGCTGCATCAAAGCATTGAAAAGACCATGACAGAGGAAAATAAGATTAGTGCAACAGCCAAAAGTAACCCATTCTTTTCCTTTGATTTCTGCTAAAGTAAAAACTTAGTGCAATGTGCCATTTTTTTGGAGCAAGGCTTCTGTTTTGCTGTTATGTTCACAAAGCATAGACTTCTACCCACTTTGGAGTAAAACATAATTTTTTATGCCACTAAACACCAGTGATGAAAATCTGCAAGATGAATGAATTCTCTTGTTCGCTATTTGAACTGAATGCAGCAATTAATTACAATCCTTAAAAATCTAGCTCTTGTTTGTATCTCAGGCAAAGAGACTGTAAAATTATGAGCTTGTAAATGTAGAAATCAGCAACATTGCTTCTACACCCAGGCCAGCTGCCAACTTGTACATTAATTGTTGCGTTGACCTGTTCCTTCAGATCATTAACAAATGGCAGAACCCAAAATAGAAACTTCAGAATGATCAATTAATGAGCATGAAATTCCACTTAGTACAACTAGTTTCATCAGTTATACATTAAGAAAAAAATACATTCAGATGGTTATAGAACCATAGAACAATACAGCACAATACAGGCCCTTCAGCCCACCATGTTATGCCGACCTTCAAACCACAATTTAGACTATCTAACCCCTTCCTCCCACATATCCCTCTATTTCAAATTCCTCCATATGCTTATCTAACAACCTCTTGAACTTGACCAACATATCAGCCTCCACCACCACCCCAGGCAGCGCATTCCATGCACCAACTACTCTCTGTTATCAGGAGCACTTGAATTTAGATCTTGTGTGTGAAGTTAAGGAAAGGTGTTGGCTGATGCATTCAGCTCCAAAATGGTAACATTGGCTTCTATTCAGCACTGCAAGCTGATTGACATGATGATCTGCCTGTTCTGCATACTTCCTACAGATGTTAGCTGCAAGTATGTTAATCCATTGACTGGAATGGAGCAACTCGTACATGCAAAGCAGGCACTCTTTTGGTCACTAATCTGTACCTCTAAAGCTCAGACAACAGAGACCACTAAACCCAGTTTGATATCCAAAATCTCTTTCAACAATCTCACATATAAAAAAAATGTCCAGAGTTTCTCCCCTAAGAGACTGTCTTCAGTTAGTGTTAGAAATTGGCTGATGTTTATTTGGAGGGAGAGTAACGATGGAAATGAAGTAGCTGTATTTAGTTGAAATTCAGGGCCATAATATGGAAATAATTTTGTTATGATCAATTTTCAACAAAAAAAATCAGTAGAAAGCACAATGGCACAATTTCTATTCTACCTACACAAAAACATTTTACAATGGATTAGTTAGAATCTCACAGTAAGAGTAGATTTAGAGCTCTGAAAAGATGTCAAACTCATTCAACGTTAAGATATTATCCTGTTGTATTTAGATATTTCTAGTTACTAGAAAATAATCTACTGTGAAAAGATAAAGTTTTAACTTTCATACAATTGGAACAATGTTGTATGAAGGCCAAACTAATGTGACTGCCATGATTTTTCTTATGTGGGAAGTAATCTGTCTTTAGTATGCAGCACACAACCCTTTTATGAGCTAGTGGAGCTAAGAATAATGATAATTCTGTACATTTCATCAGGAGATATGAGCATCAGCAACTTAATTTCCAGATGCAGTGCCATTTCTGTGATAGATAGGTTGATAAGAATGGGCTGAAATAGTCAAAATGTGACAAAATAACCTGAACAACTAATTTTTAAAAGACTGCTGCTATATGTCAAACTTCCTCCACTTCAAATGGTTTCTTTTTGAAACAGGACAGAAATATGGAAGCTAAATATCTATTTTTAATAGACATACAGGGAGTTCGAAACCATCATAGAAACAGAAAATGCTTGAAATAGTCAGGAAATCAGGCAGCATTTGAAGAGAGATACAGGTTGATAACCCTTTGTCAGCCTTTCCTTCATCATCACTGGTTAAAATTCTGGAATTCCTCTCTGTAGGAGTACATTTGCCACACATATTACAGCAGTTCAAGGCAATGGCTCAGGGCAGTAAGGACTTGCCAGCTACACCCACATCTCATGAGAGAAAATAAAAAACGCACTGATGAAAGTCATGGATTTGAAATATTGAATCTGTTTATCTCTTCACAGATGCTGCCATTCTGCTGGTCATTAACAGTATTTTCTACGTTTCAGGTTACCATCACTCCT